>NC_134860.1:9714858-10014858 GCF_049852395.1 Peromyscus maniculatus bairdii
CATATACAGGCCCCAGGCTCTGTGAGAGCACACTGCTTTCTACAGCCAGGCCTCCAGAGCATCCTTGTCACTTTCATCTAACAAATAAAATGTCACTTGTCTCAAGTTCAGTCTCTTGATTGTGAAATGCATAAGTATTTTTTCTGCTTCTTACACTGCAAACTCATCAATGAACTGAAAGGGACCACATTCTAGAGCCCCCAGTTCCCCTCCTAGACATGTTCCCTAGGGAAATGTTGGAGCTGGACAAGATACTTCTGTGGCCTTACGTGTGATTGGGGAGAATTGGAGAAAAAAACCTTACTATGTGCAATAAGATGATGGGTGAATAAATTGAGGAATGCTGATATAATAGGATACAAAAAGCCCTGAAAATATAAAACTGGATGTTTTGACATGAATAAAGTCCAGAAATGGAATGTTGTGAGAACCAATTAGGCAAGTTCATCACAGTAGGCATTGACAAAGCCTTATAGCAGCAGCCAAACTGTGCTGTAAGCTTCTGTTGTATAAAACTGATAGCTGTTTGTGTCTAATTCCAACCACACAGACAACGCAGTACACACCCCACATTCAATATGGCTTATGTTTGCAAGAATGGTCTCTACGGTGTGTCCACAGGACTGTGTTTCATTTGGTATTTACCAGGTGGTGAGGATTCATGTGCTGTGTCCTGAGCTCAGGGTTGCATGGGGTCTGACTTTTTGGTTTTGTGTTTTGAATTCTGTTCTGTAAACATTGACCCGGCTGACACAGGACTGTAAACAGAGGGAGAGCTGGTAGCACTCTAGAACTTTGATAAAAACAATGAAACTGCTGGCGACCGTTGGACACAGTGTGTCTTCAACAACACTTGGCAGGCAGAGAGAAGGATTACAGTACCCACAATGCACAACAAAAATGACAGCGAAATGCATCATGGGATGGTCTTATGCCCACCGATCTTCACACCAGCCTTTGGGGTTGGCAGTGCTTTCAGACCCATTTTGCAGAAACAGAATGAAGTGGTTGGTTTTAGATGTCAACTTGCCACAACCTTGAATTACCTGGGAAGAAAGCCTGAATGAGAAATTTTCTAGTCAAGTTGGCCTGTGTGCATGTCTGTGGGGATTTGTTTTGGTTGTTAATTGATATGGGAAGACTCAGCCCACTGTGGGTAGCACCGTTCTCCAGGCAGGGGTCTTGAACCATGTAAGACATGATAAAGTTAAGTGCAAGCAGGCAGACAGCCCAAGTGTATTTGTTTATCTCTGACCTTGACAATAGATGTGATTTGGCTAAGTTGTTAGAGTTCGTGCCTTGACTTCCCCTCACTGATGGACAGTACCGTGGAATTAAGGGTCAAGTAAACCCTTTTCTCCCTCTGTGGCTTTTGGTCAGGGAATTTTATCATAGCCACAGAAATGAAACTAGAATCCTGGGAGTGAGGGAGGAATTGAGCAACAGAATCAGTCAAGGTTCAGCCTTAAGAGTTCAGTTGTTTCAGCCAGGCATGCTGTTACATACCTGTGGTGCCAGCACTCAGGGGCTGAGGTAAGAAGATGATGAGTTCAAGACCAGCCTGGGCTACATAATAAGACTGTCTCAAAAAGGGGGGGGGGAGAATAGGAAGAGAAAGAGGAGAGAGAGGAGGAGTTTAATTCTTTCACATACAGGGAGCCCAACCAAGTAGCCTTTTTATATCCATGAGCATGACAGCTACCACCAGGAAACAAGGAGTCACTCAGACACATAATCCCTAGATGGAAAATAGTCCTTTGGGCTTGGAATGAGGTAGGATATTATCCTTCCCCAGGACCACGAACTCTGTTGTGCAAACTTTCAAATAAACTCCTTACCTCCTCCCTGTAATCCCAAGCCCTTCAAAGACCAATTTTCAGGCCATTGACTCTGGAGCATGGATATTGTCTCGGGAGCCATGGGACTCCTGGAGGCACGCGACAATAAAGCAAATAGGGCCACTGTGATTTGAGCAGTAATTGTACTCAGAGCTGGGGCTCCCAAGGCACAGCTTCTTCCTGGGACTGTGATGGGCGCTTGCTGGAGGCTGCTTTAACTCTTTCCGGCCACCAGGGTGCCGTTTGGTGCTCAGAGCCAATCAGTCACCAAATGGTACCGTGGAGGTTCCGAAGAGTTAAAGTAGCTTCCAAAAGGCCCTCATTTTTTCCCAAACTGGGACTTGCATGCTGAGAGAATATTGCTCAATATTTAAAACAAAAAACAAAACTTATATGTACTAACATTATCTAAGCTGTACCATCATGCCTTGTGGCTGTCCCTTCTCTTCTCATGTAAGAAAGAAAATGGTGTTATGATCTCCAAAGGAAAATAACAAAGACAAAAGCTCATGAGGAGAAATGGGAGCAAACCTCGGCTTCTCGGGACAAAAAAAAAAAAAGAGGCTGGGTTTCCTGCCTGACCATGGTATTATTATCACTCTCACTGTGGCCTGGGAGGTTTGCCTTTCAGTTCCAGCCTTTCCCAGGGCTTTATGTCAGGCTTCTGCTTAGTGTGGCACCGTGAGCAACCTCTTTACAGAGCAAAAGGGAAAGTGGCTGGCGCAGTGAAGCTTCTGCTAAAATAACAAAAATGCAGCCCCCAGTGAGAGCAAACCGCCGTCGGTCTCCACTGCAAGGAGGGACGGACTCGGGGGGAGCTAGGAGAGACACCAACTCTCTGGGTCCCCTCTGGAAATCACACTCTAAAAGAATCATTGGTGAGCCCCCCTGTTATATTCAGTGTTGTTTATCTTTCTTCAGTTACCAGTAGATTTACTTTTTAAATGACCATATTCAATGAAACACACTCCATTAGATCAATAGTTAAAGAGTGGGCACAGCTCTGTCCTCTCTCTGTCTCTCTGTCTCTCTGACTCTGTCTCTGTCTCTCTCTGTCTTTCTCTGTCTCTCTCTGTCTCTCTGTCTCTCTCTCTCTGTCTCTCTCTCTCTCTCTCTCTCACACACACACACACACACACACACACACACACACACGCACGCAAGCACGCACGCACACACGCACGAGCGCACAAACACATATGTTCCCCTGGTCAAAGATAAATTCAACAATTCTATTTGTCTCTGTTTTTGTTTTGGTTGTTTTGTTTTAGTTTTCACTGATCATGTGAGATGAATGGGAGGGAGAATGGGCATAGTCCTGCACACGTGGCTCCTCACTCAGGACTATCTGACCTTTCTACCACGTGGTAGCAATTCGTTACAAGTGAGCACCCCAGCATTCCACGTGACAAAAAGCAGCCACAGAAGTTTCCTGAGCCCTGTGTCTAGAAAAGTTTTCCTTCCCTATTCTTTTAGCCAAGGCACCAAAACCTACCTAGATTCAAGAAGAAGGCTGTGGTAAATGCAGAGTTGTGGCGCCTAGTCCCAACAGACACATCTACAATGCAGCTCCCATACCTAAGGCTCAGGGATCACTGAAGAAGTGGGGGCAGGAAGATAGTGAGAGCCGGAGGATCGGGGAGTTCACTGTTAGATGGTGTCGTCTAAGACTGTTGGAAGCTATGCTCATGAAGTCTCACCAAATGCGAGATGAACGAGGACACAGTAGTAGATACACTATGTGGACAAGGAAGACTTCAAGAGGTCTATAACCAAGAGGTCTACAGGTATATAACCCTAGACAAAGAACTACAGGCAACTAAAGAATGCTGAGACCAAGAGAAATAGTCTTCCCCAAGGATCATACACCAACTGTTTATCCAATACCAAGTGGTCAATCCTGAAAACATATGTATAGGAATAATATTATAGGGTCTGAGCAGGTTATATTTATGTATTTAGAAATATGTGTATATTTATATTTTTTTAAAGTGGTACACCAAAGCTTTTGCTGAAATAAAAAAAGTGTGTGTGTGTGTGTGTGTGTGTGTGTGTGTGTGTGTGTGGTATTAAACAACAATTAATGAAAAAGAGGCCATGAATTTAAAAGAAAGCAAGCAAGGGTATATGAGAGAGTATGGAGGGAGCAAAGAATAGGAGTAATTATGTAAATATTTTATAATCTCAAAAATTACAAGAAATAAATTTTTTAAAGAAGGAACAGAGACTTCCTCTCTTGCATGAAAAGTGTGAGCCCATTGACAGAATCCCTAGTCCACCACATCCACAGATCTCCCATTTCTCCAATGTACCTCCCCAGTTCTATGCATTGAGAGGAGGGATTTTACAGTTACTTCTGGGCCCTCTCTGCCTCACTTCCTGTTTTTCCTCAAAGCACAAATTCTAAGAACAATTTTTAACGATGAGACCTACAGCATTAGCTCCCCTGCTATCTGTGACCACAGAGTATCTTTGTATGGCCTGGAGTGTCTCCCATCTCCTGGAGCAAACTCAGCCAAAGGCTAGAACCCGTGCATGCATGCTTTCCCCAAGCATGCTTCTTCTTCCGCATGAGCTCCTAGGATGGGGAACGTTCTCAAATTTCAAAGCCCACAGTTGCATGGACAAAGAACAGCAGTCCTGAGACGCTGTTGCTCCCTGTGCTACAGAAGCCACTGGCCCTGGGTTGCTTCCCATGTGGTGCAATGACCCCTCTTCCCTGCCTGCCACACCCTCAAGTCAGCTGCCCAAACGTCATGTGTGCAGGGAGTGACAATCATTTTGTCACCAAGGGAAAAGGAAGACTCTAGCCAGCCACTGCATCGAGAGTCAGTATGGGCCAGGGAAATGGAAAGCAGATAGGCCCCATCCTACAAACTCAAGCACTGAGCAAAGGAGCCCAGTGATTAGCAATGCTGAGATTAGGCAGGCTTTTCAGTTCAGTTCTGCTCCCAACTAATAACTGGATAACCTTGGGCAGGTCTCTCAACATCTGCAGACTTCCTCACTTAGAGTTGGCATAAATTTAGGTCCTGTCCATAATGGGACTATGGTGAGAACCTATAAACACCTAGCCCAGCTCAGGTCAGCTCCGGTCAGCCCAAGCCAGGCAGAGTGATGGTGAGTGTTGACTAGGTCTCATGGATGACAGTATCTGTTCAGCTGACATCACAACACTGGTCTGAAGGTCTTACTTCTGCCCCCTGCTAAGTGTTTGAACTTGGGGCATCACTCTATTCAGGTACCATTTGCTTCTATCATGCTCCTGGATTTACAATGAGTTCGAATCCCAACAAACCCACCGTGAATGAAAATACATCAAACACAGCTAACCTACTGAGCATGCTTGACATTGGTAGTTCAGCTATCATGCCTAGGCTGACCAGGAGCTGGGACTCACTGCCCAAGTCCAGCATAGAGAGGGAAGATCATACCAGACACTACCAGCCCCAGGGATGATCAAGATCTTAAATCTAAAACCCAATTTCAGCTGACCACACACTAGTTTGCACATAAAACTAAAACATTGTAAGTCAAACCATGGTAAGTCAGTGAGCATGTTTGTATAGTTTGGGTAGTGCTAGTTAAAGACAGAACAAGGTGGTGATACTAAAAAAGGGAGACAGAGCACAGCCCTGGGGAGGAGCTGGCCTAGATCAAGATTAAGACATTGTTACCTTCATCCTGGTCTTACCTCCACAAGGCTCGCCCTTTCTATATCAGTCTGACTGACCAAGAAGCTGCTCCAGTTGGCCATGACCTCACACCTCAGGAATAGTCCTTTCCAAGCAGGAGCCACTCAAACTCACATGTGTACATTGCCTTCATTCAAAGAACATTCTAGATCACCTTTTTCCCCCTTGGGCCCAAAATGAAGACTCAAGTTTAGTCATTCCAACTCAGTCAACCGAAGTCATCCAGGGTGTTTTATATACACTCAGGAGTTTCAGCTGTGCAGGTGCTGGTATTGTTGTATCTACCGATTTTTTTTTTTCAAAATAATTGGAGAAATGATTTCCATATTGCTTATAAGCCTTATTGTTTATAGTACTTCATGACACCTCATGAACAACTAAGACAAGCCTTCTCCGACTCATCAGAGACCACTTGCGTTGATATTCAAACCACCAACTTCATTTCTAGACATCCCTCAAATGTCTCAAAGCCTATGGTGGCAAAGAGCAGCAGGGTCCCCACGATAACAATGAAATATGTTTCTACATAGCTAGAAATGAAATATCCACACAATCTCACCAGAAACAAAAGGTAAATGGCTGAAATACACAGCTCACTAAATACTCAGTCATGATCATTGGCCACTGGGTGTATCCAAGCATCACAATGCACCCCACAAATAGCTATAGTCCTTGTATGTCAAATAAAAATAAAATAACATTTGGGGTTCTGACCTTTAAGAACAGGGGGAGAAGGCTCAGCAGGCTCTTCCGACGTTCTTCCGGGTTCTTGTGTATCAGCTGCTGGTATTCCTGAAATTTCTTTTCAAGCATGTCCCAGAGGGCAGTGGGGCCAGGATGCTGCCCTTCTGCTGGAAAATCAGGCTGCACAGCAGGGGACTGGCCTTCATTTTGGAAACTGGAGTCCCCGGGTCTGTCCTCAGCCTTTGAAAGATCTTCAGCCTCCATCCTCAGCAAAGCAGATCTGAAGCCAGAACAGACAACTGAAAATGAAAAGTCCTGCTGTATCACTTCCTGGTGACTGATTGGAAGGAAGGTCCAACATGACTCAGTTTAGCTTCCAAAGAGTAAGTACCTGAAACCTACTAAAATGAGGAAGGATTGTCCAAAAGACTCAGATTTAGATGTGGTTAATATGCACATAATTAATAATACCACATTGCCGGGCACTGTGCAGCATTCCTTACACAGACTCTCATCCAGTGACACTGAGTGAGCATTCTGACGCTGCCTGCGGATACCATAGGGCCAGAGCCATGAGGAGAATATACATCAGGGTGATACGCTAAAGCCTGAACGCTACTCCAAGCTGATCCTCTTCTAAGAGACCGCGGAAATAACGGAGATGTACAAATACTTAAGCAGCTTCTGTAAAGGCACGAGATGCTTTAAAAACACAAGTCGTGGAGACTGGGGAGACAGCTCACAGGTTAGGAACACTTGTTGCTTCTGCATGGGACCCAGGTTTGGTTCTCAGCACTCATGCAGTGGCTCACAACTATTTGTAATTCCAGTTCCAGAGATGCTACACCCTCTTCTGTCCTCTGTGGGCACCAGGCACACATGTGGTGCACATACATATATGCAGACAAAGTTCTCATGCACATAAAATAAGATAAATAAATATTTTAAAAACAATTTTTAAGTCTTGGGTGTCTTAAACAATTGTTAACTAAGACATAATTCATACGACACACAATTCACTTACTAACTTTTCTAAGTTACGGGCATATATGTTATGCATATATACAATTGGCATATACATATGTATATACCATATACACATATATGGCATTTTAACCATTTTGAAGCATTTAAGTGTTATAAATATAGCTGAAGATGGCCTGGTGCGCACACTTGTACTCCCAGTACTTGGGAAGATGGGGAAGAAGGATTACAAACTCAAAGCAAGTCTGAGCTGTGTAATGAGTTACAAGGAAGCCTAGTACATAGCAAGACCCTGCTTCAGAAAGAGAGATGAGAGAGAAAGAGAGGGGGGAGGGAGGGAGGGAGAGAGAGAGGTAGATAGATTGAGAGAAAGAAAGAAAGAGAGAGAGAGAGAGAGAGAGAGAGAGAGAGAGAGAAAGAAAGAAAGAAAGAAAGAAAGAAAGAAAGAAAGAAAGAAAGAAAGAAAGAAAGAAAGAAAGAAAGAAAGAAAAAGAAATATTCACAGTTGTGTGAACATCACCATTAGTAATTCCTAAAATGTTTTTATGGTCACGGAATCTATATCTAAATCATGACTTGTACAACTTAAGTTTGAAAGGGTAGGTTCCTCATTCTCTCCCAGCATTGTTTACCCATAGTCAATATTTTTAGAAGACTGTGTCCTCAAAATGACCCTTGAAGCCCTGAGCTTCCTAGGGCCCCTCTTTAAGTGTATACAGGAACAATCTTTGGAGGCCAGCACCCTCAAATCAGTAAACAGAAGAGCCAAGCCTTAGGGACAGTAGCAGCTATATCCAGTTCACCTGGCAGCTACCCCTGCCACATGCGAGCACACACGCGAGCGCAAGCACACACACCAGGAGTTGCCTTTGTTTGTGTCCTTGACTTTGCACTGTCAAACATCTCCGATGAGATGTGACTGGCTCACAGCACAAGGCAGGCTTGGGGTCCATTTGTCTGAAGTGAAACACACTCCAAGTAGAGACCAAAATATCTAGGCTTCCTGCACAAGGATCTCCCCAAATTCAATGTTACCGTGCCAGAATCCATCCCGAACTCAAACTCGGAGGCATGCCTGCTACACTTGACTGCAGCAGGTGAAAGGGGACTAGACGTTATTGCTGTGTTACCTGGGAAGCTAACCACACCCCCAAACATTCTGAACTAGCTCAGGTACAAATCTGTGCATCCCCTGCCCCTCTCCTGTCACGTGTGCGTCGTATTCTCAGACTTCATTTCCAGAAATCATTTTTTCTTGTTTTTTAATAGATTAAAAAAAAAGTTGTGGTACATCCATGCAGTGGAATATTGCTATTCCATTTCAAATGCAATGAACAAACTGATAAATATTAAGTATCAGCTATGCTGGATGAAAGAATCAGGACACAGGACACCACAACTAAATGATTTCATGTGTGTGAAACTTGAAAGCATTTATAATCTGTTGACCTAGGAACAGATCAGTGGCCACCTGAGTCTGAGGGTAAGGGGGAACTTCACAAGGCAGAACACAGTGGGATTTTTGAAGCTATGAAAATATTCATTGTTGATCATGGTGTTAGTTACATGAATGCATGTATTTAGCAAAATGTAAATGAAATGTACGTTTAAAATGGGCGCAGCTGTTGCTGGGACGTAGAACGCCCCTAAAGTGCTCTGGGCAGGCAATGGAGTCCCTCACACCCTCAGTCTCTTCCCTGACCTTGGCAGGCTCTCCTGGTGGCCTCTTTATTTTCTTATTCCTTGTCTTTCTATTAGCCTCTTTATCCCCACGCCTGCTTGGTGGGTAATGTTCTAGTGACGTGGACACGTTAGAAGCACTGCCTACAGCACCTGGATTCTGTGTGCCTACTTTTCAAGCATCCTGATAGCCTGGTCTTTCCAGCATCTCACTCAACATGGTGTCTTCGGACAGGAACATGCAGTTGTGGATTTGTCAAGTCTGTGTCCTCCAGCTGCCGCCTATTTGCAAAGTGGTGTTACGTGTGCATCTACTCGACAGTTCTCACAGTGGCAGAGGACCGACTCCCTCCCAGCCTTTGGTTCTGCACGCTGTGCTGTGTGTGCGGGGTGGGGAGACAGACCATGCAGGCTGCCTCATGGGACTGGATGGGATTGACATGAACCCAAAACTGAGTGGAGAACATATGCATGCTCAGGTCAACCAGATTCCACCGAGATGCCTCCAGAAAACAGGCATGGGGCACACTCCCTCCAACAGGCATTGGGGGACTCCTCCCTCACTTCACAGCCAGCCCCCCTGGATTGACATCATCCTACCTTCTAGTGCCTGCCAACGCCATTGAACTGAAGGTGCCCCGCTGCCATGCGGGTGTGTCTGCCTGAGCGGGAGCACCCTCCCTGTGCCTTCTGGGTGTGTCTGCCTGAGCGGGAGCACCCTCCCTGTGCTTTCTGGGTGTGTCTGCCTGAGCGGGAGCACCCTCCCTGTGCTTTCTGGCCTTCTGGCTCCTCCTTGGTGAGCTGACTACCCATCCATCATCTTTGCTTATTTGTCTTTGTCTTGTTGGCTTCCAAGAGTATATTAAAGAAGACAGTCTTGATGATTTAAAAAATTTTAAATATCAGGGACATGGTTCAGTCAGTATAGTGTTTGTGCTGAGGACCTAAGTTCCATCTCCAGAACCCAGATGAAAAGCCAGGCGTGGTGGCTCATACTTGTAATCCCAAAAAATGGGAGGTGGAGACAGGTAGACCCTGTGGCTCCCTGGCCAGCCTGCTCAGCAAACTCCAGGCCAATTAGAGACCCTGTCTCAAGAAAACATGATGGAGCTGAAGAGCTAGCCCAGCAGTGAATAACACAGCTGCTCTTAAAGGATACCCAGTTTGGTTCACAGCCCACACAAGGCTGTAATAACCTTCTGTAACTCCAGTTCCAGGGGCTCCAAGCGCACATATGATGTGATATATATATATATATGAGAGAGAGAGCCAAAACACACATAAAAAAATAAAAGTAAATAAGTCTTTTATCTAAAAAAATGGAAAGATACTGAAATCTGACCTCTGACCTTCTTATACATGCATAAGTACCCATGCATACAATGCACCCATACAAATACACATACATACATACAACAACAAAAATACAAATATCTTCCAGGGATATTTTTCTGTTATAAACTGCTTCATAATTTATTTGGTTTTGCTATAATGAATCTTTCTCATTATCCTTAACATCTCCGTAGAGACAAAATGTAGGAGGCATGGAGGTCTTTCCGCTCACACACAGCGCTAGGGGAGCCTGGAGTGTTAAGCACATAGGGTGGTTCCCTCAAGGGAGCAATCCCTGTTTCCCACCCCGGATGGAGGCTGGGAGCAGATGTGCTTTCTAGCCTGGTGACCTTTGCACTATCTGTATGGCTAGGGACTTTTCTGGCACTGGACCCTCTCCTAAACCCTTATCAAAAATTTTGTTTTTCACAATAAATCTATAAAACCTATCTTTGAGCTAGAGAGATGACTCAGTGGTTAAGAGCACTGGTTGTTTTTCCAGAGGATCCGGGTTCAGTTCCCAGCATCTACATGGCAGCTCACCACTGTCTGTAACTCCAGTTCCAGGGAATCTGATACCCTCAGACTAATGCACATAAAATAAAATAAAATAAAATAAAATAAAATAAAATAAAATAAAATAAAATAAAATAAAATAAAATAAAATAAAATATTTTAAAAAGCAAAAACAAAAAACAGAACCTACCTTCACGAACTTTACATAGAATTTCAGTGAAGTAACATCTGATCTGTATTTAGCTTATTTTGTTCCTCAGGGGATGCTTTGTTGTGCGTGTGGGATTGAGTTATCACCAGAATAGTTGTTATCATCACCAGAATAGTTTTCATCAAACTGTGCTGTGCTTAAATATGCCTGAAATAAACTACTTGGGCTCAAACTCCAAACGTTTAAACCAACTGAGTCGTTTTGAACGGAACTGCCTTCTTGGTTCCCAGGATCACCACTCTGCTGGCTGTGAAGGTCGCAGAGGCTCTGGCAGCTGAAGAGAGCTGTCCGTTGCTTATTTCATGATGCCACACACACATGATGCCAGCTACTCGCCATTGCAAACAATCCTCCCATCTAAATGATGAGCCCTAATGCTTTCCTAAACTCCTGAAAGGAAGCAGCCGGCTCTAAAAGTCAGTACATGTTCTCAGCTCCTGGTCATGCTTTCAGTGAAGCTTTCTCCCACCGCCGCTGGGCACAGGGGTGTACTGTATGTCTGGGATAATCCCAGTTATTTTATCAGAATATATTCATTTTACAAAACAATGAATTTCCTCGCGACATTTTTTACCCACGTGCATAGTACACTTTGATCGTTCACCCTAATTACCTTCCCTCGTCCCAATCCTCCCGATTCCATTTAGTTCAAGTCCTGCTGGTTTTACAAGGACAGCAGACGCAAAGCAGACACTCCCTGTGGCTTCTGGCTGTGCGTGTGCTACGCAGTGAGGAGCTGGGGGTGTCATCTGTCCAGCCCGCTCCTTCAGGGCCCCCACAGCGGCTGTCCTGCGGTCAGATCCCAGTGTGCTCTCGGCTCTCGCTTCCTTGTAAGGCTCTCAGCTGCTTTCCATGGCCTTACTCCCAAGGGCATGCACACATCTATGGAGCATTGGGTCTAAGCATGAACGTGCTTGACAAAGTGTTCTTGACTGAGTACATGAAAGAATACATGAGCCAATGAAGGAATCAGCCTCCATGTTGATTGTGCAACACACATGCGCGCGCACACACACACACACACACACACACACACACACACACACTCCCCTGTGTCCCTCTTTAGAACACGTTCTTGTCCCTTACTCTAAGATCTCCATCTGCTTCCCCCAAACACTGAGAGACACTCCGTGCCAGTCAAACTGCTCTCCTTACGGAGCTGGACCATATCCAGAATGGAGCCACACACAGTCCTACTAAGCATGGGCACTATCCTGTCACCAGCCATGCTGTGAGCATGCTCACAGGCTCCCCCAGCCAGCCTGCTCATAGAGGCTGTATCTGAGCACCTACACAGCACCGCCCCCCCCCCCCAATCTTGGGAATAAGCAATGGGGAAACAAAGCCTCGGGTTGGAAAAGAATGTGTGTGCCTGATGGGTGTGATGATGCACACCTTTAGTCCCAGCACTCAGGAGGCAGAGGCAGGAGGATCTCTGTGAGTTAAAGACCACCCAGATCTACACAGCATGCTCTAGGGCAAGCAAGGCTACAAAGTGAGACCCTGTCTAACAACAAAACACAACGAAGATGTGGGGCGTGCACCTGACATAGCCTGTCTCCGCTGGGTGGAGAAGCTGCGTTTGCTGAACTGAAACACGTGACTCACCTTCTCGGAAACACACCGAGACTGTTGAGAAACAGAAGTTTCTAACGAATACGGATCCATGGAATTAGCTTCTGACTCAGAAGTGAAGCTGGGGCCACTTCTGCCTCCTGGCCCTTACCTGTGTCTGCTTCAGTTCTGTTTGTCACGGGAAGGAAAACTAGGGAGGAGCCGGTGAGGCTGGTCAGGGTAACGGCCGTCAAGAAGAAACGGCTGTAATGGCCTCCTTACCCAGAAGCAAGCACCACAGGCAAGCTCCCAGATTAGTTCCTACCTAGAGAGAAAAGGAACCAGTATGGGGAGAGGGCCACTGGAGGGGTCTCTAGACACTGGGCCAGAGCAAGGCATTCACCCCACACACTAAATTCAAAGATTTTGTTTAATTCCGGGGTGTGTGTGTGTGTGTGTGTGTGTGTGTGTGTGTGTGTGTGTGTCTGAGTGTATGGATAACAACCACATGTATGCAACAAGTACAATGTTTAAAAAGGTGCTAGAAATAACAAGCTCAGGCAATATTTAAAAAACAAAACACTTGCATTTCCTGCCTCTTCTCCCCAAGCTGCCATCTTGAAAGGACACACATGTGCATACACACCTGCACTAACACACACACACACACACACACACACACACACATACACACACACACACACACACGAGAGAGAGAGAGAGAGAGAGAGAGAGAGAGAGAGAGAGAGAGAGAGAGAGAGAGAGAGAGAGAGAGAGAGAGAGAGATTTTATTGCCATTCCTGAATTTCTGTTGAATCACAAGCAGGTAGACCTTTCAAACTGTATGATGTGACTTAACAACCTTTGACACCAAGATTCCAGAAAGTGCTTAAGGAAAAAGCTAGTCTGGACTGTAGACTCTAGGGGAAGAAGGCACGTGAAGCAGCCTCAAGAGCAGGCTGGAGGGAAGCCTGGGCCTCACTCCACAGCGGAGGGAAGCCTGGAGATGAAAAGCTGATTCCGTAGAATGAGGATAAAATCTCCTCCCCACTTGCATGTCTGTGACTCTTCTTCCAGCTTGTGAGCTCTGAAATAGGTGCTTGCCACCAGTGTCACAGGTCTGGGAACAACTCTAGACCAGGAGCCACTGAATGCAAGAGTGGCTGTCCGTGTGTCTGTCTTTCCTTCCCTCTCATCTAGTGAGTTCTCCACACCTGGCCTGTGTCATGGGTGTGCAGATGGATCTAATTCCCAAAAATACAGAATGCCCTTCCCCTCCTTTCTGTCAAGATGAGGACAAAGGGGGGTCACTTTGTCATTAACCAAATCCCTAGGTGTGTGCACACATCCCATTCCTTCACAGAGAGATAGGAAATCTCTTATGGTCTGAGAAGCCGTAACATTTGCCACATTTGTGGCAGGTATTGAATCAAAGGGGTAATGGGAAATCGGTTATTGATTGGTGAATGACTAGCTCTGGACAGAACGGACATCTGTAAAATAGGATGAGCATACAAATGAGCCCTGGTACCAAGACCAGACAATCAATAGGAGGAGGCTGGCTCGGAGAACATGAGGAGAACCGCAGAGTGGACCAGAGCCTAGGAATTCCTGTAGAATGTGGTCCAGGGCCGAAGGCAGCCTGTGCTGTCTGGAGCCTGAACTGTCTGCTGGGCTCCAATGCTGAGCTGAGAGTTTCCTCTAGGCCTCTCCTGCTCCATGACAGACCCTGCTGTGTGGGCCAAACATCAGCTCCTGAGTCCAGCATGTGCTCGCTGTCCTAAAAAACCACACAGCCCCTTCCTCATTCTGCACTGTGATATTTGATTAGTCTTTAGGATCCAGCCCCAAAACAAGGTACACTGTCCCGGTCCCACTCAAGACCCCACTTCTCTCCTGCATCACTTCCTCCTAGCCTAGTCTCTGGGTCTGTCAGATCTTAGGTTTTTCTCCCAGGAAGGAGTTGGTCTGGATGGATGTCACAAGGTCGTGTACAAGTGAGCCTGAGTGTTCAAGACGGGGCTGGAGGTAAGGCTTCACTATCCTGAAGAAAATGAGTAGCTCCCAGGAATGGGAGTACTGTCCCCAAGACGATGAACCTATGCCAGGGGACATGAGGGGCAGATGGAACAAATGGCCATACTGAAGAGCAGAAAAGGGGGCAAGGCAAAAGGATCCCCAAGGGTGCTGCGCAAGGGCTCTGGATGTCCAGATTCTCAGGAGGAACAGGGCAAGGACCAGGCCACCACAGGACTTGACCTCTCAGATGACCCCATCAAACCCCTTGGTGATTCCCCACACTCCCACAGAAAATAAGCATTCCCACTTCCTAGCCAAGGCAAGTGGCACATATACCTTAGGAAGACAACCCTGAAGTCTGCTTCACAGGCCTCAGAAGAGGGAGGTAGCTCAGGTTGTTTCCAGAAGCTCTGGAATTCCCCTAAAGTCTAAGTGGACCACCCTTGCCAGGAACCAGTTGGGTCTGCAGAAACTTCTAAACACAGGACTTCCTTTTTCTAATCCCAGGCCACGATGCACTCCAGGCCAGCATACACACCTCTGTGGTTTTTGCAACAGCAGCTGAACACAGGAACTCTCCATGCCTTGCAGAACAGGCTGCTTTTGTATCTTGGTATGTGTACCAACTTCCACATTGCAAAAATGGCCAACGAGCGCTTCCTCTGGCTGAGACCCTGAAGCTGAGCTATGGCATATGCTAGGAACAGCTCAATGATGGGAGGTTCAGCTCCAACCATAAGCCTCTCCACCACAGAAGCAGACATGTGGCTTAGCCTCACTGAGACTTAGAAAATGTTGCCTCAGAAAGCGTGGTCACACACAGATGGACATCTTCCAGCCGAACGGCCAGTGTTCTCTAAACACAGAAAATCTACTAGTCGGGGGTCATTATTCCCGTGTGTGGATGGGCTGTGCAAGACTGAGAATCCCAGACTCCAGAGTGACAGACCTGAAATCAAACTTCTAACAAGTGCCAGGAACAACGGCTACAGTCTCTAAGGCTGTAGCTCCCCTCCCCCACCTCCACTGCAGGCTGGCTTGGCCTAGCGGTCAACAGTGGAAGGGATATGGCTGGGACCTCCTGGGACACTCTTGCCAGCTACATTGCAGCGATTCCCAGGCTAAACTTGCCAAGTCGTTACCCAATGCTGTTACACCACCCTCAACTAGGCTCTGAGCTGGAACACCGCCCCCTCCAGTGGCATCTAGCACAGGCCTTGTAGCCTAAGTCCGTGGACTAAACTCTACTTGCCAGGCTCTGTATGGTGGGTTATTGGATTATTGCTCATAGAAAGAGTACAATTATCTAAATCCACACCCAGGACCTCAATGGTCACTGTCAGGGAAGCCAGGGAAACAGCTAAACAGATGTTGAGCAAAGAGGTACCTACCTGAGGACATGGAGAGACCTGTGGCCCAAACTGGGGAGGGCCTGGAGATCTGGAAAGGCTGCCCTGAGTGCTATGATGGGCACTGTAAGATTAGGATAAGCAGCTGAGAAAAGGGGACAGGCAATCTGGGCAGTGTAAGCATTTGAGGACATATTCTCTTTCTCAAGAGAAACCAGAGCAGAGGAAGCCAGGATCAGAGACAGCCATGCACGTGACAGAGCTGAGAATACCTGGCTGGCAGGCCCTGGTCCTGTAAAGCTGCTCTGGGGTGACCTCAGCAAAGAAGGAGATGGGTGTCTTACATCAACCTTCTGCTGGCTTCTTCTGGCTTCTTCTGGCTTCTGCTGGCTTCTGCTAGCTTCTGCCGGGCCAGGCCTACTCTCCAATTGCTCACAGCCTCAGGAACAAGAGTCAGGGAAAGTGATACTCATATGCAAAGCCTGAAGTAGTCCTAGGAGGAGAGCAGAGTATACTCTGGGGAGCCCAGAGAAGGAGCTGTCAGGGGTGATGTGGAGTTGGTAAGAAGTGGGAGGTGGGAGATGAGGCTCTGAGGAATCAGGGGTAGAAGTAAGCCACATGGAAGTGTGTTGGGGAAATTGAAATTACGTGGGTGGTTTGATTTCAATGGCCCCCATAGGTTCATATATCTGAATGTTTTCCCTGTTGGTGGAACTCTTTGGGAAGGATTAGGAGGTGTGGCCTTGTTGAAGGAGGTGTGTCACTGCAAGTGGGCTTTGAGATTTCAAAAACCCACTCTCCATTCCCAGTAATCTCCCTTTCTCCCTCTCTCTCTCTCTCCCCTCCTTCTTCCCCAGGCCCCCCTGCCTCCTCCTTATTGACGACATGTGAGTTCTCAGCTACTGCTTTAGCGCCATGCCGTGCCTGCCTGCCGCTGTGCTCCCCACCGTGATCATCATGGACGACTGACTCACCCTCTAAAACTGTATGTAAGCCCCCCAACTAAATGTTCCTTTTATAAGTTGCCTGGGTCATGGCATCTCTTCACAACAATAGAACAGTACCTAAGGCAGCGTGGGAGAGGCTGAGCTGAAGTGTGGCTGCTTCCGTGCAGCTGGAAGGGCATAGGGCAGATGGAGGGCAGGAAGTGGGGGCAGGTCACACAGGTCTCTAGATTCAGCTGCCCCCAGCTCGTTTGTCAGTTTCTGGAAGAAGCAAAATGCTTATGCCTCTGATGTCACTGATTCGGGCTAGGAAGATTTGTGACCTTCCTAGACAGCTTGGGTTGTTGCACGACCATTCTAATTTAGCTAATTCAATATCTCCTATAACTTGTTCAGAATACAGGGGCGGGGAGACTAAATTGTGAATCATGCCTGGAAATTCACAGGCTTGGCCTTTTAAGAATTGAGTACCTCTTGGGGCTGGAGAAATGGCTCAGCAGTTAAGAGCATTAGCTGCTCTTCCAGAGGACTCGGGTTCAATTCTCAAAGCCCACATGAAACTCATAACTGTCTGTAACTCCAGTTCCAAAGGATCTGACACCTTCACAGAGACAAGCGTGCAGGCAAAACACCAATGCACAAACAATAAAAATAATTTTTTTAAAAAAAAAATTGAGTTCCTCTCAATTCTTAGATCATTGAACCACCGCCAAACGAGGGCCAAACCACCTTGGGAATCATCAAACACATCACGAGACAAGAGCCAAGCCTCGGTCACCGGGAGTTCAAGCTTTCGTGCTGTGAGAGAATGCTTCTCTTCTGCACCAAGTAAATCTGGGCCTGAGAACACTGCTTTGTGGGAAGCTCCACTCTTGGACTGCAGAGAAAAACAGTCATGTCCTGATGACATGATGATCATTCACCCATGGCTTCCCTCACCAAGCAAAGCAAGACTTCAGCCTTGGCCGGCGTCTCCCCACCTCTGCGACTCAGTGTCCCGCTTGCAACCCCGGGTACTTGACTAGATGTTCCCTAAGGAGCTGTTTGCCCACGCAACTCTGCTTTGCAAATAAGCCCACTGCAGTTCACAGACGTCAGCCTTCTCCTCTGAGAGCTGAATGTTTGTTTAACCGGAATGAGTTTCCACTAGAACTTATTAATGTGCCAGAAATATTTCTTAAGCCAGACCTGAGTTTTCCTTGTGTCCAGGAGGAGCGAGAGTGGGACCCAAGAGAAACGAGAGGTGCCAAGGGACCCAACAATGCTACACAAGTGGGTGAAAGTCTGATTGGGTGCCTGGTTCCTCTGCGGTGTCTCCAGGCAGCTGTGGGTAGATGCTGCACTGTCCATCACTGCTTCTCAGCCCTTCCTCCACCTGGCCATGGCAAGCCTGGCTGCCCACAGCCTCACACTCTACCCTGCACGGTCAGATGACGTAGGCACACAGGTCCGTCAGGCCACTGCTCCTCCTCTCAGTTATCTACACGGCTTCCCATGTCCTCCAGGAGCAGTCCCAGGCTCCAAGCCTAGTTTCCCACTGCGTCCCCAATGGGATCTGGCCAAAGCGGCTGTTCACGCCCGTCCATCATGACCCTCTCTCTTTAACTCAGCCAGCCCTTGCCTCTGGGAAGCAGAGGCTACACACATTCAAATCACACAGCCTTCCAGAAATAACCCCTCCCTCTCCAGCCCCCAACTCCTCAAATGTGGAGTCCCCACATTGCCTGTAATACCAGGGGCTCTCTCAGTTTCTTCCCTACTTCTCATGACTCATGAACAGAATTTCTTTGTAGGGCTTGTATTTCCTCAAGTAGGTTTCTATCAATTATGAAATGTCACAGTTGTTTCATTAACATGTTTTGGGGATGCGTCATATTAAGCCAATCAAAAATCAGCCTATTCGGGGATGTTAAGTAATGTGAGCAAAGACGTATTTCCTGGTAGGAAAGCCCTGTTTGGGGCAGGTAATTGGGATAGACTTCTTGCCAGGATCAGAGACACATCGTTCTGAAGGGCGCAGATCTCCCTTCCTCTCTACCAAGCACTGCCTGGGTACTCAGCTACAGTAAGTGTCACAGCCCACAGGCCTATGAAAGGAACAGCCCCTGTATTCTGATGGTAGGGCAGTGACTCCACCCACTACCCTTTATTGAAGGATGTCTTCCACCTGAAGGTTGAGATCTCCTCACCCTTGCTACCCAGACCCAAGTGGCCCTTCCCACTTCCTTCAGAGCTGCTGCTCAGGCACAGATTCCCTCCCCAACCCCAAGCCCCACCCCCTACCCCCTATTCCTCCACTCCCACCCCTGCCTGGGGGAAAGCCAGTGCTCAGCCAGGCCTCATTCCGAAGCATCCCTGGCCAGAGCTGCCAAAGGCGGTCTTTTCCTCTTTTAAAAGGCATTTGTTCTCAAGGCAGAGACATAGGAGACGGCTACAGAACCTTTCACCTTGCCTTGGTTCCATTAACCTAACCTCAACCTGCAGCACCTGGAGCCTCTCTCCTGGATTCTATCATGGTCCCAGGGAGCCAGGGGCAGAAGTGTGGGCTCTCTGTGACACCGTGACAGGAGCAGACATTATCGATGCTACACCTCAGCCAGCCTCCTGCACGTGGTTTTCTCTTTTTTCCCATGTATATTACGCTTATTTACTGTTGACTGAATATCTCGATGATTTTGCAGATATATTTTAATCTACTAATTCTTTGAGAATTTCATACAATGTATTTTTATTATGTTCATGCCCCCATTTCACTGTAATTTCCTATCCTTTTATTGTTTTATAACTCTTTCAGTCCAATTTTTGTTGCCCATGTACTCCTGGGTGTGGCACCTCCCACTGGAGAGGGACAGATTTACCAGGATCCATGCCCTTAAAGAAAACTGACTCTCCCTCCTCCTGGAACCATCAGCTGTCCATAGCTACTCAGGGGTCAGAGCTTGTGAACATCACACACCACACCTTGTGCTAAAATGTTGACTGCCATGAGCTCATGAGTTCAGCGGTCCTGTTACCTCCAGAAGACACTGTTTTGCTCTGGTCCTCCCAGATCTCTGACTCTCAAACACTTTCTGCCCTGCTCTTCTGCAATGCTCCCTGAGCCTTGGGGAGGGGGATGTGTGGTACAGATGTCCCATTTATGGCTCAGCACTTCGATCCGTTGTGAGTTTCTGCATTAATCACCATCCACTGCACAAAGAACTTTCTCTAATGAGATTTTAAAATTCTCACAGAAGCACAAAAGATCTCAAATATCCCAAACAATCCTGAGGAACAAAAACATTGCTGGACAAACCCTTGATATCAAGTTATTCTACAAAACAATGGCAATGTCACAAAAACAGACACAAGGATCCATGGACTGGAATAGAGGACCCACATATAGCTCTATGTAACTACAGATACCAGTAGCCAGCAAAGATACTGGAAACGTGCATTGGAGAAAAGACACATTGACAGCAAATGGTGTTGGGAAACCTGGACTTCAGCTGCAGGAAAATGAAAACAGATCCTTACCTCTTACCCTGCACAGTTCCAAATGGATCGGAGATCTCAGGGTTACACCTGAACCTCTACAACTTCTAGGAGAAAGAATAGAGAGTGCATTTCAGGCTATAGGTTCTGGGGGGACTTTCTGAGTAGGACCCCAACTGCCCAGGAAGTGAGACCAACAATCAGGATGTGGGACTATACGGAATTCAAAGGCTTCTCTGCTAAACCAGTGAACTGCCTGAAGAGGCAGCCTAGAGAATGGGAGAAAAGCTTTGTCAGATGTGCATCTGACAGTGGACTGGTGTCCAGAATGCACAGGAACAAAAAATAATTAATTAATTAATACCCTCAACACCAAGAAAACAAACAACTAAATTAACAGTAGGCTATGGAACTGAACAAAGAGTTCTCAGATAAATACAATTGGATAAGAAATATTTTTAAATGTTCACCGTCCTTAACCATCCACCAGGGAAATATAAATTAAAGCTACTTGGAGGCTTCATCTTACCCCAGTCAGAATGGCTAAGATTAAGAAAGCAAAAACCACCAAGTGCTGGCGAAGGTGTGGGGGATGGGGACACTTATCCACTGTTGATGGGGATGCAAATTGGTGTGACCACCATGAAAATCAGTGTGGAAGTTCCCCAAAAAGCTAGAATAGATCTACCACATGACCCAGCTGTACAACTCCTGGGCAGATGCACAAGACTGTTTCCTGCTACAGAGACCCGGGCTCATCCACCTTCATCACTGCTCCATTCACAATAGTGAGGACCTGGAAACACCCTAGAAGTCCATCAGCTGAGGACTAGATAATGAAAATGCTGTGCCTATATACAACAACATTTTATTCAGATGTAACGAAAAATGAAATTCTGGAATCTACAGGTAAATGGTTGAGCTGGAAAACATTACACTAAGTGAAGTCACCCAGACCCAGAAAGACAAGCATCATGTAGTCTCACTCCTCAGATTTGTGCATTTAATTTGAAGCACTCATGGAATCCAGGAAGCTAGAAAGGGACCATGGGCGGTAGAGAGAGGGCCATGGTGTAGTACTGAAGATACAAGAGGGAAGATGAACAGTGAAGAGGGGGTTGAGTGGAGGGAGGTGTGGGAGGGGAGGGCAGAAGATGGGGTAGGGAGGAATAACTGACATTAAGGATATTTTTATATATTTTAAAACTGGTATTAGAGTATTATTTGAGCAGTTTTAATTTAAAAAATCAGTCAATGTGCATTTAGAAAGTTTTCTAATTATGCTGAAATAGGAAACATGATGAAATGTGTTTTGTTTGCTCTATTCCCACCCAAGTATACTATATAATTGATAGGTAAGATGGCTTAATTGTATAACTACCCACATTATATCATAAACATATAGTATGTTGATGTTTTTCTTAAACTATCAGAGTGAATCACCAAGACTCACCTTCTTTCTTTACCTGAGTCACCTCCCCCATGGCCCAGTGTTTGGGCATTCAGAGTGTCACCACCACTCATATGAGGGCTGCTGGCAGAGAGACCCATGCCGCAATGATTTTGCTTCCTTCGCATTGTATGAGACTGTGCATTCTTAAAAGATGATCTGACTAGTCATTTGGCCAAAGTGAAAAGAAGCGTCGCAGTTCTGCTACATGGTGACTGTCTGTCACATGGTGACTGTCCTCTGGACCCGTTAGTGATAGCGTGTCCAGTGCAAAGTGCATGGACTGACTGGGATCAAATCCCATCTCACTCACTGTCGGAGGGCAAGGGGCTTTCTGGAGAATGGGCTGAAGCTGTCGCACCCTGTGGTTTAGATGAATTCTGTCCCACTGCTGGTCACTGTGGACTCTAACTCCATTCTTCTTAGCAGCAATACTTCTTTCTTAGAATTAAGTGGACTAGCGGCTTTTCACTTCTCTGGCTTCTTGAATCATGTACCTTATGCCAGTCATGGAAGAAGAATTACCCTATCTCTGACAGGGGCTGTGAAGTACAACTATAAAGCCAGCCGTGAGTCCTAGCTACATGTGTAATTTGTACTTTCTGGTTGCCGCTATAAAGAAAAACTAAAAACCAATAGATTAAATTCATTTTAAGGTATATTTCCAAGTAGGCTCCCTACGTCTTCAAGTTCTACATCTAGGACAGAATATATTACAGGAAACTTTGCATCTGTGAACAGGCATGTATAGACTTCCTTGTCATAGCTCCCTTACCAATGCAGTACAACTGTTTGCATACCATTTGCATTGTACTAGATAGTTTGAGTATTTTTAAGTCATTTAAAGTATATGGGAGGTGTGAATAGGTTGTATGCAAATATTGTGGTATTTTATGTAAATGACTAAGCATCCTTGAGTTTCGGCATGAGTGGTGGATCCTAGAATCTTGCAGATTCTTGGTTCTAATGCCACATGTCCAAAATAGTTCCATTTCATTATTTCCCAATATTTTTAAGTGTTAGTGAAACACCTTACATTTTGATATTTCCTAATATCCTTGAACTTTGGTATGCCTTTCAAATTTGCAGTGCATCTCAATTTTTGGGCTGGCCGAGTTTCAAACACCGCTCATCTTCTGTATTTGAAAGGACAGATCTAGACTTTGAGATGCAAGTCCTGAACATGTGCAGGTGCTTCAGGTGGGACCAGCAGCCAAAGGCTTAGGAATATTGTCAGGAAACATCATTCTGTCTGGATGCTCATAGTTTGAAACACTTGCAGGGAGATAACAAATATAAAGACCTCATTGTAAGTAAAATGAGGGCTGGCCCCACCAGGATGGAGCCGATGAATTCTGGTAGCTCACTCCTCCTCCCTCCACAATTGGCCAGGCTGCCTTATTCACTTAATAGGAACTAGATTTGGGGGAGGGATGGTGCCAGCACTTGATGTTCAGGTCCATGTCGGTCTCCACCGTCTCATGTCCCTGAACCACCACCTCCCAAATCTGTATCTATGCCCTTGGCCCAGCTCTGTGCACGGCAACCCCAGGCGTGCTGACACTAAGAACTCGTCGTCCATTTGCCTTTTCTACAACTGTCTATATCTAGTATGTGTTCAAACCCCACTCTCAAAGCAGTGTCTCAGATCTAACCAACTCAGTCCACTATCTCTCATCCTATCTCTGTGGCAAGCGGCTATCACCCCAGCCTGCATGAAGACACAAGCTCCAAAGCCTTGCTCTTTTCTTCTTCTCCTTCTCCTTCTCCTTCTTCTTCTTTTTTAATTAATTAAATTGTTTTCATTTATTTTACATCCCGACCTCAGTTCCCCCCACCCCATTTCCCATTCCCTCACCCCCACCCCCCACCCCACCCACCGCTTCCCCTCTGCCCCTCCCTACCATCCACTCCTGTTTCTGTTCAGAAAGGGGCGGGCCTTCCGTGGGTATCAACAAAGCATGGTATATCAAGTTGAGGTGGGACTAAGCTCTTTTCTTGCTTTTTCTGTTGCCTCCCACAACCTCTTCTCCAGATAAGAACCAGGACAACCCTGTTCTAACACGCCAAGGCTCATCAACAACAGTGCCAACTTTTTGCTTAATAACCTCGAGATGATATAAAATAAAAATCACTTAGGAGTCAATCTAAGCAAAATACATGCTGCTTTTAAGAGATAAAGTATCAAATTTTGTTGGACTATTTTTAAAGACCTACTTAAATAGGGAGACAAACCATGTTCATGAACTGGATAAGTTATCTTCATGAAGACGACAATTCTCCCTGAATTCTGTTTCAAACATGAGCACTGCTTTTCTGCTGAGCTCAATAAGTTAATTCTAAAATTTACATGAAAGAGTAAAGTATTGAAAAAGAAAGAAGAAAAATAGCAAGATTCTTTCCAGATATGAAGACTTACAATAAGCCTTCAGTAAACATTGTTGGTTAGTATTGGAAATGATAGACAAATTGACAAAACAGCCATAAATAGAGCCGTGTATAAAAGGTGACCTGACTTACTTCAGGGACACTGCATAATGGTGGCCTTTATAATAAACGCAACTAAAACCGTTGGCTAGCCACATGGGAAACCAATTATTGTTTATAAATGACCTGAAAGGAGCAGTGGGAGAATCTGGGGAAAGGAAGAGGAATAGTGAGAAAATGGGAAGATCTCAGGAAGTGGATGTAGGGAAAGTTCATGATAGACTTGAATGAAAGCATTCTTAACAGTTATGCCACAAAAAGAAGCAAAAGACAGAACGCTGTAACACTGAGTAGATGCTCATCTAGAATTTTAGATAAAGATAAAAGCCGCTAAACTACTGCCATTTTCTTAAACCAGTATGATTTCCAACTGTATTCTAAATACTTAGAGCTACACCCACAAAGAAGTGCGGATCTTACCCCTCATTAAAGGAGTTTCTTTTTGCAGCAGAAACCATTACAGAAACCCACCACTGGTCAAAACGCAGAGACTAAGGGACTGTGGCATGCTCCACACCAACTGATACATCAACAATGCAGCCCTACACTAAAGACTCAGGGAGAATCATGCAAGAGGGGGTGGGAAGACTGTAAGAGCCAGAGGCCCAGGAGGCCTGTGCTGAATAGTGTCCCCTGGGCATGGCAGGGAAAACACACACATAAGTCTCAACAATACAGTAGCCTGAACAAGTCCAGCATAACAGCAACACCAGTTGACATGCCAACATAGACAGGGAAACTTCCACATGGTTCTAACCCTACAAGAAGAGCTACAGTGGTCAATGGCTCTGAGAGAGAGAACAGCTTCCTCCAGGGACGAGCTCACTCACAGGATGTCCAGTCCCAAGTGGTCAGCCCTGGACACATGCACATATGAGCAACATTAAATGGACTAAGCAGGTTTTATATATGTATATATAATATATGTGTGTGTGCATATTTATACATATACACACAGATATATATGCATATATAATGTAGCAATAATAAAGAAGAGGCCATAGATTTGGGAAAGGGGGACACAAAAGGAGTTTGATGGGAAGGTGGGAGTGATATAAATATGGTACTCACATACAAAAATCTCAAAAAATAAAGTTGAATAACAAGAATAACCAAAAAACATATTTTAATGGCTACTTGACACTGAATAGGAGAAAATTAATTTCCAGATGGGCAAAGGACTGAAAAACAAAAAGCTGAAGTTCATTTACAAAATATTGTTGCTATCAAATGTTGGTGAAAACGTGGAACAGAAGCAGCTGTGCTATACTGCTGGGGGTAAGGTAAAATGATCCACACCATAGGTCCTCCGGTTCCACCCCTTCAGATTCAGCCGTACATGGGGGGAAGGGTACATGTAGGTGACAGGTAAATACTGTACCAGTTTGTAGAATGGCCCTGAACATCTACAGATCTAAGTGTGAGGGATGCCTTGGAAACAATCTTCAGAGTACACACTAAAGCTGAAGATAAGTTTATCTATGACCCATTCCATTTCTAGAATATACCATTTAGAGCAATTCTTACATATACCCTAGCATAATGTATACAAATAACCACAGCAGCACTGCTTGTAATAGTAAAAAAAAAGAAAAGAAAAGAGAAAAAAAGAACTAGAAATATCCCATGTGTCCATGAGCAGAATCTCAGAGTATTATGTTCATACGATAGAATGCTACACAGAATTAGATATTAGCAAATTAAAGGGGGTTGCAGAAATACAAACAAGTTTCAAACACAGCTTTGAGACAAGTAAGTCTTCAATAATATTTAATTCAGGCTGGAGAGATGGCTCAGAGGATGAAAACACCTGCTGTGTAAACATGTTGGCCTAAGTTTGGTTTCCTAGCTCCCACATACAGGCTAGTACAGCAACACAGATCTGTACCCCTGGATCCGGGAGGCAGAGATAGGCAGATCTCCTGGGCTTGCTGGTCAACCAGTCTATCCAAAAGGGCATCTCTAGGTTCAGAGACCTTGTCTCAAAGATTAAAATGCAGAGCAATATAGAAAGACATGTGATATCAAAGTCTACCCACCATATGTGCATGCACAGAGAAGTGTACCTGCACACATGTGCACACACATAAGATATACTTCAGGCTAGTGAAGTTCAAGAATGTATAAAACAAACCTCATACTGTCTTGGTTACTTTTCTTTTGCTGTGATAAAACACCATGACCAAGACAACTTTAAAAAGAAAGCCGCTAATCTGGAGCTTACAGTTCCGGAGCGTTAGAGTCCATGATGTCAGAGCAAGGGAACGGTGGCAGGAATAGCTGAGAGCTTAAGATGCATCTTAGGCTGCAACCAGGAGGCAGAGAGAGAGGCGCACACACTAGAAACAGAGTGAGACTTCGGAAATCTCAAAGCCCACCCCTAGTAACTCCCCTCCTCCAACAACACCACGCCTCCTAACCCTTCCCAAACAATTCCACCAACTGGGACCAAGTATTAGAATACATGAGCCTGTGACGGCATTCGCATTCACACACCACACATTATTAAACAATTCAGAGACTGGGGGAAACCAGAAATAAAAGCAAGGGAACAGTAACCGCAACCCTGGGACAACAGCTGCCTTGGAAGAAAAGGAAGGATGACTGTGCAAAGGCCCTCAAAGAAATGATGATCTTTAATAACAACACTCAGGGGCCAGCACGGGGATCTGGTTGTTCTTAACCCTCTGCCCCCAGTACTTGTCTGAGTTGTTCTCCATCTACTCAATGCTGAAAATGTTCAACATTGGGGTGGGGAATGGCTCAGCTGTTAGGAGCACTGGCTGCTCTTCTAAAGGTCTAGGATTCAGTCCATAGCACTCATGGTAGCGCACAACCATCTGTAACTCCAGTCCCAGGGTGTCTAGTGTCCTCTTCTGACTTCTGTGGGTACTGCATACACGTGGTGCACAGAAATGCATGCAGTCTAAACAAAATAATAATTATTTTTAAAAAGGAAATAAAGGAAGGAAGGAAGGAAGGAAGGAAGGAAGGAAGGAAGGAAGGAAGGAAGGAAGGAAGGAAGGAAGGAAGGAAGGAAAAGAAAATTCTTCCAGGCCTATAGGACTTCATCTCCCCACACCTGAGCCCACACCCACCTCTCTGGTTAGTCCCCAGCATGCCCCTGACCCCAAGCTACCACACTGGACTCCAGGCCTCCTTCCTGAAGGCTTTCAAGAGCAATTCTCAGAAAGCACAGTGCAGCAGCCCTGGGCTCCTTCAGTCTCCTCTCAGCAGACACGAGCCTCCCTGCCCTTCCTGCACACTGACCTCCACCCTACTTCATGTCACTGCACAGGGAACCACAGGCCTTCGTCCGCTGATTGTCCCTTACCAGTTTTGACTGTTCATTGAATGATTAAATGGATGGAAACGCAGACAATTATACCAAAAGTTAAATATTCCCTGGAAAGGTGGTGCACAGTGCCCTAGGTATCACTTTGGAGAGACTGGGACAAGGGATTGGCGCCCAGTTCTAGAAGGCTGGGTTTTGAAGGAGAAGAGACCCAACCCTCACCATCCGGCTGTTCCTATTTGTGCAGAAATGTTGGCATTCAAAGGTGGGGTGTGACAACTCAGGTGAAGGAATGAGGGCCTAAAGGGACTTCTGCTTACCAGCTCCTGGAGCAGGCAAGGGTGGGGCCAGCTAAGGGCAGGACCAGGTCTGCCCAGCTGTGCTGAAGGCCAGCGCGAGTGGCCCACCCTTCAGAAGCTACGCAGGGCCAAAGGGGGCGAGAGTGGCAGTCAGTGCCCCCTCTCTGTGCCTTGACAGCCGGCACAGGCCAGACCTAGCTCCCCAGCTGTGGAAGACGCCCACTCCTCAGCAGAGCCCAACGAAGGGACTTAGCCTGTGGCCAGGGGGCAAGGAATGAGTGATGCCTGGTCAGCTCGGCAAAGCCCACAAGTGACAAAACCCAGGCACTAAGTGGCGCTGACCACGACTGACCTCTGACTTCCTCACCACTGACTTCCTGCCACTCGGCTTTCCTTCTCCCGGCCACCCCAGACTCAGACTAGGTACCGATGGTCACACATGTGATCTACAGTTAGCTTTGCAGGAGGCAGTGGGTATCCCACCACAACCAACACCCCCCACAAGGCTGACCTGTCCTGTCCAAGAGCAGGAAGACGTACCTGGAGGGGTAGCATTCAAAGTCTGCTGGTGTCACATGGTGTGGCTACTCCCATCCCCAGCCTCCAACGGCTCAGCTCAGGGGAAGAGAAGACCTGGCCTCACATGGCAGCCATCAACAGTGTTTCATTATGAATCACTGGGACTGGGTTTCTCTTCATTTCCTGGAGAAAGCAGAAGTGGGAAGTCTGCAGATGCCTGCCCTGCTGCTCCCAGCCAATGACAGAGCGGCTTCGCTGATGACTGGCAGGGCAAGCTGGGTTTCACAAAAAGGTCCTGTGGGACTGTGTGCTCGGTGGCCGAGCAGAGCCAGGTGGGACCAAGGAACGTAAGGGAAAATGGAGCTGACTGCCCACATCTGAACTCTGTCCCTGCTGCTCACCAGGTCTGCATCCAGCAGGCTCAGGTCCATATGCCCCCCCACTCCTAACCCTCACCTCCCTGAGGCTCAATTTCAAATCCCTAGGAACTGAAGCTGAATGGTTTCCCTTCTCCAAATGGTTACGGTATGGGAGCAGACGGGTGGAATACCAATATGGAAGAATGACTTTCTAAGACCCCAGCAGAGCTCTCGGAGTCTCCACTGGATGGGAGAGACTGGGTTGGAGCAGAGACTTGGGGAAAGTCAAAAATACCGCTGTAGTTAAGCCAAGCACTCAGGGGAGTAAGAGAGGCAAAACCAAGGGCTAATGGCGGCAGGAGTGTGAGGTTCAGAAACACACACAGGAGCAAGCGGATATTGTCCTGATGGTGTCTTCCTTGTCAGCTGATGCTCTGCCCAGGTGACCTACACGACGATGTGGGACAGAGGGGGGAGGGCAAGGCTAAGCGGTGTCTCTAATTTTGATGTTGCTGCTTCCTGTGTTGAGAATGCACCAAGCTCCGATAACTCCACCTTCTCCTGTGGGGAAACTGATTGTGTAGTGCTTCACAATCATGCTCATCTGCACAACTCAGGCCCAGTGCAGAAGGCACCCACTAGAGAGCAGAGTGACCCCTTCCATAGGGAGGGTTCCAGAGGGACCCTTCATGGTCAAGGTCCTGAAAGTCAAAAATAATGCTACCCAAAGAGCAATGAGTGAGAAAGGCGTCACTACAGGGAACGACTGATGCAACTCAAGCTGATGTTATATCAGAAACAAGAGAAGTCAGAAGACAGTGGAGGCTGGAGTGCCCCTCCCCGTGATGGACTGTTGACGGCTTGATCTTGTGCACGTCTTCTGCGGGCAGGTCCAGCTGCTGTGAGCTAATGAGTACAGAGGTCCTGTCATGGTCAAAGACACTGTTTGACCCCGGTCCTCCATGACCTCGGACTCTTACTTCCTCCTTTCTTTCCTCCTCCTCCACGGTGTCTCCTGAGCTATTGCCAGTCAACAGTGGCTGCTACAGGAAGTGAGGGTCAATTTCCTGTGGAGAGAAGGTCCCTGGTGGGTTGGCCATATTCTGGTGGATGACGCCACAGCTGTGAGCCTATGGCCAGTGCTTGTCAGTCACAGTTACTAAAAATAAGAAAGAAAGAAAGAGAGAGAGAGAGAGAGAGAGAGAGAAAGAGAGAGAGAGAGAGAGAGAGAGAGAGAGAGAGAGAGAGAAGAAAGAAAGAAAGAAAGAAAGAAAGAAAGAAAGAAAGAAAGAAAGAAAGAAAGAAAGAAAGAAAGAAAGAAAGAAAGAGGGGGATGACTTGAGGGTGGGAAGAAAACATGGACGCCAGGAGAAGCTGGAGGGGGATGGAGAAGATGGAGATGCATTGAATGCATAAATGAAATCCTGAAAAATAAATGTTAACTCTGCACATTATGTAATAATGTAAGGAATCGGAACTAAGATTAAAAACTGCTACTGTTCTAACAGCTGCCAAGTGTGTGAGGACGGCATCGCGGTGTTTTCTCCTGTGTTTTTGTCTCATTACTTTCGTTAAAGCTTTGGAGTCAGGGTCTGTATTCTGCTCTGTAACCTGCGTTTGTTGGTGTTGTTTCACAGGAAGGGGCCACAAAAGCCTCAAGTTTTCTCTCTGCAGAGGCTCCCTGCCCTCTTTAAACACCTCTGTGCCTGGCACTATGCAGTGCTAGCATCCCATCTCTTTGTAGTTCACGGACATCACTCACACCCCCTGGATCTGAAGCACCACGCACAGCCACACACGTGCCCTGGCAGAACAGTTTTTCTTTTGGGGAAGTGGGAAGAGACAGCTGAAGCTCCGTTTTCACTCTTGGAGGCCTTTATGATGCCTCCCTGCTCGTGTGTGGCACTGCTAGAAACGGGGTGGGTGTGGCTTAGGTTTTTGTCAATTTGACACAAGCCAGAGTCATCTGAGAAGAAGGAATCTCAATTGAGAAAATGTCCCCCATCCGACTGGCCCTCTGGACATGGCTATGGGGCGTTTTCTTGATTGCTGATTGATGTGTAAGGGCCCAGCTCACTGTGGGTAATGTCATCCCCTGGCAATTAGGTGTATAAAAAAGCAGGTGAGCAAGCCAGGAAACCTCATTCCTCCATGGTCTCTGCTTCAGTTTCTGCGTCCAGATACCTGCCTTGAATTCCTGCCTTGGCTGCCCCAAGGATGAGCTGTAACCTGTAAGCTAAATAAACCATTTCTTCCCCAAGTCATTTTTGGTGATGGTATTTTATTACCACAATCAAAACCCAATTCGGTCTGGATCCTACCAGAAGAATATCAGGAAACCAAGGGTGACCACAGTGAGGATATAAGGAGGAGCTGGCTTCAAAGGTGAATGGCACATGGTGGGGGTGTATGGGCAACTAAATCTCTTTCAACAGCGGATATCAATTAAGGCACCTTTGTCAGAAAGCAACCGACTTATGTGGCTTTATTCTGAGCTCTATCCTTTTCCGCTGGTAGATGTGTTGGTATCCAAGTGAGTGCCATGATGTTTGCTTACTATGACTTTGAAATTTGGCATCATAGGACTTCCATATATATATATATTTGCTGAAAAGTCAAGTCTTCTTTGGGTCCATTTTAAGATTTTTGTATGTTTCATGAATAATCACGTTGGAATCTTGACAGTGTTTAGATTGGGCTTAGACATAAACTATAAAACTAAAGCCATGATGCTCCTAGAATGGAACAAGTATCTGTGCAACTGAGAGCAAAGACTTCCTAGAGCGGACATGGAAAGCAAGAGCCAGGAGAGAGAGAGACTGGAGCATCTGGCTGCATCCAAATCCATTTTCTTCTGACTAAAAGAAAACATGATTAAGGAAGCACATGTTATCTGATCAAGGACGTACCAGAACACATCCAAATCTCCAATGTGTGTGTGTGTGGGGGGGGTAGTCCAGAGGCAGAGAGCTGACCTAGCATGCGCAGAGCTCTGGATTCCAACCCCATCAAGGAGGAGGAAGGGGGAGAGGAGCAGAAGAATGAAGAGGAGGAAGAGGAAAAGGAAGAGGAGAAAAAGGAAAAGAGGAAGAAGAAGAGGAGGAGGAAAAAGAGAAGGAGAAAGAAGAGCTTGTCACCCAATAAATGGATAATCAAAAGATGGCTCTGTGGGAAGAAGTGTTTGCAGAAAAACCTGACATCCTGAGCTCGAGCTCGATCCCCAGAACCCACAGTGGAAGGAGAGAACTGACTCCCAGAAGTTGTCTTCTGACCATCACTTGTATACCTACACACACACACACACACACACACACACACACACACACACAAACACACAAACACACAAACAAACAAACACAAGCACACTTTGTGACACAGACAATTCGTCAAAAAATAGGCAAAAATTTCAGATATGTACTTTAACCTCGGATTCACAAAAGACCAGAAAGTACACAGAAAAGTGCTCAACACTGTTAATCAGCAGAGAAGTATAAACGAAAACAACATTGAGGTGTATGAGTCTCTCCTGCTCTCCTACATTGCTGGTAATGTGTGGACACCATAGCTTTTGTAAATGCACCAGCAGCTACTAATAAGGTAAACATACGGTGGATATAATCATATTCCATTGTATGCATACATGACGTTCTCAAAGAATAAAAATATATAATTTTTAAAAGTCAAATATACAAGACCCAGGAACTCCATTCTCAAGAAGGTAATGCATGAACATTCATAGTAGTTTTATCATTTTTGTTAAAAAAAACAACCCAAATGTCCATGGTAATGGATTATGGTAAATTCATTCAATATGTCAGCTCAGCAATAAAACGACTGAAATGATTGATCCACTCTGCAAAATGAATCACACAGATATTGTAATTAAATTAATTTTTTAATGTACAAAAAGCTCATTTCAAACAAAATTCTCAAATAAGTAAGACTGTGGTAGCCCTGTTTTTTAAATGTTTTTAATAATTTTTTTTTTATTTTATGTGCATTGGTGTTTTGCCTGCATGTATGTCTGTGTGAGGGTGTCAGATCTTGGAGTTACAGACAATTATGACTGCCATGTGGGTGCTGGGAACTGAACCCAGGTCCTCTAGAAGAGCAGTCAGCGTCCTTAACTGCTGGGCCATCTCTCCAGCCCCAGTGGCCCTTGTTTTTATGAAACTTTCTAAAGTAATGAGACGATTTCTATCTCTTAGCTTCATAGAAGTTTGGACTATACACATGAAGCAACTTGTCAAGATCACAGAAGCAAGATGTGTGTGTGTCAGTGTTTGTAACATTTTGTATTTAAAAGCTATAGAATGAGGCTGGGGAGACGCTCAGTGGGTAAGAGTGCTTGTACAAGCATGAGGACCTGGGTTCGAATCCCCAGTCTCACTCTGCAGCTTCCTCTTCCCAGGGAAGAGAGGGATATTGAAGCGTTTATATGGCTGCCAAGCACCTGCAGCTGGGCCCCGGCTAAGTCTCGCACCAAGATGGCCTCAGGATGCCTGACATGGCCGCAGCAAGATTGCTATGACATTCTAGGGGTGGCCATTTTCAAACGCCAGCTGCTGCCTCTTCCCAGAGTCATGGGCAGCATTCATTCAGTACAGTTGAGTCCTCCTTAGACAGAGCCACCCCCACAGGGAGCAGGGAGAGTGCTGGAAGGTAGCTGGAGCGTCCCCAGAGAGCCAGTCGGCAGGAAGGAAGAGAAGACTCACAGGAAGGATGCAAGTACAGGGTGCAGTTGTGCTCATTACCCAGAATGCAGAGCAGGCAAAATGGCACCGGGCACCTAACGTGTCCTGGTAACAACCAAACAAATATGAAAATACAGCCACGTGGGAATTGTTTCAGGATCAGTGTCTCCTCCATCCTAGGAGGGACGGTGCAGAACAGAGACTGTCAGGAGACAAGGCTTGTCTTGGTTGTGAAGCCTAAGGAAAGATCTAGATAAACCCTTGTCTGACACTGGGGGCTGGGTCTTAGGGCCTTTTCCAATACTCCTCTCTGGGCATGTTTTTTGTTGTTGTTGTTTTGTTTGTTTGTTTTTGTTTTTGTACTTTTAAGGAAAGCCAAGAGGAAGTTCTGTGTTGTTGATCTTTCTGCCTCCTTGTACAGATTTTCCAGGAGTTATCCCCAGCCAGACTCCTGGCCCAGGTTTCCAAAACCATGGCAGAGCACAGCCCGGACTGGCAGCAGCAGAAGTAACTAATCTACTCCCCCAACTTCCTTTGGATATGCAAATACCTGATCTAATCAAAATGTTGTGGTGATATTGTGTTCCCGATATATTGTGCACCCTAATAAACTATCTGGGGTCAGAGAACAGAACAGCCACTAGATAGACATAGAGGCCAGAAAATGGTGGCACTCACGCCTTTAATCCCAGCATTTCAGAGGCAGAGATCCATGTAGATCTCTGTGAGTTCAAAGCCACACTGGACACAGCCAGGCATGGTGACAGACGCCTTTAATCCCAGGAAGGAATGGCAGGAAACAGAAAAGTATATAAGGCGTGAGGACCAGGAACTAGAGTCTGGTTAAGCTTTTAGGTTTTAAGCAGCACAGTTCAGCGGAGATCCATTTGGATGAGGACTCAGAGGCTTCCAGTCTGAGGAAACAGGATCAGCTGAGGAATTCAAGAAGTGAGGTGGCTGTGGCTTGTTCTGCTTCTCTGATCTTCCAGCATTCACCCCAATACCTGGCTCCAGGTTTGTTTTTATTGATAAGACCCTTTAAGATTCATGCTAGGCCCGGCGGTGGTGGCGCATGCCTTTAATCCCAGCACTCGGGAGGCAGAGCCAGGCAGATCTCTGTGAGTTCGAGGCCAGCCTGGACTACCAAGTGAGTTCCAGGAAAAGGCGCAAAGCTACACAGAGAGAGAAACCCTGTCAAAAAAGAAAAAAAAAAAAAAAAAGATTCATGCTACAAAATGTGGCCTTGAAATCTGGCTAGGGATGGAGGTAGTGAGCTGTGTAGTTCGGCTCTGCCCTGTGAGCAGTCCCTTGAGGCCAGGGACCCCCAGCTGCAGTACACAGAGCAGAACACCCAGCTGCAAGCTCCAAGAAACCTGGGGGAGGGAGAGTGTGAGCAGCCAGACTCATGATTTCTCATCTGGGATCCCATAGGGCCAGAGGACAAACTCCTCCTCGCAGATCCTGTGAGACATCATCACTGAGTGCTCCAGAGACCCTACCTTATGGCAGGTCACTGACAGACAGCTGAAAGAGATGAAAACAATCAGATAGTTTGAGTAACTTGCTTTGGAGAAAAGTGGAGGGAACCAATGGCCACATTCGGTGGCTCTGGGAGGTAGGAGTTTACAGGGACAGAGCTAACCCTGTGCCTGTGCTGTCAGCAACCCTCCTGAGAGCAGTGTGTTTGTTGTGGGTGTCGGAGCAGAAAGAGCAAGTTCGCTTCCGTTCTTGGATGCGCGCTTGGTCAAGGTCGGCCGCCTCTCTGAGATGGACTTTCCCTCCAGACTGTGTGAAGATAGATGACATGGGCAAAGGGAGGGGCTTTCCTATCCCCCGCCCCAGGGACAACCTCTGCTGCAGGAACAGAACTCACGCCTGGGGCACAACCCTCTGTCCGGGGGCATTTGCTCAGAAGGGAAGCTGCAGGACTGTAGGTAGGGCCGGCTCCCGGGCCTGTCTCTCGGGCCGACAGCATGGCTCCCCAGCATGCCTACCCCCAAAGAGCTTGCCCCAAGCTCAGCACCATCAGCTCCTTCCAGATGTCCCGCTGAAGAGGGTGGTAGGAGGCCTGTCGCGGGAGGAGAGAAGTGACCCGCACCCCAGCTTGCAGGGTAGGGGTGCATACTCTCACCAAGGCCTGCACACTTACCCGCACTGCGGCTGTTTCCTCGTCTGAAATGGAGAAACCCATCACCAGTCCATAAAAACTTTGTTTCTGTGAAACCAAATATCGTAAACTAGCAGCTGTCCTGGCCACTTGTCCCAAGGGACCTACTTATGGGCGCATCAGAGACGTTCTGTAGAGTGCATTTCCGGAGGCTTCAAAGGCCCAGCAAGGGGGAAACACCTCCTTGTTCCAGGCCCTCCCTCTGAGTATCGGGAAAAGAAATGGGGCTGTCCTGGCTGCAGGCCCCTCACCTACTCAAGGGGATCATGAGACATGACCATATGTCCCCTGTGGCTGTGTTTCGTTTTGCATTATAATTATTAGTATGTATTAACTGTACGTATCAACGGGCTAACCTGGTGGCGATTCCATGAACACAGAAGTCCTTCTTTGGGTGTTCTCCACCTTGCCCACAGTGCTCCCTCATCCTCCTCTCCCTCTCTAGACCACCCCATCCCCTTACTCTCCCCTGCTGGCCCTCTGCTCTGTTCAGGTCATCTAATTTTCCTTTCTATGGGTGTAGCTTTCGCAGATGAGAGGAAACATGGGAGACCCGTCTTTGTGTATGTGGCTTGCCTCGCTCAGCATGATGTCATCTACTTCCATGGGCTTTTTACTCGGAGGAGTGTGGCCTGGGGGACACAATATGCTGCTGGCCACTACTAGTTTACCTCTTTCAGCCCTTCATGGCAGAGAATGGGAAGCTGCCCGTTTAAGCCACTGAAGTGCAAGATTCTAAGCATCTATTTCACACATCTAAATCTGGAGTAGCAGAGATAAAAAATAAGAGCATACCATATGGCCAAGGACAGTGTTCAGCACGCTCGGTGTGTCTGTGATGCTGAAGGGCACCTGGTGTAACCAATCCCAATCCCCCCTGGCTGGCAGGGGTAGGTGGAGGGCCAAGGGACAGATTCATTTTTACCTCAGGCCACGCAGAACAGTGGTGTGTATGGTCAAAAGCAAAAGGGCCTGTGGGTGGAATTAGTGCAAAGCGGACAGCATCCAGGCTGAAGGAAGTAAAAGTTGTTTTTTAAACAGTGGGGCTTGGTGTGGTTTATTTAGGAAATTATTCCTACATGTGGCAAACAAAATTCCATTTGTAAGAACCTGGGAAGTGACTTTGCCTTTTCCAGTGGCCATCTTCCACTTGGAAGTGATGGTCACCAGTCATGAGTGACTTCAGAGCATGTGCTGGGTCCTGGGAGTCCTGGAACTAATTCTCCTTGAGGGTTTATTCACTTTAAGCAGTACCTTCCAATAGAAACACAGGAAACTGGCCCGGAGTGCAGCTTCATGAGAGCACACTTCCTTCATCTGTGCAAGGCCTTAGGTTAGATCTTCAGCCGTGGGAAGAAGGAGGGGGAAGGGAGGGGGACAGAGCAGAAAGGAGCAGAACAGAGGGGGAAAGAGAGGAGAGGAAGGAAAAGTGAACATGGAAATTATCAGGTTTACAGTCTTTTTTCCTCCCCTGGCCCCTGTGTGTTTTGTAATATTTTATTTCACTTTTCTAACAGCTGACTTTCGAAGTTATATTTTGTATGTCTTTCCAGTAATTTTCTCTGCGAATTGAAGTAATTGTATCCATTCTCATAGATCCCCAGTTAAGACAACATTTGCTCTATGAAGAGCAAGGACTTCAGCATGGCTACTCCCCCTCCTCTCTTCTCCCTCTTGTCTTATTTTGTTTACTGTGTTTATATCACCATGGTAAAACTATTTATGTTAACTACTTGCTCGGAATATAGGTCTTTTTATGGGAATGAGTGTTTTGTCAGCATGTATGTATGTATGTGCGCCAGGTGTGTGCAGTGCTTCCAGAGGCCAGAAGAGGGCACCATATACCCTGGAAGTGGAGTTACAAACAGTTGGGAGCTGCCATGTGATGCTGGGTTCTCTGGAAGAACAGCAAGTGCTCCGAACTGCTGAGCCAGCTCGCCAGCCCATATCCATGGAATTTAATTCTGTATAATTATAATTTGGTCCAATTCCTGTGCCATTAATACTTTCAATTATGGGAACTAATAACTAAGTAATGTAGATTAAAACAAAGGTGGTGCATACTAATTTTTTATTGTATGTTACTGTGACCTAAATTGGTTAGGTCCAGCCCTGGGTACAAGTCACGGAGGTGTTGCTGTACGTCTTCCCAGCTCTGCATGTGGTGATGCCAGTTGGTAGCTTAAAACTGGCCACGCTGGGAGAATTTACCATAGGAACTGGGAAATGCTGCAAAAAGGGGGCTTGGTTTATTGTTTTGGTCACTAGACTTAAAAAAAATGGATAAAGAAATGTTTTCTGTTTGTTTCAGTTCTTACTCTTTTCATTTTTATCACTTCTTTGAGACGTTTGTACAATGTTTTTTGAGCATATTCTCCCCTCCCCCCACTCCTCCCAGATTCATTTCCCCTAACTCACAAAACTGTCAAATTTGTGCTGCCCACCCACATACTCCTGGGCGTGTAGTCTTTGTGGCAGAGTGGTCAACCCACCATAGGCCTCACCCTTAAGAAGACAAACAGACAAACCAAGCCCGACCCCCCCTCTCCCAGCAGCTATCACTCAGCAACAGCTCCTGGGCTGTTGGTGGAATTTGGTGCCCACCTTCCCCATCCATGTCTGGCTTGAGCTTCCCCAAATTCTGTATGTGAATGCTGCTCAATTCACATGTGCAGATGTCCTGCTGTGCCCAAAAAACAAACACCCCTGCCCCCTAAAATCATCCCACCCTCCTTCACAATCATCCCCGAGCCTTGGGGAAGGAGGGAGGTAGGAAATAATGCTAATAAAATAGATTCAACCTTAATCTCAATACCAACCATAGAAGACCTGGAGGTCTGTATAGACAGGCAGTGACGAGGAGGTCATGTGGTTGGGTTTACAACCAATGAGAAGGCAGAACAGAAAATCAATAAAAAGACAGACACACAGGAAGTAGGTCTCTTTTCTGAGGGGAAGGACGGCAGCGGCAGCAAAGGGTAAGAAAGGGTTTTTAGTATCAGCTCTTAGCTACTGCTCTGACCTCTTGGGCTTTTAACTCTAAAAAAAAATTAGATTAATTGTTCTGTATTGATAACCTCTATAATGTGAAAAGCCGGGAAAATTGAGGGAATATTCTCCAGTGTTTGGAAACTGTTATCCGAGTCAGCATAGTGACTTGTACCATGGACAAATGAGTGACATCCGACCCACGGAGAGGTGGAGGTGAAAGTGGCCTCCATTTAATAACCATAATGTAAAGGAGAATGCCAAGTCTTTGCCAATAGACTGTGGATCTATTGCCTATAAATGTACCGGGTAAGCAGTGTGGATGGGGACGCAACCCTACCTGTCAAATCATGGTTAAATTGAGACGATAGTTTAACCTAGACACAAGAGTTTGGCAAAGAATAAATGAAAGCTTTAAGAATCAACCAGCTGTGCAGAATTTATAATGAAGGGTACTACACACTTCGTTGTTTGTGGAGAATAGCTGTGTATCCTTTATATCAGTACATTTATTTCGATTTTTTTTATTTATTCCTTTTCTACCATTCCTTTTCATCCAGTGCCCTGTGTGTGCTGGATGATCACTGTACACCCAGCCACATTCCCAGATATGTTAGTAAGTTTATGATAAACTCAGTTGTTTTAGATACACAGACAGACTGATTTGTCCCTCAGCTTCCCTGGTGATTAGATCTGGAAGCTCTAGTAGTCATCCAGACCTTCAGATGTCCCAGTCCCTTCTGTAAAATGATTTGCATAGAACTGCACTCAGCCTCAAATACTCTAAATCCCCTTCAGATGACTTTCATAACTAATTCAATGTAATCCTCATGAATGCCAAGAAAACTGTGCATTTGTGCTCAGTACAGGCACACATGTTTCTGGGTACTTTTTAATCTGAAGATGTCGAATAAAGGGTATGAACCTGCAAATACAGGTGGCTAGCTGTGTGGTCTGATACCACCAAAAAACTTGAGCCCTGACCAAATACCACTTTCTCAGAGACTTATCTGACCTTCCCTTTACATCACCTAAGAAAGCAGAAGGAAACAAATAGAAATGCCCTTCCTCTTTTTCCCCAGAGCCAATGTAGTCCAAAGGCTACAGGACTGTTCCAGAGGACTGGAGAAGCAGAGGCTGGGAGGCTGGGGCGAGCTCTCCTCCTAGGGCCTTCTACCCTCAGAGGACTGGCTACCTGTGGTTCTCTCAGCTTCTTGAGATGCTTGTGGGATTAAAACAGTATCATAGCTGTGAATGAGGATACACAGGCCCAGGGGAAGGCAGGCCAGTAATAATTCTTCTCACAAGAGGAGTCACCGCCCCCCTACCAGTCCCCCACAGAGCATGTGGCTCAGGTGGCTCATGACAATGTGGCCATTCATGGTAGGCCCCACCAAGAGATGCTGAGCAATGGCCGCCTGAATCCAGTTCTGAAGTGTGACGATGGGACAGAGAGGCAAAGTCACTTCTGCTTTCTGATCAGGGCCACTGAGGCGCCGGCCCAAGGAGCAAATTTGAAATGTCAGCACAGGTTCTCTTCAAGTTTTGAGGGAAAATGTGGGCGAGTTCATTATAACTGTCTTGGCTTTCTGCAAAAGCGTCGTTCACCACTTCCAGAGAAGCTGTGGAGGATGAGAAACGTCATTATTCCCAAAGTGGCGATGTCACTGTTGGCTCGGACGCTGATAGCCTTTTGCTTCCTGACATTGCTAAGAAAAAACAATCACCCTTATTTCTCCTGGTGTAAACCCATCCTAAGGACATGAGCCAGTACCAATGGGGATTTTTATATTTGCCTCAGATCCTTATAAGCGGTGGGGAAATGGGGGCTACCATTGTGTACGAGAGCAGAGTCCTATGCAGGAATGCGTTCTCCGGGTGTGGGAGACAAGCTGAAGGGGACCGTTCGAGGGGACTTTAAAATGGCCTGCTCTGCAGCCACCCAGGCTCCGCAACAGACGCTCCAGTGGGTGCTTGGCCTGTAGCATTCGGTTAAGGAGCTCCAGTGTGGCTGTGAGCACATGCTCTGGGTTTGGAGTGCCAGCACATGCTCTGGGTTTGGAGTGTCAGCACATGCTCTGGGTTTGGAGTGTCAGCACATGCTCTGGGTTTGGAGTGCCAGGTTTGAGCAGCCCTGGCCCCCCTCAGGCCGGCCCTGGGTGTACCACTTCAGCTGTTTATCCTCCAACATCCCCTTGGGTACCGTGAAGACTATCACATCCTTCTTCATGAGCTGTGCTGAGGGAAAGGACACTGTGCAGGCTAAATGAGACAGCAGCTCCCTAGCCTGGGAGCATTGAGTCCAGAAGTCCTCCTTGTAGAGAGGTTGTGTCCCTTACACACTGTGACCACAGGGCTCAGTATCCAAGAGCTGCAAAGAAGCCTTCTCATTTGATTCCCCAAGGACCCTAAGCTGGGTCCCATGGGCTGTGCTCTGCGGGTGGAGACCAGTGTAAGCAGGACAAACACCCCAACTCTTTGGGAACGTCACGTGCTCTCTAGGCACAAACAGGGCAATGAATTGCGACAAGGACAGTCCACAGAAGTACTAGAAGAAAGTGCCACCTGCCCAGGAAAGTGAAGAGTGTCCCAGCTGGGGTCACCAGCTGCAGAGGGCCATAAGAATCCACACACAGCAAGCAAAGATGGGTTCTTCTGCCCTTTGGGTGGGGGCCCAGTGTTGCCCTGGCCTGACACGGGCCCCTGACCCAAATGTCTACATGGTGGACAAGTGTGTCCTCCATTCCTGCTCTGCGCACACCCTCCAGAGGAAAAATGACCGGATTCAGGTGCCCTGGATTTGAATCAGGTTCAGCATCCAAGAAGTAGGTTTGCTGCAGGTGAGGACACCGTTCAGGAGCTGGGGGAATTAAGTACGGAAGTGAAGTCTTCCGTCACTTCCTCTCAGACCACCTGAGCCTCACAGGCTCTCCACAGTAAAGACTCACCTTCCGATTGTAGCCGACACCCATTGTCTGGCTCTCCCCACGTTCAAATTCACGTCTGACAGGTATGTACAGCCAACGAGTATGTACATGTGACAGGTACGTACACATCACTGCAGTGTTCACAGGGGTTGGTCCTTCTCCATGGCCTCGAAATACTTCTCACAACTAAACAGCTCACTTCCTCTCTCAACACAGAGGCACTCCACACAGCTACTCGATAGAGAATAATGCTAGAATTATCAGTACCGTGTGCATTTATTTTATATTTTTTGAATAAAAGTTTTATGTTCTTAAAAATAATTTTACTTACATTTTTATCTTAACCATCACATCTACTTGCTTTTTTAAAAAAGATTTATTTGTTTTTATTTTCTGTGTGTGAGTATTTGCCTGCAGATACTACTGTGCCCTATGTGTGTAATGCGTCTGAGACTGTCAGGAGAGGGCATCAGATCCCCTGGAACTGGAGTCACAGGTGATCATGAGCCGCCTAATATGGGTGCTGGGAACTTAATCTGGGTCCTCTGTAAAAGCAGTGTCTTACAAAATGGCAGCCCACAGAATGGGAAAAGATCTTCACCAACCCCACATCTGACAGAGGGCTGATCTCCAAAATATATAAAGAACTCAAGAAACTAGACAGCAAAATACCAAACAATCCAATTATAACATGGGATGCATATCTAAACAGAGAATTCTCAATAGAAAAATCTCCAGTGGCCAAAAGTTATCTAAGAAATTGCTCAACATCCTTGGTCATCAGGGAAATGCAAATCAAAACGACTCTGAGATACCATCTTACACCTGTCAGAATGGCTAAGATCAAAACCACTGATGACAGCTTCTGTTGGAGAGGATGTGGAATAAGAGGAACACTCCTTCGCTGTTGGTGGGAATGCAAACTTGTACAGCCACTTTGGAAACTAGTATGGCAACTTCTCAGAAAATTGAGAATCAATCTACCACAAGTCCCAGCAATAGCACTCTTGGGCATATACCCAAAGGATGCTCAGCCACACCACAAGGACACTTGCTTAACTATGTTCATAGCAGCATTATTCATAATAGCCAGAACCTGGAAATAAGCTAGATGCCCCTCAACTGAAGAATGGATAAAGAAAATGTTGTACATTTACACAATTGAATATTACTCAGTAGTTTAAAAAATGACGTCATGAAATCTGCTGGCAAATAGATGGAACTAGAAAAAAATCATCCTGAGTCAGGTAACCCAGACCCAGAAAGACAAACATGGTATGTACTCACTCATAAGTGGATAATAGCTGTAAAGCAAAGGATAACCAGGCTACAGCCCACAGCCCCAGAGAAGCTAGGTAACAAGGAGGACCCTAAGGGGAAATAGATGAGATCTCCTCAGTAAACTGGGGGCAGAGGCAGGATAAAGGGAAGGGGATAAGGAATGGGAACATAAGGGATCGGGATGATCGAGTTGGGGGACGGACTGAGAGGGAGAGCAATAAAAGAGATAGCTTCATAGAGGGGGCCGTTAGGGGTTAGAGAGAAACCTGGTGCCAGGGAAACTCCCAGGAATCCACAAGGATGACCCCAGCTAAGACTCCTAGCAATAGGAGAGGGAGCCTGAACTGGTCTTCTCCTGACATCAGATTGGTGACTACCCTAATTGTCATCATAGAGCCTTCATACATTAACTGATGGAAGCAGATGCAGAGATCCACAGCCAAGCACTGAGCCGAGCTCCTGGAGTCCAGTTGAAGAGAGGGTGGAGAGATTATATGAGCAAAGGGGTCAAGATCATGATGGGGAAACCCAAAGAGACAGGGACAGCTGACCCAAGCTTATGGGAGCTCACGGACTGACAGCTAGGGAGCCTGCATGAGACCGACCTAGGTCCTCTGCATGTGGGTGACAGTTGTGTAGCTTAGTCTGTTTGTGAGGGCCTTAGCAGTGGGACCAGGACCTGTCCCTGGCACATGAACTGGCTTTTTGGAACCTATTCCCTATGGTGGGATGCTTCGCTCAGCCTTGATGCAGCGGGGAGGAGCTTGGTCCTGCCTCAACTTGATATGCCACGTTCTGTTGACTCCCATGGGAGGCCTTACTCTTTCTGAGGAGTGTATGGAGGAGAAATGAGGTCGGGGGAGGGGATGAGAGGAGAGGAGGAAGGGGAAGCTGTGGTTGGTATGTAAAATAAATTTAAAAATTATTAATAAAAAGCAGTATCTTAGTTAGGGTTTCTATTGCCATGATAAAACACCATAACCATCCAGGCGGTGGTGGCACATGCCTTCAATCCCAGCACTCGGGAGGCAGAGCCAGGTGGATCTCTGTGAGTTCGAGGCCAACCTGGTCTACAGAGCGAGATCCAGGACAGGTACCAAAACTACACAGAGAAACCCTGTCTCGAAAACAAAACAAACGAAAAAAAAAAAAACAAAAAAAAAACAACAACAAAAAAAAAAAACCACCACATCCAAAAGCAACTTGGGGAGGAAAGGGATTGTTTCAGTTTATGACTCTCAGGTCACTGAGGGAATTCAGGGCAGGGACCTGGAGGCAGAACTGGCAGAGACTGTGGAGGGGTGATGCTCACTGGCCTGCTACCCATGAATTGCCCAACCTGCTTTCTTACGCCACGAGCCCAGGAGCGGCACAGTCATCTGGGCCCTCCAACGTCAATCATCAGTAAAGAAAATGCCCTGCTAGCTTACCTACAGACAGTACAGTGGAGGCACTTCCTCACCTGAGGTTCCTCTTCCCAGATAACGCTGGCTTGTATCACGCTGACAAATAAATAAATAATGAAAAACAGGACCAACATCAAGTGCTCTTAACTGCCGAGCCATCTCCAGCTCCCACACGTACCTTCTGATTTTTGTGGAAGTATTTTTAAACGTAACAATAATAGTGACATGACAGCCCCCACTATGTGTACACAGTAGGTTGGGGAGGATGGCAGGGCTACAAGTGGATCCACTCTGTAGTACCTTGTGTTAAACCCTTTCTTTAAAAGTGCTTCTGATTGCCAAGCATGCAGATAGTTACACTTGTAATCTCACCACATACAAGGCTGAGGCAGGAGGGTCAAAAGTTTGAGAGTGTGTGTAGATCTGTGTGCATAGAAGCCTTTGTATCTCTATGTGCATGTGTGTTTATGTCTGTGCCTGTGTGTGTGAGTGTGTCTGTGTTTGTGTGCCTGTTCATCTGTGTGTTTCCTTTTATTTATTTTTGTCACATATGTAGACTCATGCATGTTTGTCTGAGTAACACATACGTGCAGTGTCCACAGGAGCCAGAAGAGGGCAATCCCCTTGAATTATAGTCACAGGTAGTTGTTGTGAGCCTCTTGTGGGCACTGGAACCCAACACCTGGTCCTCTGCAATAACAGAGTGCTTTAACCACTGGACCATCTCTCCAGCCCCAGACTAATGTGAGTTGGTATGTTTAAAACAAGTGCAAACCTACTCTCCCAGCTAAAAAACATGTAAAATCTAAGTAGAGATGAGATATTGTCTGTGGAAATTTAGCATACGGATTGAATAAATGTAAAATACACCACAGAGTTGGAAGATGTCGTATAGGGACGGTTTAATGCACCTCAATCATCAGTATTTATACTAATGACATGTTGAGACATTTTGCCTGTGTTGTGTCATGTAAATCCAAATCCGTTAAAAAACTGATTTCTCCTGCCCCTTTACGAGGTTAGTAGTAAGCCGCTTCATACCCACGTGGCACATATATCTCTGTTACAGTTCCCTAGGCACTGGTTGGGGCTCGGGGGTAGAGCACCTGCCCCCCATGTGCCCGGCCCCGGGTGCCACCCTCAGCACTTCAAACCATGAAGCCTGGGGCACTGGAAGCCTCTCTGCTCCATGTCCTCCCCATGTCACCCTGCAGCGTTGGTCACCTCCGTGTGGCCGCAGCTCAATCTCGTCGGGCCACACTTTGGCTCGCTCCCTGCTCATTAAGATGCTTCTGAGCTACCAGGCTCCTCCAGGGCCTCCTCCAGCTGTGCAGGTCAGCCTGAGCGTCAGACCAGGGGCTCACGGAAGTGTACATCGTCCATGCCCACCATAGCCTCTGAGGCCCAGTGGGAACGGGGACAGGACAGCACTTCGCCAGTCCCCCTCGAGTCCCCATGCCCCAGGGTGTTCTCCTCATCATCCTGCCACAGCCTGTTTTTGAGCTTCTACTGTAAAGCACTATCGCACTAGAGCTGAGGCCAAAGCTGCTGTCTGGACCAGAGCGGAACAAGTGAGGAGCTGACTGCGCCCAAAGTGTGCGCCCTCCATCACTTACCCGGCTTCTAGTCTTGCCCCTGCAGGAGTATGGGGTTCTCCTGGGCGCTTTTCCAGCTGGGCCCCTGGGCCACCTGGAGAGCACGGAGCCTCTCCTGCTGAGAAGAACTCCTGGGGCCCTATGCCAAAGCACTGGGGTGGGGTGGTTTGCGGAGGGGAGGGGCGGCACGGGAGACCACGCACACCCTAAAGAGCATGCTGAGAGCGCCATCTTGTGGTCATGGTTGTCACTTACAGTCAGGATTGTCTAGTCTATAGGGTGCTTCTTTTTCCTTTCTTTTTAACATTTATTTAAAGCCACACACTTCGTTAGATATCATTATGATTATATTCAATAAGGTGTGCCTTTGTGATTCTCCTGCTCCAACCCCTTCACCCCTCTGGAATCCCTGTCCCTCCTTGTAGCCTCTCCATAGCCTCTGTCCTGTCCCTGTGACCTTTGTCCCCTCGGGAGCATCCTTCATCAACGAACGTCACTCCCTGATGGTCCCCTTTCCGACTGTTACACATCGTGGGCTAGGATCCTCATGCAGGGAGCACATAGGAGTTTTTGTTTTTTCTTTCTGAGTTTTGGTCGCCTTAACTTTCCAAATTCATCCATTTCCTGAAATTTTTCATAATTACACTTTTCTTCACAGATGACGAATACTGTTTTTAGTTAGCATGAAAATCTGAGTTACATTTATGATGTTTTTATACATGCCTGACATTGTAGCTAATCCCATCAATTCCTTCCCTTTCTCATGCCAAATAACCTCCCTTCCACACGGATGACATCAGAGGAGAACTCTATTATTTGTAGTTAATACAGACTCTGCACATGGGGGGGAGTGTCATATTTTTCCTCCCCCACCACTTCTCACTCCTTCTTTTACATTTGCACTGTATGCCGTATGCATATGTAAATGCAACATACAAACATAAAATGTTCACATACAATACATGCATAAGAGAGAAAACTTGCCATTTGTCTTTCTGAGTCTATCTCATATACTTCACATGGTTTCCAGATCTACCCATTCTCCTGCACATGCTATAATTTCAGGGGGTTTTGTTATATTAGTGCATGCGTGCACACATGTGTGACGTGTCGGGGTAGAGCCTGTGTGAGCCATGACTGCATGTGTGGAGGTCAGAGGACAACTTTGGGGCGTCCATTCCCTTTCCTCCTTGTTGAAACAGGGCCTCTCTTGTGCCTGCATGCTGGTAGCCCAGGCTAGCTGGCCCACCATCTCCAGGCTATCTTCCTGTCCCCACCTCCATCCTTGACACAGGACAGCTGAGATTCCAGATGAAAACTGAAACCATGGCATCTGGCCATGGGCTCCAGGGGTCAAACTCGTGTCTTCGGGCTTGTACAAAAGCACATTTAGCACCAGAGTCCTCTCCCCATAATTCCATCTCACAGCTGAATAAAGTCCCGTTGTGTGTATGGACCACGTTTTCTTTATCCCTTCATCTATTGACGGACATCTAGGCTGGTTCCATATTGGTTACTCTTCCCATTGTATGACAGAATACCAGACGAGAAGCAATTTAAAGAGAGGAGGGTTCGTTCTAGCTGTCAGTTTGAAGTCAGGGAGGGGTGAGGCAGCGGTCACTTTGCATCCATAGTCAGGGTGCAGAAGCAATAAACGCTGGCACTGGACTCGCTGTCCGCTTTTTATTCAGTCTCAGGCTAGACCTCCCCTGCTGAGTTTAACCCTCTGGAAATGTCCTTGCTGATGGGTGTGTCTCCTGGGGCTAGTCTAAATCCAGTCAGGTTGGCAATGAAGTTAACACATTTTGGCTATAGCAAATGGTGTCTCAGGTAACATGTTCAGGTGTTTCAGGAGGATAGCGAGGTCACAACTTCAGCGTTTTTCAACAGGAACTACCATGTTGATTTCCATAGTGACAGCACCACTTCACACCCACCCTGGCAGTGGAGGGTTCTTACTTCCCTGCGTCCTTGCCAGGAGTGTTTTTGTGTTTTGTGTTTTTTTTGTTTGTTTGTTTGTTTGTTTGTTTTCCTGATGATAGCCATTCTGTCTAAGTTGAATTAGAATCTCAGAACAGTTTTAAGTTAGATTGCTCTGGTGGCTAAGGATGTTGGACATTATTCAAATATTTATCGGCTGTTTGCTTTTCTTCTTTTGAAAACTATCTGCTGAATTTGCCTGTCCACTTGCTGATCAGATGATTTGGTGTTTAGTTTTCAGAGTTCTTTATTCTGGATATTGACCCCCTGTTAAATGCGTAGGTGGAAAGGGTTTTCTCGCACTCTGTAGATGGCCTCTTTGCTCTCTGGTGGCTTCCTCTGTTATGCAGAAGCTTTACGTAATAATTTCACACAGTTCATCGTCAGTTCCTGAAATCGCCTCCTATGCCACTGTGTTCTGTTCAGAAAGTCCTCACCTGTGCCTGGGTAGTGAATTGTTTTCGCTGCTTTCCTGGAGCAGTCTCAGAATTCCAGATCTTACATTACGGTTGAGGGGGGTTTTGTGTGTAGGACAGGAGATGCATATCTAACTTCTTAGGGCTGATATCCAGGTTTGCTGGCATCACTAGATGAAATGCTTTCTTTACTCTGAGGAGTGTTTTGAACAGCTTTCTCAAAAAGTAGGTGCCTGTGCCTGTGTGGGTTAAGCTAGGTCCTCTCATGCTGTCCATGCATCTGACCTGGGCCAGTACCATGCTGGTTCTGTCACTATGGCTCTGTAGTGTAATTTGAGATAAGGTTGTGTGTTGTCTACAGCATTGCTCTTTTGCTTTGGATTGCTTTGGCTATTTGGGATAGTCATCTGTGCTTCCATAAGAACTTTAGGGTTGTTTGATCTGTTTTCTGAAGAATGCTGTTAGGATTTTGATGGTGATCACATTGACTCTATAGATCACTTTCCATAATTTACCATTTTCACAATATTAATTCTGCCAATTAATGAGCACAGGAGGTTTTTCCATCTTTTCTGTTTCTTTTTTCTGGATTTTAGAGTTTTCACTGTAGAGGTCTTTTGCCTTCCTGGCTGTGTTTCTTCCTAGGTGAGTTTAATCTGTGTTTGGTGTTCTGAAGCTGTTATGAATGAGATTATTTTCCTGATACCTTTGTGGCAAGATCATTATCAATATATTTAAAAACTAGTTTTTATATGTTGACTTTGTATCCTCCTTCTTCCCTGAAAGTATTTACCAAGTCTACTGTTCTCTGATGGAGACTTTAAGGTCTTTTGTGCATGAGATCATGTCTGCAGACAGGAACGCCTGGCCTCCTCTTTTCTTATTTATAGCCTTTTGTTTCCTTGCCTTGCTTTATTGCTCAAACATTAACTAGCTGAGACCTCAAACATTACATTGAGCAAGAGGGTAAAATGGTCACCCTTGTCTTGTTCCTGATGTTAAAGAAGATACTTTCAGTTTTTCTTAACTTAGTATAATGTTGGCTGTAGGTTTACCGTGTGTAGACTTTATTGGGTCAGGTATGATCTGTTCCTAGTTTCTGCATCTTGCGAGATGGTCCTGGGATTTCTGTCCTTCTGTCTTCTGTGTGCTGCGTTACACTTTTAGATTTCTGTATATTGAACCCCTTGCTTTCCCAGAATGAAACCATGTTAACTGTGATGTGTGGTCTCCTTAATGTGTCCTTAAAATTGGTTTGTGAGTATTCTGCGCAGAATTTTTGCCTCTGTGTCATCAGGGAGATTGACCTATAGTTTTCTTTTTTGTGTGTCCCTATCCAGTTGTGGTACCAGGGTAATGCTGGCTTCATAGAATGGGTTTGGAAGCATTCTTTTCCGTTCTGGTTTATGAAGTCTTTAGGGAGCATTGCTGTTCGCTCTTCTTTAAAGCTCTGAGGGGACCTGGTGCTGAATCCAGCTGCTCTTGAACTTCTTTGCCAGGAGATTCTTTGGCAAAGTGTCAAACGTGTTGCTTGTCACAGGTTTGTTTAAGTTACCTACATCCTCTTGAGCCCATCTTGGGTCTGATAAGTGTGTTTTCAATTTCATTTGACTCCAGAAATTTTTTAATTTCCTCCTCCTCCTCCTCCTCCTCCTCCTCCTCCTCCTCCTCCTCCTCCTCTTCAATGACCAATTGGTCATTTAGGAACATATTGTTTGAGCTCCACGCAATTGTGTATACAGTTCCTTGGTTTCTCCTATTGCTGAGTTCTAGTTTCATTCCACTATGATCTGATAATATATGAGAAATTATCTCCATCTTTTATGTTTCTTAAGACTTCCTCTAGTGTCTAAAACATGATCTGTTTTAGAGGAATGTATCCTCTGCTGTGGTTGGGTGGATGATGTGGTAATCCCTTTTAGCTGTGATGCACATTAACTGTGAAATCCTTGCTAATCCCTCAGTCTGGATGAACTATTTATTCTAGAAAGTGGAGTATTGAACCTGCCTCTACTATTGTATCACAGACCTGTCATCTGCCGTCCGTGTCCATTTGTGTTTGTCTTATGAAATAGGGAGGCCTAAACTTTGATGCACATAAACATTATACACATTAAAATTATTACTTTATCTTGGTGAATTTTTCCCTTTATTAGTTTGCAGTGACCTTTTATCTCTGGCTAGTTTTTATTTGACATCTACACTATCGGGTATGATTACCGCTGTGCCAGCCTGCTTCTGGCTTGGCTTTGCTTGGGTTTGGTTGCTTGCCAGGCTGCCGTCTGCCCTTTAACTCTGTCTGTGGGTGTGGTTTGGGGAGACAACAGATAATTGGATCATAGTTTCCAGTTCGTCAGCTGGTCTCTACTACATTGGAGACTTGAATCCATTTGTATTTATAGCTATTATTGAGAGAGTTTTGCTTATTCTTGTAATTTTTGTTGCTTGGTTTTGGTTGGATTCTGGTAGGTTATTTGTTGTTTTCTTTCTCTTCTATTCATGTTAGGGCTTTGCTGATTTACTGTGTTGGACAGGATGAATTCTTTCTTAGTTCATCATCCCGCTTATCACCCCACTCATAAAGTGTACCTTTGCTGCGCCCTCTTGGTTGGTGTTTTCTTCCTTTTCTGTGTTTTGGGTTCCTAGGTGCCTTCAGTATTGCTGGCTTGGTGGTCATAAACTGCTTTAGTTCATGCTCATCTTGATATGTCTTTATGTCTCCACAGATATTAAAAGACAACTTTGCGCCGGGCAGTGGTGGCGCACGCCTTTAATCCCAGCACTCAGGAGGCAGAGCCAGGCAGATCTCTGTGAGTTCAAGGCCAGCCTGGTCTACAGAGTGAGTTCCAGGAAAGGCGCAAAGCTACACAGGGAAACCCTGTCTTGAAAAACCAACCAAACAAACAAACAAAAGACAACTTTGCTCACCCCTTTTGCTTGCTTTCCTCTCCAGGCCACGGGTTGGTTAGATCCTTGCTTCATGTGTCTGCTTATGTATGTCCTCTTTCAAGTTGCTGATTCTTTTTATAAGTAACTTTTGAATTCTTCGTCTGGCATCCTAGCCAGCTCTGTGTCTTCATACTTGGTACCTGGGTTATCATCTTGTGGAGCAGTCACACTGCTGTCCTTTGTCAAGTCCCTTGAGTTTCTGCATTGTGGCTCACACGTCTGTCGGTTTGAATCTCTTTCCTGGCCTCAAAGGGATCCTCTCAGTGAGTGACCTTCTCTTGAGGGCTTCCTCTTCAGAACTACTGAGAGAGGAAAGAACAGCTGCTGTGACAGCAGCAGGAATCAGCCAAACAAGATACAGAAATGCATTTAAAACTGATGAGAGCCCTGGACGCACCACCAATGCCTGGGGAGAAATATATACCAAAAGAGTGTGTGCTTTGACCATCAGAGTTGTGGATGTAAATGTGGAAGCAGTAAAGGATTGAGATAAAAGAGAGGGCCAGCGAAGTGGAAAATGGAGGAAAATAAAGTTAAATAAGAGAAAAGAGTGGAGAAGGATGAAAGACTAAGAGATTAAAATAATAATTCATGATTTTTGGATAATGAAAAATCATAAACAGAATAATTTGGTAGATAAAAGAAGAGTAATGAAAGATAAAAATAAAGGATGATTTAAAAATACATATAAAGTCAAAATGTTACAAAGAACACAGTAAAAGTAGAGGCAAGCACCAAAAAAAAAAAAAAAAAAAAAAAAAAAAAAAAACTACCATGCCCGGCGGCAGTGGCACAGGCCTTTAATCCCAGCACTCAGGAGGCGGAGCAAGGAAGATCTCTGTGAGTTCGAGGCCAGCCTGGTCTAGAGAGCGAGATCCAGGATGGGCACCAAAACTACACAGAGAAACCCTGTCTCGAAAAACTTAAAAAAAAAAAAAAAACTAATAATGGAAAATGAAGAAGCAAAGTTAGATAAGCGTAAGAAGGGAAATAAAATATATGAAGCCTTTATATACATGTGTGTGTGTGTAACGATAATAGTAGGAAAAAAGAGAACATGGATTTGAAAAAGAGCAAGGAGTGGTGTATGGGAGGAAAGGGAAGGGGGAAATGATGTAACTACATTTTAACCTCAAAAACCAAAAGAGATAGCTTGAAAATAAAGTAAAAATACTACTAAAGTAGAGTTAAAAAGAAAAGTGAAGAGAACAGAAGTCAGAAGGAAAAGTATAAAGAATCAGAACAAACTCCTGGGCTCCCAAACCTGGAGTCTTCCATTGGAGAAAACTGATCTTCCCTCAGCCAGCGGGTGTCAGTTGCAGATAAGTTTCTCAGGAGTAAGTAGGTTCCTTAGCAAATCGCCCAATGTGACCGATGGCACTTGGTCCTCTAGAAGATCCATGGGTTTAGGCATATCCCTATCTGTGCTTTACAGATAGGGAATGGGGCTCAGGGAGGCTGTGGCACTACCCAGTGTCCTCCAAGGGAGTCAAAAATCGATTTCACCTCAGCCTGTCTCCTCCTTCGAACTGCAACCCCAGCTGCCTTTTCCAGCAAGCCTGGAAAACTTGGGTTTCTCCCCCCACCCCCACCCCCCATGCACAAAGGAGGCCTGATGGGGTATTTTCCAGTGAGGTTCCCTGTGGCTTGGGAGCCCATGCGATCCAAGAACAGCGGCCCACGTCCTTGCCTTTTAGCATGTTAGCTGAATCAGAGGCGATGCCTGGCAGTGCCTTTGCTGAGCCCAGGTGAGTGAGAGCCTGGCCCATCCTGAAAGAAGGAGACTTTCTGCCCCACCCCACCCCCGCGCAGTGTGGGCACCTCCCCACTTCTTTCCTGGGCCTTGGTTTTTAATGCCCCTGTGTCACTTATGGCTTAGGAGACAGTCGTATCTCTCCTCTGCTACCCAAAGGCTCTTCTTGCTGCAGTTCTCAGGGCCTAATCATGAAGCAAGGCGCGAGGACTGATTTGATGGGAACAAGAATCTTTATAAGCCCCAGGAACTACACACCAGCAGGTGATGGAGTGTAAGCAAAATTCTGCAGGCGGGAACAAGTCCAGGGTCCCCGAGCACGGACGGCAGCGCCTCGAAGGACCACGAGAGGGCGCTCCAAACCAAACAACCCAGGCACTCCTCGGCGAGGCACTTCCCCGCAGAGGTCCCCCTTTCACAGGAACGCTTTCCCGAGCCGTTGAGGCTGCTGCAGCCTTAAGAGACCAGCCAAGGATTGCCGTCAGAGCATCATCCCCCAGAGGCACCGAGGAGACAGGAAACCTGCATCCTGCCTGATGATGTTCAGCCTGGGCTGCATCCCCTGGTCCTGCCAGCGGACTCATCCCATGGGAGTCCGAGGCAGGACCAAAGGCTGGGAGCCCACGGCCGGGGCTCCCACGGGGTGAGAAGAGGGGCGGCAACCCGAGTGCTCCCCCTAGGCGCCGAAGAAGGAGCCCCCGGAGGATCAGGCAGAGGTGGAGAAGCCTGCTCTCCAGGTTCAGGTGAGCAGAGGTGAGGTCCAGGTGAGCCAGGACTTCACTCTCACACACACACAGCAGGGCTCTCACCCGGCAGCGACCCTGTGCTGGGTGAGTGGGCAGCCAGGGCTGCACAAATTCCCAGACCACGGGCTGTGAGTTCATACTTTAAAGATGGACTTTAAAGCCCCTCCTAGGCCACATTAAATTTCTGCGTGGCTGGGAGCACCACGGTTCCCCAGTGAGAACCTCCCCCAGGTGCTGTCAGGTGTCAGGTAAACGTGTCTGGTACACAGTCCTATGCCAGCTGTTATTAGTGCCTGCAAGCGGAGTGATGTAGGCCACAGGGGCACTGGCCTGAGTCCAGGGCAAACCGGTTTGTTGTGAGCATGGTGCGGAGCCATGGTTAGAGCTGAGTCATGTTCAGGGAGGCGTCCAGCTCACCCTCTGAAAGCCGCCCGGGCTGTGCTTGGCTTGGCTGGGTGGGGCCTGCTCTTGGCCTGGCTTGGAAAGGTGGGTTAGGGGAAGGCTGAGGCGGAGAGCGGTTTCTTTCTTTCACAGAGGTGACCCCTCTCCACCGCATCTCCCACAGTAGCATAGGGGTTTGGGAGCCCCCAGCCCCGACCCATTATGTTCTCCCAGGGTCTATCCTGGCACCCATCTCTCTCCTCTGCCAGCCCTCTCTAGACTTGTGACAAGTAGCCCTGCCCAGACACCCCCAGCCCCCCGCCGAGAGACCAGGCTGGCTTTAGCCAATCGGCATGTCCCACTGGTTTGGATCTAGTCTCAGGTGGGTTGGTTAGTGCCCCCCAAACAAGCCCTAAGGAAAGAAGGGTTTTAAAGGTGGTCGGGAGGGGCTCTTTGCTTCTTCTGAGACTGGGAAATCTACCCTTTCCTCCTTCTGGGTGGGAGAAAAGAAATATTAGCCCCTGGAGCTGAGCCCACCCAGAGGGGAGGGTGGGAGGAAGGAAGAGGGGGAGGAGAAAACACCCCAGAAGCAAACAGAACAGGAAAGAAACCCAGACTTGGTTGACAGTGTCAACCTGCTGGATCCAGCCTTGCCTGCCACCTGGGTCATGAAGATGTTCCTCCTAAAGGAGCTAATACATGATTCAACTCTAACTTTACTCTTGTTTTGTTTTGTTTTGTTTTTTAAACAGGGTCTCATGTAGCCCAGGCTGGCCCTGAACTTACTATGTAGCTGAGGGTAACCTTGAACTTCTGATCCTCTGCCTCCACCTCCTGAGTGCTGGGATTACAGACATACACCACTCCTGGCTTTGTGTCCCAACAGGGACCAGACCCAGGACATGGACCCAGAACTTCCATTCCAAGTCTTGCTACAGTGGGTTTAGGGGTGCCCCCCACCACCAGTGTCCAACCCATCCCAGCCCACCTGTGTTTTCAAACCCTGTGTGCCTCTAGGACAGAAGGAGGGTGTCACTCCAGACCCGAAAGGGTCTCCGAGGTCGTACCAGCTCCAGGTCTTCATCTCCCAGCTCCAGCTCTGTCTCTGCTCTATCCCTGGAGGCTCCCAGCTCAGCTGTGAACTCTGGGCTATCTGTGCTCCAGGGCCCAAGGTCATGCCGGCATCTTGGGCCTGGGCTCTTGTAGATGTCATGTTTACCCGCTTTTTCCTTCTCTTGGCTATCCCAAAGACAGTCTGCCCTCTCCATTCCAGGTGCTGTCCATCACTTCCCTGGACACCTCTCAGTGACAGGAACTGTGCCCAAATGCTAAAGTGAGTCAGAAGCACTGTGACCCAGCACAAGTCACAGAATGCCGGCCACTAGTCCAGAGCCCCAAGCTTCCGTTGCCTGGGGCATGGTGAAGAACTGATGACAGCCCACATCCCAACCCCCAAACACACACAACACATCCCTACCTCCCCATAACCCTACCTACCCACATCCCTCCCTCCCCATAACCCTACCTCCCCATAACCCTACCTCCCCTACATCCATACCTCCCACACACAGCTCCACCTCCCCCACATTCCTACCTCACCCACATCCCTATCTCACCCACATCCCAACCCACACACACACACACACATCCCTACCTACCCATATCCCTACCTCCCCATAACCCTACCTCCCCTACATCCATACCTCCCCCACACAGCTCTACCTCCTCCATAACCCTACCTCCCCCATATCCCTACCTCCCCATAACCCTACCTCCCCTACATCCATACCTCCCACACACAGCTCTACCTCCACCACATCCCTACCTCCCACACATCCCAACCCATCCCCCACACACACAGCCCTACCTCCCCATAACCCTACCTCCCCCACATCCCTACCTCCCTCACATCCCTACCTCACCCACATCCCTACCTCACCCACATCCCTACCTCCCCCACATCCCTACCCACATCCCTACCTCCCCCACACAGCTCTACCTCCCCCATAACCCTACCTCACCCACATCCCTACCTCCCCCACATCCCTACCCACATCCCTACCTCCCCCACATCCCTACCCACATCCCTACCTCCCCCACACAGCTCTACCTCCCCCATAACCCTACCTCCCCCACATCCCTACCTCCCCCACATCCCTACCTCCCCCACACAGCTCTACCTCCCCCACATCCCTACCTCCCCCACATCCCTACCTCCCCCATACAGCTCTACCTCCCCCACATTTCTGCTTCCCCCACCAGGGCTCACATTGTAACTTCAGGCCTGATACAAGCTTAGCTTGTAGAGGCTAGCAGAGTAGAGACAAAGTGAGAATGGGAAGCACATTCTAGGCTTCTCCCAGAAGGTGCTCCTCCATCTGCAGATACATCAGATGCATTAAGGCAGGTGACATTGCGCCTGCCACCTTAGAGCCGGGCCTTGCCTTAGGTCACTAGGGCTGCTGCGTGATGTTGATGACGGCAGACACGCCACTTGGCTACTTACAGCCAAGCTTGTTTGTTTGTTTGTTTATTTGTTGTTTGTATCAGTTTTCCATGACTGTAGATGACGTAATGGATGGTGTAAGGACAGATTTCCAAAAATAAAACGGAGAAGTGGCACCCTGAGGATGTGACATGGCTTTCCTGGGCTCTACCCCTGCACCTGGGTCACAAGCCCCAGATGCCACCATGCAAACCAGAAGTCACCCCACACGTTCAGAGAAACTTGCACATGTTCCCTTAGGTCCAGCTGGCTCCTTGGAAAACCCAAGTCTAGCAGCTAGTGCTCCTGGCTCACCCAGTCCTCACTTCCGCTGACGAATGTGGCATCTGTTCCCTCTCAGACGCAGTTGTCACTGCTGGTCCCATTTTACAGATTTGAGGAACTGATACTCTGACTTCCCCAAGTTTGCTCTCAGATCCCCAAGGTACATGCTCCGCAGAGAAACTCATTCCTCACAGCAGGCTTCATGTTGGAAATCCAGGCAAATGCCTATAAAGGGCATTCTAAATATATTTCTTTACTAGAGATGCTGATCGCCTGCTGCTGAAACCAGGAATTAGCTTGTCTGCCTGAGGATGTGGCTGCTGCCTTCGAAAGAAGCTTCGGGAGAGATCTGCCGATTGCCAGCTTAGCGATGCTACCGACGGCTTCCAGCAAAAGAAGAACCTTCGCTGCCAGATACTTCAGTAAGGATTTGGCTGTGTGGGCATGACTGTGTGTTTGACTTCTTGCTTGAGGGTGGGGTCGCTTGGGGCCACTGAAAGAGCCTCCTCGGTCTTGTGGGCTGTGGGCACTGTGCAGTGTATGGTCAGGGCTCAATCTTTCTTCAGTTCCCAGCACTGGCTGGTACCCCAGCACTCAGCCCTGTATCCCAGCATCTGCTCTATGTCAGCCTGAAAAAATGGGCTCCAACATGACAGCAAATGTCAGGGGTCCTGGACTCCATTTGGTGTCCATGAGGACCACCATGTCCATAACCTGCTTGGACACTAGGTAAAGCTTCCACAGGGAGGGTGGTGCATCCCAAGGCTCCTCTGCCTGTGCCAGGAAACAACCCAGCCTGGGCGTGAGCTGAAGGATGTGGACGATGGCTGAGTAGCCCCAGGAAAGTGCTGGGAAGGAAGCAATTAGCCACAGTGGAGCTATTGTCCATTCAAGTCGTAGGCAGATGCTGGTCGGTGTGCTCTGAAGGTGCTGATCCCTTCAAGAGCTGAGTCTTGTAGGTGCTGGGTCACACCAATGTAGGTCCAGAAGGTACAAGGTCATACAGGCGCCTAGCCTTGCAGGTACTGGGTCATATAGGTGCTAAGTCCTGCAGGTGCTGAGTCATATAGGTGCTAAGTCCTGCAGGTGTTGGCTAGGTGTACCCCTCAGGTGCCCTAACCAAATGTGTGGGTACTCACAGGACCCCGGACAGGAAGGAGCTGGTTGTGTTTGTAGCTAGCAGATGTTCTCTGGTAGTATGGACCTGAGAGCTGAATTCCGGAAACAGATCATCTGTGGTATCCTCAGGGCCCCTGGTCCTTCCTTAGAAACTGAGGGAGCTCTTCAAACTCCCCAGCCTCCTCTGGAAATGTCTGCTTAGCAGTCTTAGGTGGCCCCCAGGCTTCAGCACATTGTTATGTCACTGCCAGCATCAGGAGAAAGTGAACAGAGCCACAGGGTTTGGACTGCAGGCATATGTGGGGTGAAGAGAAAGTTTCCTCTTTCACAGAGGCAGAGTTGAGTGGACTGGAAGCCAGGTCTGGGCTCTGAGTCTGGGCTAGATTCTAGGTGGAAGCTCCGCTGGAATCAATGTGCAGAGACCAGAGGAGAAATCGAGCTGGGGCGGCTGAGATCACAGTATCTGACAGTCTCCGGGTGTTTGCGTCCAACTTGGGTCACGCTGTTATCCAGCTCCAAATGAAAAGCCCTGGCTTTTGTGGAAGGGTCAGCTGCCAGATTTGTCTGATATGATGGATTATGCCCCCACCTCCAGGGGCATGTGCCCACTGTTGAGAAAGGGACAAAGGAGATGCTACACGAGAATTTAATGAATAAGATGGTATTGATTTTTATATTAAAGTAAAATTCACATGGCAGAGAGTTAGCGTTTTGAAGTGTAAAGTGGCAGTCCGTACATTCAGCATCCTGTGTGGCCACGAACTCAGACTAGCTGATGAGCTTTGCCGTCGTCCTTGTCATCCTGCATGGACTACGCAGTCCCCACGCACAGCCATGGCAGCCACCAGTCTGTCTGTCTGAGTGGACTTAGCTGCTGCACAGATCTGGTAAGTGTGTGTGTGTTCCTCTGTGCCTGGCCTTTCACACTGAGCTGTCATCCGGGTTCGTGTGTGATGTAGCAAGTGTCTGTGCTTTCTTCCTGTTGACGGCGTTGATTTAAGCAACGATCATCTCAGACCCTTAAGTGACTTTGGGAACAGGACTGATAGAATATATATGGGATTTATTGTAATGACTTACAGGCTGTGGTCCAGCTAGTCCAACAATGCCTGTCTCCCAGCAGAAAGGCCAAGAATCTGATAGTTGTTCGGTCTAAGAGTCAGGATGGCTCAGCTGGTTTCTGTTGAAATTCCAAAGAAGTGGGTTCTAAAATCAGCAAGGTATTAGAATACTCCAATAGCTGCCTCCACAGGAGGATCCTGAACTTGCTATCGAGAGTGAGGGCAAGCAGACAAAAAGCAAGAGCTTCCTTCTTCCATGCCCTTTCGTGTGGACTGCTACCAGAAGGTGTGGCCCAGACTTAGGGTGGGTCTTCTGACCTCAGATGATCCAGTTAAGAGAACTCTCTCACAGACATGCCCAGCTGCTTGAGTTTTAGTTGATTCCAGATGTGGCCAAGCTGACAGCCGAGATTAGTCATTATTCACTCCTGGAGAATATTATTAAGGAACATGAGTTCACTCTTGATTGATGCTTGCAGGGATTTGAGGCAAATGTATAGTTCTTGAGTATTAAATTCCTCTGCTGGACCCCACATCCATCACTTCTTGCACCATTCTGCCAGAGGACCTGCTGGAACCTCCCTTGTAGTAGGAAGCCAGCGCTACTTGGCCGGATGCTTTTGTGCCTCGTGGAAGAGTCACCTAGTTTATGTCCTGGGTTCTATCAATGTTAACAGATGAACAGACACACAGGTACTGCATCTCTCAGGTGTCAGGATTAGGTCGAGTTCCTGGAATGGACTCTATTTACTAAAGGTTTATATGTCCACATCTTACCGGGATTTACGTCCTCTAGGCACTGTTCTGTGTGTTCATGAGGAATGGTGGGCAGCAGTCTACATTTGTATAATCCTTTGTCTGTCTTTGACATCAGAAAAGCAATGGCTTCAAAGAGTGAGTTGGGAAGCAATCCCCTTTCTTTGTCCGTCCTAGTTAGGGTTACTATTGCTGTGATGAAATACCATGACCCAAAGCAACTCACTTCCACATCACTGTTCCTTATCAAAGGAAGCCAGGGCAGGAACTCCTGGAGGCAGGAGCTGAAGCAGAGGCCATGAAGAATGTGCTTCCTGGCTTGCTCATCATGGCTTGCTCAGCCTGCTTTCTTGTAGAAGCCAGGACTACCAGCCCAGGGATGGCCCCACCCACAATGGGACCTCTGACATCCGTGACTGGTTAAGAGAATGCCCTGCAGCTGGATCTTGTGGAGGCATTTTCTCAAGTGGTATGTCCTCCTTTTAGATGACTCTAGCTTGTGTCAAGTTAACATAAAACTATTGTCCAAGTTTGCTTTCTGTTGCTGTGATAAATGTCATGACCAAAATCAACTCGGGAAGGAAAGGATTTACTTGGCTCACCCTTTAGGTCATAGTTCACATCTGAGGGAAGTCAGGCAAGGAGCTGAAGCAGAAACCATGGAAGAAGGCTGCTTACTGGCACATTCTCTGCCTCGTGTTTAGTGAGCTTTCTTGTATAGCCCAGGACCAACTTCCCAAGGATGATATTACACACAGATGGCTAGGCCCTTCAGCATCAGTCAGTCAAGACAGTCTCTCCCAGATATGGCTAAGGCAATCTGATGGAGGTAATTCTTCAGTTGAGGTGCCTGCTTTCTGGGTGACGCTAGCCCAATGGTTCTCAACCTGTGGGTTGTGACCCCTTTGGGAGTCAGGTATCAGATATCCTGCATGTCAGGTATTAACATTATGATTCATAACAGGACCAAAATTACAGTTATGAAATAGCAACAAAATAATTTTGTGGTTGGGGGTCACCACAACCTGAGGAAAGGTCGAGAAACCGCTGCTTCAGGCTGTGCCAAGTTTTCAATAAAGCTGACCAGAACAGTCCTTTGATGGAAGACTTTTGGAAGCATCTTTGTTCGGGACACTGAGTAGTTGTCATCCTGGGGTTCTGCCTGCTTTGTGGGTGCCCCCCCTTTTGGCATTGTTTGCTCAGGGCGGTCCTTTATAAGCCTCTGTAGGTCCTGTGGTGTTGATGCACGGTCTCTTTTTTTATTCCTGGTACTTTTTATTATTATTGGTCAATCTGGTTAAAGGTTTGCTGAGTTTTTTCATTTTTTGAAAAAAGTTTTTTTTTTCTTCCCTGATTTTTCTTTCATGTTTTGCTTTTTCTGTTTCATTGGATCTCTGAATGTGCTCATCTTTATAGCTTCCTCTTCATTTGCTTTGGGTCTGGCTTAACTTTACCAGTTTCTTAAGATAAAAATGTGCATTATTGATATCCTAAGGGTAGCACTTATGTTAACATTCAAGTATTTGATAATTTCCAATTATTTTTCTTTCTGTTATTATTTCTAATTTAAGTCCAGTATAGTCAGATAATGTACTTTGTATAATTTCAATTTTCAAGTTCATCAGAACTTACTTTATTGCCTAGCATATAATCCACCCTGAAGACTATTCCAAATGTCCCTGAGAGCAAAATGTCTCTGCATCTGTGTGAGTCATGCTTTGTGTACCCATTAAGTTCAATTAGCCATGTGAGACATCTTTCACAAAGTGACCAGTGGCCTGTCTAAATATTCTTCCGTTATTGCGACTGGGGCATGAAAATCTTATAAGTTAACTCTCAAGTCTTAATACTTTTCCCCGTAGGGCCAGTCTTTGCTTCGAGGATTTTGAGGCTCTCTTCTTAGGCATGTATACATTGATATCTGTTGGCCCTTCTGAGTTAGCCTCCTGTCACTGTGACAAAATGCCTGATAAAATCAAGTTACTAGGGCCTTGGAGATGGCACAGTAGGTAAAGGCTCTTGTCATGCAAGCATGAAGACCTGAGTTCAAATCCCCAGAAGGTATGTAAAAGCTGGACACAGCACAAGCTTCTGAAACCCCAGTGCCGCTATAGGAAGATGGGGGGTGGAGACAGGACTCCTCGGATCTTCATCCAGTTAGCCTGGTGTACACAGTGGGGAAAATGTATGAACAGAGACCCGTCTGAAACAAAGTGGGGCAGGTGGAGTGGAGACAACCAACATCCCAGGTTGTCTCTGATCTCCACACTTCCACTGTGACACACAGGCATCCACATTGACACACACAATGCACATGCATGTGTATGCGCATGCTCGTGCTTGCTCATGTGTGTGTGTGTGTGTGTGTGTGTGTGTGTGTGTGTGTGTGTGTGTGACACACACACACAGTCAGCTTGCAGGCACTTCCTGCTGAGTTCATTCCCTGGAATCCACAGTAAAGGAGAGAGCTAACTCCTAAAGCTGGCCTCTGGCCTCCACGTAAGCACTGTGGCACACCCACGCTCACATTCACACGCAATGATAATGATAACTTTTTTTTTTTTTTTGAGACAGGGTTTCTCTGTGTAGCTTTGCGCCTTTCCTGGGACTCACTTGGTAGCCCAGGCTGGCCTCGAACTCACAGAGATCCACCTGGCTCTGCCTCCCGAGTGCTGGGATTAAAGGCGTGCGCCACCACCGCCCGGCTGATAATGATAACTTTTAAAAGCAAGTTTATAAATCAGTTTATTAAAAGAGAAGGTCACAGTCACATGTCCTTTACTTTGGGTCCCTGGCAGCACAGTACCTTTCCAGGAACCTGTGCCAGAGGGCTATTCACCCACTGCAGCCAGGAAATAAGGACAGAAGGAAGACACCCGCTGTCTCCTTCGAAAACATGCCCGCAGTGACCAAACCTCTTCCCATTAAATGCCCACCTCTTTAAGATCCAGCAGCAGCACAGGCTGGGAAGCAAGTCTTTGTTCTTTAAGCCTTCAGGGCAGTGGTCCTCAAACTGTGAGTCACAACCCCTTTGGGGTCAAATGACCTTTTCATAGGGTCACATATCAGATATCCTGTATATCAGATATTTCCAGTTCATAACAGTAGGAAAATTACAATTATGAAGTAACAATGAAAACACTTCTATGGTTGGGGGTCAGCACGGCGTGAGGAACTGTGCTAAGGAGTCACAGCATTAGGGGAGCTGAGAACCACTGGTCTAGGGTCTCTTTAGATCGAACCATAGCAGCTTGTTGATGGGTTCGTGTGTTAGTCCCTGTGAATATCTCTGTCACAATGCTTCTTCCCTCACTGTGGCCCATGTTGGATTGTGGAGTGACATGACCAGGTCCAACTGTCTCACCAGCTTTGATACAACACATCTTTTTCTGTCCTTTTCTTTTCTGTTTGTGACTTTGAACTGTGATATCTCTCTTACAGAGAACATGTGACTAGATCTCACTACTGTAAGCAAATAATACAGATTTGAATATGCTTTCCCCTGAATTCCCACAGGAGTCTTACCCCCAAAGTCACACATTAGTGGGATGAGAAGATTGCAACTTAATCTGACTGTGGAAAGTGACTAGTATCTTTAACATGTAGAATTTTAGTGTACCAGTTAAAATAGATTAAAAATAAAATGATATAAAACAAAACCATATGTTTGAAGAATATTCCCATGAGTCCTTGCTGCTGTCATCTCTGGTCTTCAGTTCTTCCGGGGCTGCTGTCCTGCTGGTGGACACTTCTTTCTGTGTTTCCTCTGACACAGATCTGCTGGCAAGGACATGCTCACCCCTCTGTCTGTGGCTGTTTTCTTACATGCTCCTCTTATAAGGACACCAGTCAGGCTAGATTAGGGCCACCGTATGACCTCAAGTCACTTAACCACCTCTGTAAAGGCCCAGTCTCCAGCCGGCACCTTCTGGGGCCCTGGGGCTCATAGTTCCATCTTGTGCCCAAGATACAGCGCAGGCAGAGCCCTCAGCAGATGTCTAGACAGACACTGTGCCAGGCACACTGCCCTCCAGGGAGCCCATGGAGGGCTGAATCAGCAGCTTCTCAGAGCGCCAGCTTCCTGTGGTGACCTCTGTTCCTGCCCAGCTGGGGAAACAACATCCCTGAGGTGGGTGGAGAATGAAAACCACAGCAAGCCTTCTGCCCTCTGCCCTCCGCATCTGCCCCACATCTGTCGGCTCACAATGCTGACCCCATCATCTTATTCGGTCCATTTTGGTGTGGAAAAGACTACCGTACTAGACTATCCCTTACAGAGCTGAGGAGGGAACGGAATATCTAATAAAAAGCAAAGCTTACAGAGGACTCAAAGTAAGTCCTGAATTCACACGCGTTCCCTTCTGATAATAAGACGCTATTGTTAACCTCTGACTGAGAACTGTAGTGTGGTGTGCGTGTGTGCGTGTGTGCACGTGTGCACGCGCGTGCATGCGTGTGTGTGTGTGTGTGTGTGTGTGTGTGTGTGTGTGTGTGTGTTGCTCCATGTACAGAACAAGTGTAGGTGTCCTTCCTCAGAAGCCACCCACTTTTTTTGAGGCAAAGTCTCTCATATTCCAAAGAGGCTAATTTGGATGGCCAGAGGGCCCCAAAGATCTGCCTGTCTCCACCTCCCAGCACATGCCACCATGCCAAGCCTTTTATATGGATTCTGGGAATAAAACCCAGGTCCACTTGGTGGTAATCCAAGCACTTTAAAAGCTGAGCTCCCCCTCCCCAAGTCCTTTTGCAGATTTTAAGAAAGCAGAGTGGAAAGGTGGAGAGTCGGGCACAGGGAACACCATCTGGAGCCTGGCGTACCATCTGCCTGCTGTTGCGGGCTCAGGGCAAGAATTCAGGCAGCATAGGGGAGTGCCGAGCACCCCCACCTCGCCTCCCAGGCAGCATAGGGGAGTGCCGAGCACTCCCAACTCACCTCCCAGCAGACAAAAATAGCTGCCCCCATCTCCTGAGGACCCTGGTGCACGCATGCTTCTCCTCTTTGAGTGGGAACACAAGTGGATGGCGGCGTGCTGAGTGGAACAACCAGCTCAGGCCCTTGCGCCCATTTTCAGCAGCACCCTGGTGCTCACCGAGCCTGCAGGCCTTGGAAGTGGACAGAGATGGACACAGTAGGGGGCTGGGCACTGTGGACAGGGATGGAAACACAGGCACGTGGCAGCCTCGGTTGACCACTGGTACCCCTGTGGCTGGATGGGCTTGTTATGGCTGTCCTGTGTTGGGGAAGAAGGACAGGGCTCCACAGCCCCAGTAAGGCAGCCGTCAATGATGAGGGTGTACCTTAAGTTAGAAATTCCTAGGGGAGAATGTTTCCCCAGAGAGCTAGGCCAGCATTATGGAGCCAGAGGCCTTGTTCTCCTGGTGAAGACAGACGGGGCCACCTAGCATTGCTTAAAGTGCCAGGCTGGGTTTGAGATGCCAGCTTAGCCACCTCCTAGCCGATGACTTCCCATGTATTATGCATCCTCTTCGGGCTCCATTTTCCTCTATGACATGAAGTGTCAGAGCAGTTTGTTACATGTGTCACACAGGATAGTAACTCCTACTGTGGGGCATGTGCTTAGCAAATATTAACTACTAACCATTGTGACACTCGGGCACAATGTGCTCCCGGCCACATTGTGTGTGTATAGAGTTGGAAAACAGGGATGGCTGGAGCCTAAGGATAACTAGGACCCTCAAAAACGATCAACGCTCCCATTGCTAGGAGAAAGAAGAGCCAAAGTCCGCTCCAGTCACTGCTGCCTTCCTCTGGGCCCATTCTTTCCCCAAGGCTGACTCTCCACGTAATTCACATGCAGGACCCGCACCCCAAGTCCAGACAGTGCCTTTTGTAAAAGACAAGAGGTCCCTTTTTCCTTCTTCCAGGCTGAGCCAGCCTTGTGCCCAGCCCTACAACTTGTAATCAGTGAAGCTGGTGGCCTGGATGTCGCCCCAGATACCTCCGCAGCCATCCACACGGTAGACAGGAACAACAGTACCCAGCCTCACCCACGGCTCATGCTAGTGTGTGCCCATGTTGATTAGTTCAGAAGTTGTCACGTGCCCTTTGCCATATCAGAGGACACTGAAATCCAGATTGAAACTTCTGAAGAGGATCGAGCTTCTGAGGCAGGAGCCATAATTACTCTGCATCCAGCTCTACACAGTCCTGTGTTCCTCCTCCACACATAACACCTGCTTACTTCAAAGCCCATGTGGTCACTGGTGCCACCCTCAAGAGCTGGCTTCTTTGAAGGAGGACAGCTGTCTCTGGACGTCTGTCTTGCTCTCTCAGATTCTCCATATCAACAGGGTATCCAACAGTTCAGTTCAGTTCTTGTCTAACATGAACAACCCTGGGCGAGCACACAGCCTATGGGACTGTAGATTATAGACTCACACTCAAAAAAGTGCCTCCACTTCAGAGCCCGTCACAACCGGGTGCCCAGGCCATTCACCCTCTGTCCTCTCGGCCCCTTATTCAAGGTTCCCACTGCTCTCCTCAGTTTCGGTAGCTCACTAGGATGACTCACAGAACTCAAGAATACACTAGTTACTATAAGAGATACGACTCTGGACAACCTGACAGAAGAAACAATAGAGTAAGGGCTGAGGGAGGGGAGGGAGCTGCCACACCCCTCAGGATGTGCCATAGACCCAGAACCTCCATGTTTCACCAGCCTGAAAGCTCCCTGAAACCCCTCATCAAGGGACTTTATGGTGGCATCATAGACATGACCAACCAGATCAAACCATTGGTGGTTAAACTTGATCTCCAGCTCCACCCCTCAACTAGTCACCTAGTTGATTCAACCTGACCTCATTCTCCCAGAATTGCAGCATTAACAGAGACTGAATGCCAGACCACCACATGGTCCTGATGACCTGTATTAGGTCCCCAAAGCCCAAATAAAGGTGAACAGAGAGAATCAATTCCACAAAGTTGTCCTCTGACCTCCATCCCCTCACACATACACGTACTCACATACAGTAATAATAATAAACAAAATAAAAAAAAATTTAAAGACTCAGGAGCTTTTGAAATGCAAAAGAGGCTCCTCCCTGGCAGGAGCTTCCAAGGAGCACTGTGCTAGGGACCGAGTATAAAGACTCATCGCTCCGTTAGAGTGGTCAGCGCCTGGGAAGTGATGGCCTTGGTTCCTTTCATTTGATCCTCACACACGTGACAGATGGCATTCCTATCGCCATCTTAAGGCAGGAATAGGGACATGGACAGGGTCCAGCCAGGCTCAGCAGTGACCCAGCTGGTATTGGGAGTCAGGGGTGACTCAAGATGAGTAACTGAGAGCCTCTGACATGGCCCAGCACTCAAACAATTTTGTTTCACACGGAGAAAGAAAAAAAAACCACCCGAACCACTGTTAGTTTCAGGAAGTGATATTTTGTGATCCGTTCGACTTCCTCTGAGCAGGGTGAGAGAAGATGAGACACAGGGATTCGCTGTGCTGGCTTCCTCTTCGGGCTTAAGTGCCTGTGGACACTGTGGCAGAGCTGTGTGAAGCCCAAGCCCACCCTGGCGGCAGGGCAAGGACTCCTGCTGACCAGGAGCTTGGTTTGCGGCCCAGGTTTCTTTCTTTTTTTTTTTTTTAAATTACACTCATGATATTAATCACATTTGTGGTATTCATAGATTACATTCACAGTATTCATTCAATTTTATATATATATATTTAATTTTAAATGTCGAATGTCATTTCTTGAAGGGGGTAGGAGGTCTTAAATACAGGCTTACAGCACAATGGTGGCCCAGGTTTCTTAAACATCCAGGTCATCCCTTACTTGTAAGTACTGTGAATGGAGAGAGGTGTCAACAGTCTTGGCCCCCACATGCCTGGCCTGCTTAGTCATTCCATCCACACGCTGTATTTGGAGGAAAGTCCACAGCTCTCCAGAGCCTCTCCGACTACCTCTGACCTCAGTCCAGGCTCTCTTGAAGTTCACCTGACGTGATGTAATCGTTCATTAATCCATAGGTCCAGCTGTTGTTGGAGACCCAGCTGTACCAGGGACAACATCTTTTCCTAGGAGAGCTTCCTAAGTGGGAGACCCAAGCATGCTCCGACTGCACTTAATAAAGCTGCTGCCCTCCACCACCCCAGGTCTTTGTGTCCCTTGCTAGCTGACTAGGTGGGAGAGCCGCAGCCCCACCCCGAAGGACATCAGAGCATCCACCCAAAGCTGGCTGGGTGCAGAAGGGGCATGCCAACCTCACTGCCAAAGACCAAGCAGGACCCAGACCGTCCCCAGAGGTGACGAGACAATGCCATCCAGCTGCAGGTCCCTGGCTCAGGTCACTGTGACACATTTTGCAAGCAGCCACCCCAGGACCAACCGCTTTTGTTCTTTTAAAGATGAGGTTGGCTCTTGCCCTCTACTGAAATTTGAACTACGTGTCAGCATCTCCAAGATGGACTGGAGTGGGTCTTTTGTCTCCTTACTAAAGTCAGGACCAAGTAGGGTGTCCATTCTCTCCTGTTCAACATAGTACTTGAAGCCTCTTTATTTTCTTTCCTTTTCTCAATATTGCCACGTTGAATAAATCTTTCTTTGCTTTTCACTTCAAATTTTAATAAAATAAAAATATAAAGAGAGGACTAGCATTTCTGGCCTGGGCCAAATGTAGGGAAGCATGGGTGGTCGGGTGGCATTTCGGCTTCCAGGCTCCAAGTGTATGGCCTCTTCTCTGCCCCTAAGGCACCCCGGGACCCCCTAAGCCTGGGCATGCTACAGAGTGCTCTACCATAAACTGTTGCCCCATCTTGCCTTGTATGGGTCTCTGACCATCTCTTGCCTAAGCCCATTCCCACCCTCTTGCTCATCATCCTCATACTGACAATGGGGTCATCTTGCCTGTGTGAGAGTCATGCTGGAACTGCAGCCTGGGTTGGAAAGATGGTACCCAGCAGCAGAGAGAGGAATGGCTTTCTCACAGAGGCAGTGAATGAAGTCTGAGGAGTGCATTAGATCCCCATCCCCTGCCCACAGACGTCTGACAAGGTCTGGGGTTGCCATCCACATCCACAGCAAGGTGCCATCCATGCTCCGTCGAAGACACCACCTCCCTGTGGCAGCTCAGGAACTTGGATTTTTTCTTCCCTTCCTGGGGTTTGTGGATCCTGCTCATTATAATTGCTCCTGTTCATTGGTGTCATGGCTTTTCTGAACTAATTTGGCTAACTACATATTTCTCGTCATGTGTGGCTGTTGAAGTTTGTCCCGTTATCTCAAAGGCTAATTGGTAATTGAATGGAGACTTTAAGCACTGCATGGAGAATCTCCTAGTCTCTGTGGTGTCTTAGTACATGCCTTCCACACTCAGTCCCTCTGCTGATGTCTCTGCCTTACTCTTTACCTCATGCTGAGAAGAGCTGGAAGACCACAGCTCAGGGTCTCCTCAGCATGTTGTTATGATTCCTATCTGAGATATTCTCCACAGGCTCCGTTTGAAGGCTTGTTCCCCAGCTCACAGTACTTTCTTGAAGGCTACCATTGTTTTGGGGGGTAGAGCCTGGCAGGTGGGAGGAGGTTGATTTGAAATTATACCCTGGTCCCATCCGCAGCCTCTGCTTCTGGGTCGCCTTTATGTGATCATCCACCGCCTCGTGCCCCCACCGGCATATCTTCCCCACTACAGACTGAAATCACTGGGCAACCAGGAGCCAATATCCACCTTTCTTCCCTTACGCTGTTTCTGGTGGGCATTTTGGTTACAACAAGGCGCAGATACCAATACCGTGGGCTCACATCTGTTAGACTTTGTCTCTCCAAAACATCTCATCTCCAAGCCTTTCCTCCAAAGCTTTATGTCAGGCTTAATTTTGCCCTGTTATCTACTGCGCGAGGCTCCAGTGACCAAAACATTTGCCTCTGATGAATGAGGGGAACCCCCTGCTCCCTGCTGTGCGTGGGAGAGTCCTGGGTTAGTGAGGCAAGGCCCCAGCCAAGTTTCCCTCCCTCCAGTGGCATGCAGGCTGAGGTTCCTGTGAGATTTTCGCTGACCTACAGAAGTGGAACAGGCCTGGAGTGTGGGCGGGCCAAGTGTCACAAAGCTGTTCCTACCGATCTCTAGCTCTGGATTCTAGTTAAGGATTTAAGGGTTTCCCCCAGTCCATGCAAGCTTAGGATAATTTTTTATTCTATATATTTAATAAGTTCTCTGAGGACTTCATACAATTTTTGATCATATTTACTCACCTTCACCCCCAGCTCTTCCCATGCCTACCCGATATTCCCTTCTCACCCAACTTCGTGTTTCTCCTGCCCCATCAAGGCCAGTTGGTGCTGCCCGAATGTTCTGGGATGTGTGGCCTTCCACTGGAGCATGGTAGACTTAGAGGCTACGTTCTTTAAGGTAACTGGCCCTTCCTCTCCCAGCAATTAAGAATTGCTAGTCTTCATTAATTTGTAAAGTTCTAAAATGTTGTCTGGCCAGCTCTTGTCAGCTTTTGCTATTGTTGTTGCTGGTGTAAGGGGAAGACTTCTGAAATCCCCCTGGCATTTCGTTTCTCAGCCATCTATTACTTTTTCTTTTTTAGTAGGGGATACCCATTGTAGAAAATGACACTTCCCGAATGTAGATCATGTGGTTTCATTTTACTCCCCCCTCATTACCCCGCCTCCACTGTTCCTTTTTAAACATACATTTTGTGTATTCCATGCAGCATTTTTAGTTGGAAATCTTGGTGTCTTGTCCTGGTTTGTCCGTGAGACAGCTCAGGGAATAGGAAGTTCATAGCATCGCCAGAATTGGAATTTACTGATAATCGTAAATTGGCCTCCTCCTTCACTCCTACGGGGAATCTACTCTTGGGTCATACACAGCGTCATGGGCCAGGTCTTCCTCTCCCACTGCCAGCCCTTTCCTCTGGGCACCACACAGTGAGCCACCACATGGAAACGCTCCTTGTTGTGGGTCTTGCAACGCCAGCCTCTCCTGCCTGGGTTCTTCCCACCTTCTCTGCCTGTGCTGTTAGAGCTCTCCTAACTAAACTTCTCTCTTCCTTCTAACAATGTGTAGGGCTGGGGTTCTCTGAGTCTGGTTTTGGCTTCTTTTACTTTTCACATTCTCAGTGGTCTGTCACAGTTATATGCCCAGGCGAGACTCTCCTCTGAATGATGTTCTTGTATCCAAGTTTCTAAGCAATGTCTCCACCTAATGTTCCTCTGTGGTCAAGACCAGACCTCACAGACATGACTTCATGAGACTGGTTTGGTTCTAAGGACTAGCAAGAGTGACATTTCCGTCTGGGTGAAGTTGTAGCATTGGCTCCACTAATGATCAGGAAATCAGAACAGTTGGGGCAATGGGTAGGAAACGATGCAGAACTGTGCTGGGCTTGAGTTCGGAGCTCAGGCTATGAACTTACCACACCAGAAGTGCATGTTTTGTGTTTTGTTAACAAAATGGGTGACCATAGAATTTATTCGCTAGATGCTCATCAATGACCTGCAAGAAAACCATTTAGTCACATGTCAATGGTAGTGGTCTCAGACTATATAGTGATGTTAAGTACAAACTATGCCTTGCAGAATACTGGCTGGTGGCCAGGAAGACTGATAGTCCCTGGGAACCAGTTGAAGGGAAGCAGTATGCAAACACTTGACCCCAGCAGAGATGAGAGGCAGATAGCTAAGACCCAGTTAGGTTTTGAAACAGATTAGGATAAAATAAAGATTGAGAGGAAAGTAGCGTGGAAGGAGGCATCCCTGAGGTGAATGGAAGTCACAGTCAATGCTGACCAACAAGAGTCTCCTGAGGACACAGAATGAAGGGCTAGAGAGGCCAGGTCTGGAAAGACAGCCTATGGCTTCCAGACTGAGATAAAGTTGGTATCAGGGAAACAGGGAAGGAAATGACCTCAGTTGAGAATGGACAAGGAGGAGACTGTGTGTCTGTGTTGGTTTCGGAAGATACCAAGGTCAGAGAGATGAGGAACAGGGAAGCATGGGCTGAGGGGTGTAACCTAGGCTTCAGTTCCAACAAAAAGGCAACCAAAGCAGCTAAGGCAAGAAGGAGAATTTATGGGAAGTTCACAAGACTCTTTTTTTTTTTTTTTAAGATTTATTTATTTGTTATGTATACAGTGTTCTGTTTGCATGTCTGCCTGCAGGCCAGAAGAGGTCACCAGATCTCACTACAGATGGTTGTGAGCCACCATGTGAGTGCTGGGAATTGAACTCAGGACCTCTGGAAGAGCAGCCAGTGCTCTTAACCTCTGAGCCATCTCTCCAGCCCCCCCCCCCCCCAAGACTCTTTGGGTCTTGAAGCAGGCTTGGAAAATGAACAGAAGTGGCAGTGGCCGTGGAGGGCCTACATGCTAGCAGCACAGGCAGGTAGAACAAACCCTGCTGTAGGGCACCTCCCCATGCTGCAGGGTGCTGGTGTCACTGCAGGACATTGTCCCTGGTGCAGGCTATAAAGCTGACTCTGTCCAGGTTAGCTGGGCCTGAGTCATAGAGCCATGTCTGACTGCCTCCTGGGACCAAGTAGATCGGTTCTTCCGAAGAGGCATCTGGGGAGTTTCCCCGAGTCAGGGATGGGCTGGATACTGCCCAGCAAGCGACCAAGTTCTAACCAAGAGAGAAAAAAACTGGGCTGTCTGTGGCCCTGGAGAAAGGAACCAGCAAGGGCTGGACCACAGATGTGCAAGGCAGGGAGATGAACAGAAGCAGGCAGAGGTGTCAGGGTGAGGGGTTTCCTCTTGGGAGATCTGAGTCGGGAGATGGGGGCTGCAGGAGGGGAGTGATCACAGATGGGGACACTGGGACAGTCACCCTTGCCATGTGTCCTGCCCCTCCTCTGCAGGCACGCGTTTTCACTCAGGACCAGGCTTGCTAATCAACAATGCTAAACTGACCAAAACAGTGAATCTTTATTTTCTCAAACATAACCGTTGACCTCCCTTTGACACCTTTGATTTCAGGGAGGAGAAGTCACTTCAGACCCCCACTGAACCCCTGAGAGATCGGGGCTGCTCTCAGCCTCTGGGCCGCGCTTGTGAGTGGCAGCCCTCCCCATCTCTGCTTCCGGAATGATGACAGCTACTTGGCCACTCACTGCATCCTTGTCCCATGACCGGGAACACCTTGTTCTGGGGGGAGGCCATGTGCCCCTTCTTTTCTCTCAACCCCAGACTTGACAGAAGCTGAGGACTCTGCTTGACCAATAGTGCAGCCATAGGTACCCTACAAAACCACCCACTCTCTCCCCACCTCGCTTAGGGGCCCAGGCTCACACATGCTCTGATAGAAACCTCCTCTCTGAGAAACCCACCAAAAGAATTTGTAGCTGAATGATTTCATTCTTAATCTGAAAGCCACTCAGTACAACCGAGTCCCAGGCACTTGTCAGGTTAGATGAAGACTTTTTTTTTTTTGTTTTTTTGTTTTTGTTTTGTTTTTTGAGACAGGGTTTCTCTGTGTAGCTTTGTGCCTTTCCTGGAACTCACTCTGTAGCCCAGGCTGGCCTCGAACTCACAGAGCTCTCCACCTGCCTCTGACTCCCAAGTGCTGGGATTTAAAGGCATGCACTACCACCACCCAGCAGATGAAGACTCTTAGATGAACAGTATTTGTCCTGAACTTGACATTTTAGGAGTTTGAAGTGACATGCATGAGCTCTGCTCTGTAGAGATCATGTATAGACAGAGCACCCTTCAAGAAAGAACTTGCTACCCTGGGAGCAGGAGTGTGGTTAACCAACTGCCACTAGCCATTTGCTCTCTTGGGGGGAGCCGCAGAGACTTAGTTACCTTTCTGCTGCTGTAAAGAGACATCATAACCAAGATAACTTATAGAAGAAAGAGTTACTGGGAAGTTACAGTTTCAGAGAGTGAGTCCATGCCATCATAGGTGAAAGCCTGGCAGTAGGCAGGCAGGCATGGCGCTGCAGCAGTAGCTGGGAGCTTACATTCTTATCCACAAGTAGAAGGCAGAGAGAGATAACTGGGAATGACATTGGATTTGAAACTGCCAATCCCTGCCCTCACCACCCAACAAAGACACAAAGTCCTCCAACAAGGCCTTATCTACTAATCCTTCCCAAATAGTTCCACCAACCGAGGACCAGGATTCAAACACATGAGCCTCTGGGCACCATTTTCATTCAAACAACCACACCCAGGTTTCCAGCCAGTTCCATGCTTTTCTCTTCTTGGGAGGCTCCCAGCCAATGACCATGCAAAGTGGTAGCAACCAAAGCCTTGTCCTTTTTTTTTGTTGTTGTTGTTTTGTTTTGTTTTCTTGAGACAGGTTTTGCCTTGTCCTTCTTGAGGAAGCCCTAGGTAACAGCAACACAAGGCCATGGAACACAGGTCCCACCTCCTTTACCTAGAGCCAGACCTATCCAATGGCCCAGCTCCCTGGGGGTCCCAGCAGGCAGAGATGCTACTGTAGAGATGAAGTTGACATGTGACAAGGTATTGTGTGTCAACCAGATTGATGCACCTAAGCCTCTTCTCCTAGAGAATAAGGTTGCAGGACCCACGAGGACACAGGTCACAGTTGCTTTAGCTACTACTTCTCATCACTGGGACAAAGTACCTGATGAAAGGTGCCTTAAGGTAGGAAGGATTTATTTAGACTCACAATTTGAAGATATAGCCCATTATACCAGAGGGTGGTAAGAGGTGGCCTGCTTACATCTGGATGAATCAGGTAGCAGACAGAGAGATGAATGCTAACACACAGCTGGCTTCCTCCTTTTTTTATTCAGTCTGGGATCCCAGCCCATGGCATGGTGTTGCCTGTAATCAGAGTCCATCTTCTTCCCTCAGTGTATCCTCTCTGGAAACACAGCCACAGGCATGTCCAGAGGTATGTCTCCTGGGAAATTCCAAGTTGACAATGAATACCGGCCATCATAATTAGGGGCTTTGTAAGCAAGCCTCCATGCTTTGGGCTTATCCCTCTTTCCCTGGTCTGGTATGTCTGGGTAGTTTTCCACTGTGTGATTTTAGATTCTGCATCTTTATCCTGACTTGGGTACCAAGACACTAAATAGACCACTCACAGAAAAGTGGGAATCCAAGACTCCTGACCCTTTCCAGGGGCCTGGCTATGACAGTGAGTCCCACTGGCGGTAACACATAGACACGCCAATTAAACGCCTAGTGATGACAGAATGGGGGCCAGAGAGAGGAGGCAGGGGGAAAGGCCTGCCCTCTGGAGCAGAGGACCCTGCACCCCCCCCCAGTGGTGACACAGATGACAGGCTGATAGCACCAGCAAAGCGAGGCCACCAAAGCAGCCCAGACGTTCACTTCGGATGACTGCCACACCATCTAGGAAGAGTACTTCAGTCCAACCTGATGATGTATGTGAAGTTGGTATTTAAATTATAGGAGTCAGCAGGAACTCACATTCTCTTACCAGTCACACACACACACACACACACACACACACACACACACACACACACACACACACACACACTCACTCACAGGCCACACACACACACACACACACACACACACACACACACATACTCACTCACTCACAGGCCTTGTAGAAGGTCCCTGGAACCTCAGGTATGGGTGACTCATTCCAGCCGTGGAGATGAACAAGGAGCTGACACTGGAGGATGTTTCCCAATCTCACAGGCCAAGAAGGACAGATGAAACTGTAGATGCAGTGGAAAGTCAGCCGTGGTAACAGATGACTAGCCATGTAATAAGCCTCACAATGGGCGTTCATTCTACTTTTCATACCTACGTAGAGTGACTCCAGGCTGGCAGAGAGGGCTCAGCTCCACACAGGACTCAGCCTGCTTGGCTCTTACCACCTTCTACGAAGGACTTCTAAAGTGTCCCTAGCCCAGTTGACCAGAAAGTAGGAATGAGTTTGGTGGAGTATCAGGGGACAGAGTGCTGTCTCCCAGGCCTGGGAGTGGCCACATCACTTCTACGCCAAAACTGACCAGAACTCAACCATACTTAACTGTAGGTGGCTGAAAACACAGAGCATCCGTGAGGAAGGAGAGGGCTGATGCTGGTAGAGAACTGGCGTTCTCAGACCAGGGATCCCACACACTGACTAGAACACACAGTAAAGAGGTAAAGACAGGGGTGGAGACGGCCTGATAAATGGGCAGGAGGAGTAGACTCCCCTACCTTGTAGAAGGTTCCTGGGGCCCTCCAGCATGGATCAGAAGGAGATGAGAAAAGGAATTCCTATGCTCTGAATTACAGTGTTGCCTGATTTCCATGCTGTGAATACTCCCAGCATAATAGCACCGAACTTGGGGAGGATCTGCATGGCAGCAGGAACATTTGGTATTTTCCATATGAACGACACAAATGGATTAGGAAGTAATAAACTTTGAAACACAGTTTACTTAATTGCGGGTTTATATTGTTCCATTTCTGATAGTGCCCGTCACAAACTATTGGCTTTGCAAACTTACTGAAAATGTAACCATCAGCTTCCTTACAGATGAACTCCAGCTGGCTGGCTAGGAACTCCACCGGATGGGCATAGGGAAAGACGGAAATGACGACCTTGAGTGACAGGCTAAGCAGAGGGCAGCAGCCTCCTCACAGCAGGGAACAGTGGTGCTGGGGACTGGGGACAGGCTCTGGGGAGCCAGGTCAGCACCGTTTGCCCATGGACCTCTGCAAGGGCATGCTTCTATCTGAAGCCCGGAAGCTTCTGGAAAAGGGAAGCTGGGATCACCACTGTCTATGTGGCATCTTTGTGAAAATTAGAGAAAAGCTCTCCCTCCTAGCTGCCACTCTGGATGCTTGCTGGTCCAGCCCAAACCCAACCCTCCTAGCCCCCTCTACTGGATGTTTTTGTGCAGTGCACAGATTAGGAAATAGCACCAGTGGCTCCACATGCAATGGACTGGTTTCTCCATCAGAGCCTGGGGTCTTTCTAGCTGGATAAATAGCTGACACAGATACCTCTCCCTAAGAGGACATCTCCCTCGAGATGGAAGCAGGCAAAGGTCACCTCGGTAGCCCTGGCCCCAGGTATGTGGAGATGTCTCCTAAGGCAGTAGTTCCTTGCCCTGGTTATATGTAGGACATGATTTCACAAGCCCCAGGATGGCTGTGCATATGTACTGGTTAAGAAGAGCTGCAGTATGGGATGCAGACACTCTTCTGTGAAGTCTCCAGGGTGCAGCCAAGGGAGAGAGTCACAATAGGGAAAGCACCCTGGCTCTGGGCTGACTGTGTTGATGGGCACGTATTCCATCAACAGCTGTGCATTGTAACAGGTGGTTCCGGAGAGTTCTGCTCCTCTCAGTCCCCTCACACCTTCCAGTGCTGGCTCCTGAGCAGCCCTTAGAAAACGCTGAATGACGTGAGGCAGGAGAGTAGTAGAGGCAGAGCGGAGCCACTGGAATCACAATGCTGGGGTAGAGGTAGGGGTAAGGGCTGCATTGTGAAAAAGGCAGAAGGGGGGGCACTCCCAGTGTCTGCTACCATGCTGACCAGTAACTCCATTTCCTGTTCTTAGTGTTCAACTTACACCTAGAGGAGTAGCCCTGCGTCTTCAAATACAAGCTATTCGAAGTCTTCATGTTCACCAAATCCCCTAGCCCTGATCTTGTCCCCACTGTCACCCACAAGCCCTGGAAGGATCTGGAGGCCTCCAGCATCCACTGCTGCATGTGAGGCACCACAGCCCCTTCCAGGTTGCTGCCTGGGAACCCTGCGTCAGAAGGACTAGGAATGGAATCTGGGGTCAGGGCAAGAGGATGGAGAGCCACTTTGCCCTCCGCCCACTGATGCCATGGTCCCAATCAGGTCAGCTCCTGCCCTCTCAGGCTTGCCTTCTGAGTCTGAGCCCAGAGCCTGTGGTTTATTCCTCCTTCTCTAGCGGCCAGAAGTGAGGCCAGGGAGAGCAATGACTTAAAGTCCTCGGGAAGCAGCTGCACAGGAAAAGCTCCCGGAGGTGGTTTCTTAAACAAAACAAGCGTGAGTAGCCCTGGACCGAGGCTCTGGTATTTGCTGGCCCTTGGCTCAGGGGAACACTAGCCAGGCTGCATTACTCACAGATGGTTTCCGGATTGCTCAAGATGCTGTCACCGGCCACGGGACTTGCCCTATGACCTCTGTGTCAACATGTGACTTGTCCAGCTCCATATTCTCTCATCCTTCCTGGGTGGGCTGTCCTAGAGTGGTCTGGGTTGTACTTGGCCTTAAAGGGGAGAGGCCATGCAATGGTGTTTCTGATCTGTCCATGCATAGTGTATGTGTGTGCACGCATGTGTGTTTAGTGCATGTGTGTGTTCCCATATAATTGCTCCACATGTATGGAGGGCAGAGGTTGACATGAGGAATCTTCCTCAATTGCTGTGGATATCGTTCTATATAAATAAAACACTGATGGCCAGTGGCCAGGCAGGAAGTAGGTGGGACAAGGAGAGAGGAGAATTCTGGGAAGCGGAAGGCTGAGGAGGGGAGACACTAGCCACCGCCAGGACAAGCGCACGTAAAGACTCTGGTAAGCCACCAGCCACGTGGCAAGGTATAGATTTATAAAAATGGGTTAATTTAAGATAAAAGAACAGTTAGCAAGAAGCCTGCCACGGCCATACAGTTTATAAGTGATATAAGCGTCTGAGTGATTATTTTATAAGTGGATTGTGGGACTGCGGGGCTTGGGGAACCTGGAGAGAAGCCCTCCAGCAACACTCAATCACTCTCCACCTAGTATATTGAGGCAGGGTCTCTCACTTGAACTCGGAGCTTGCCAATGGGCCTACTCTAGCTCACCAGCTTGTTCCTAGGATCCCCTATTTCTGCCTCCCGAGCATTAGGACTACAGCCAGGCTGCCATGCCCACCCAGGATTTATGTGGGCTCTAAGGATCCAGATTCTTATCCCTGTGCTTGCGTGGTAGGCATTTTACCGCCCGCCCCCCCCCCCCCCCAGCCATCTCCCCATCCTCTATACACACCGTCCTTTACAGAGCATTTTATGAGGCCGTTTGGGCTCGCAGCCAGGAGGGCAAGAAGGCCAGTTCTAGGAAAAGTGCTTAGTGCCTCCCCCAACTGGTAGGATCAGGACAGTTTCGGGGGGGGGCGGGGGGAGGGTTGGTTTTTTTTAAGCATGACAAGACCTGTGGAGCTGAAGCAGTGTGAGGAAGGTTTCCAGAGGTGGGGTTCTGTCTGCAGAGGCTGCATATGAAAGGGGACATACAGGGACCTCGTATGACCAGCACAGAGGACCGCGGGATGAACTGCTCTAGATGATGGCCAAGGCATGGAGGCCTGGGAGACAGTGGAAGGCAGGAAGGACTGGGAAAGAAGGGCCTTGGATGTCATGTCAGGATACCTACTCCTCCATCTGAGGAGCGATCTAAGATCAGAAAACGGTTGACGCTGAATGAGACTGCCCTCTGTGGACTCTCCCTCCTGCTCACCTGGATGTGGGGTTTACCACATCCTGCAGACTTCCCCCTCACTCTTCAGCCCCCGCCCCAAGTCTAGACTCTCCCACCTTTTCTGGACTGCTTCAGAGGTCTCCCAGGAGCCCTCCCTCCCCTGCAGCTGCTGAGGGGGATGAAACGTCAGTGGGACTGTGAGTATCAGTGGACGTAGGGCACGTAGAAAGCTGTGGGGGGCTGCATGGGGGAACAGGGACAAGAGGCATTCAAAGAAGGGTGATTATAAAACTCGAAATAACCCAACCCTGGGCTCAGTGGTTATGAGGACACATGAGGAGGTTCTCAGAGCACAAAGTGAGCGGGGTCACACTCCAACAAGTTCATGGGACACCCTCGAGGTGGGAGCGCTTACCATGCAGTGGTCAGAACTGGAATATTTTGAGAAACTCGTTTAACAGAAAAGTGTGAGTTTACAGCCAGAGTGGGAAGGAGATATCTGTAACCCAGCAGGCAAGAGGGTGAGACAGAAGGATCAAGAGTTCAAGGCCAGCCTGAGCTGTACAGCACCGCCCCCCCCCCCAAAAAAAAGGCAAAACAAAACAAAAATGGGCAACAGTAACAACAAAAACAAGAGTTTAGAGTCAGCTTTTCATGCAGTTGCCAGCCCTGCCTCTAGGCAACAGTGAGAGAGTGGAACATGTTGTGACTGCGTTTGTAGAGCAGTTTTTAGGGCGTTAAGGTGGGACCCAATAAAAGCCCCAGTAGGCACCACGCGCTGGTCCCAGCAGAGATCTGTTACGCAACTCAGTGAGTTTTGTGACCCTGGTTTCTGTCCCCTTATTAAAGAGGTGGTTGATACCCTCAGCAGGACTCTCTGCTAGTGGAGTTGCTGAGGATGTGAGCAATGCCAGAATGCTCATTCCTTCCCAGAAAGGCAGTGAGCTGAGATGCATGTCCCCTTAGGCTATGCCTGGAGGGGTCTTACCACTCCCTAGCCTTAGCAGAGCGTGCTAGACCGGCCAACACGGTGCTATGTGTGTCCTCCGCCCTCTTGGTGGCCGGCTGGCTGGCTGGCTCACAGACCTCCAGGGCTTGGGGACCTGTAGCCAGCTGCAGTCTCCACTGGGCTTCAAATGGCCCCACCCACCTGCCCGCCCTGAGGCCCAAGACCCCGCCTCCTCTTTCAGGAATGGGTAGCCAAGCAAACACGATAGCCAGGCGGGGCCCCGCCCTGGCCAGTGATTGATCACCAAACATCACTGTGGCTTTAATGGTCCGCTTGGATGAAAATTAATTCTGGAATGGATAAATAATGCATCAGGATTCATGTAGTCCAAAGCAAGCCGGAGCCAGGAGAGAGAGCCGAGGGGGTGACGCCAGTGGCCCCCGGGGCTCGAAAGAGCTAGGCATGAAGGGCCACTGGCCAAGAAGAAGAGAAAGGGGAAGCGGATGGCAGCATGATCGGCCCGGCGAGTCTGGCCAGGCGGCTGCAGCATGCTGAGCCCAAAGATCAGACAGGCCAGGAGGGGTAAGTACAAATTCCTGCGGACTTCTGATTTCTAGTCACACAGCGTGATTCCCCTGGCAAACGCGAGGACACTCCAGGAGCTGTCCTGCCCGCTTACAGGTGGGGAAGGCGCTCTGGGGGCTGTGGCACCTGGACCGAGAGCCTATGTGCCTGTGTGCCTACGGTTCCGGTGAGATTGGGGGAGGGGGGGGTCAGACCTGTGATCACAGGGCAGTAGCTATTTTAAGTGTGTAGGTGGTGAGCACCTCCGCCCTACATTTCATGTTTTATAGTCCCTCTATCGTTATAGGTAAACAGGTGGCGACAGGGGAGGAAAACTTTGCTTTTCACTCACAGTAAAAGTTGAAATGATCCTACTAGGGTTAGCAATACACAGGCTTCTGCAGAGTTCAAGTCTAAGGCCAGCCTACTAAGAGCAACCCCCAGCCCCAGCCAGCAGGGCGGCAGAGCGTATCTCACACCTACCTTTATGCCAGAATAAGACCTGCGGAACTGCACAGCTGAAAAACCAGTGGGGGTGGGGCAGATACTGAAAGTCCAGTAAAGCAAGAGATTGTAATCTGTAGTTCAGGACTCAGTCTTCAGCTCCCGTCCCAGCAGAGTAGCCTCAGGACCCAGCCACTAGACAGGAAAAGAAACAGAGCCTTTTCCCCAGGCAGCAACTTCTTGGCCAGGAGTGAGGTTACTTCTGAAGCAAACATCTGTCTTTAAAGAGATGGAACGGCCTTTTCAGATGACCAGTGCTTGGGGACAACCTGCCTTCTAAGCGCAGAGGATAAAGATGGATTGTTGGAGATGGGTAGGACGTGGGGGTGCTCCTTGGAGGCAGCTGTGGGGGGGGGACGACGACAAGGGATCCTGTACCTCCTCAGGGATGCCCCATTTCATTAGCATGTTGAAGGCACTTGGGTGACTTTCCCAGTGTGTTCAGGGCCGTCCAGACGCCACTGGAGGTTGTTGGGGTGTAGTGAATGTGGGAGCCCGGTGAGCAAAGCAAAGACTCGCCTGGCTCTGCTGAGGCGTAATCTAAAGATGACCAAGGGATGAGCCAGGCCAGGCCCCCTAGGCAAGGCATTTCCTTCCCTGTCCTTCTGTCTGAAGACACAGCCACTAGTCACGTGAGGCTAGTGAGCACTTGGCAAATACTGGTCCAAAGAGAAAAGTACACACGGGCTCCTGATGACTCCATAAATAATTGTTTGATAACCTGCTGAAATGACAATACTTTTGGTGGGTGAAAGAAGCAAATCATTAAAGTTAATCTTACCCTTTTTTCCCCTTTCTCTAGCTCTGAGTATAGCTACTGGATTGTTGCCATGACCTACATGCTCATGTTAGACCTTTTATATTTCTGTAGAATCCTGTTGGTCTAGAAAGAGACAAGCCCTTCAGCAAAGGGGCCTGTCTGTGAAATCCCAGCCTTCATTACTGTATGTGCCTGTGTGTGTGCGTGTGTGTGCATGTGCACACATGTGTGCGCCTGTGGAGGCAAGAGGTCAGCTTCAGTGTCTTCTATTGTTCTTCGTTTTATTCGTTGAGACAGACTCTCCCACTGAACCCGGAGCTCACTGATTTGGCTAGACTGGCTGACCAGAGATCTGCCTCTTTGCCCCACCCTCAACACACAGACACACACCACTGTGGCCAGCTTTGCACATGTTGTGAGGGATCCGAACTCAGATCTTGATATTTGCATGACCAGCACTTTATCCACCGAGCCATCTCCCACCCCCACCAAACTTCTCTTAAATATTTGAGTTCAGTGGCTTTCTGTTATCGGCATCCCTTCCTCCCTTCGGGAACATGAGGAAATGTCTGGAGGCGTCTGTTGACCATTCTAACCAAGGGTGCTACTGGCATCTGGAGGTAGTGGCCAGGGATGCTGCTGGGTACCCCACAGTGCCCAGGACAAGGCCTAGCACACAGAATTATCTGGTCTCAAATGCCAGCAGTGCCAAGGTTGAGGAGCCCTCTCTACCAGACATGTGGCAGGTTTAGTTGCTAGTGTAGTTTTTCGGGAGTTAACATAGGAATCAATTGCCTACAAAACTGTCTGACCATAAATCCTGAGAGAGACATTCTGAGAGCATGGGTCCCACCGGAAGCTGCTGTGCACAGGGTGCCAGGAGGGGGCCAGAGTGAGCTAGGGTTCTTGATCTGTAAGCTGAGGAATGACAGGGAACGGATCAGGGACAGGATGGCAGAGGGAGGCTGAGCATGCTGCTGGGGTGGGAGTGGGGAGCATCGCATGTCGTTTCCGGGTATCACGAGTGTGTGTGCGCGTGCGTGCGTGCGTGCGTGTGCACGTGTGTGTGTGTGTGTGTGTGTGTGTGTGTGTGTGCGCGCGCGCGCGCGCGCGCGTGCGTGCGTGCGTGCGTGCGTGCGTGCGTGTGTGTGTGTGTGTGTGTGTGTGTACCAGGTTAAACTTGCAGCTTGTTAGTGTATCAGTGTATTTCCTCAAAGAAATTGGGCTCTGGCAGGTGGAAGAATTTTCATCAAATTCACCCCTATTTAAAACTTTCAGTGCTAGGGCAGGGTCTGGGTGACCCCACAAGAGCCTTCACAACACAAACTCCCAGGCCTGCTGTCCAGCCACTGTCCGGACTAGACTCTTGCAGAAATACCCCCAAGTGTTGTGTCGCTGGGAAAGATCAGGAATCCCCCACAGGAAAGTTAAGAAACCCAGGCCTGAACCATAGGCTCAGAGGGCTTTGGGGCCCGGCTGAAAAGCTGCTCCCTTGGGCTGGTGATACCTGGGCTTCCTGGGTCCCTTTCAGAAGCCACATTGGCTGCTAACTTTTTGGCGAGTTTCAAGCAGGCCATCCCTGAAGGAGCAGGTGAAGGTGACCACGACCATGAAGGGTGTCCTCGTCGTCTCTTTGTAGGGGTAGGGGGAGGTGTCTGGATTGAGAATTCCCCAGAAGGTTCACTGGCAGTTACCTAAATGTAGAACTGTCTTAGTCCGTTGCTAAACAGAATACCTACGACTGTGTCGTTTATGATGAAAAGAGGCAGGGGTGACGAGATGGCTCAGCATCTTGCTGCCAAGCCTGATGTCCTGAGTTCAATCCCCCAAACACCCATGGTGGAAAAAAGAAGTAATTCTCTCAAAAGCGATTCTCTAACCTCTACATGCACAATAATAAAAAATAAATATATTTTAAAGGAAACAATTTTTAAAGGCTATTTGGCTTATACTTTGGAAGCCTAAGAACATGGTACTAACACGTGCTAGTCTTCAGGCCTCATGGCAGAAAAGCAAAGACTGAAATGAGCATGTATGGAAGCAGGATGTGTGAGAGAGCCTGAGGGGAAGTGCTAGGCACATCATAACCTGCTTTCGCCACAATTCACCCACTCTTTGGGAAGTCCATTAATCTCTTCATTATGAGGTAGCCTCGGTGACTGTTACCTCCTAACACCATCGCCTCTTAGAACTGTCACACTGAGAAATTGGGCTTCGTCATGGGTTTTAATAAGTCAACTGTCCATCCCTGGGTGGATTCCTCTCCCAAAAACTTACAGTCAGATGAGGCAGGCAGGCAGACAGACACACGCACGCACGCACGCACGCACGCATGCATGCACACACGCACGCGCAAAGCTCTGCCCAGTGAAAGCAGGTGCTGCTGTCCCTGCTTCCTTAGCTCCCACCTGGATCTAAGCTCCCTGGGGGCCCTTTCCTGATACCCTGTCCCCAGCCCCACCTGGATCTAAGCTCCCTGGGCCCTTTCCTGATACCCTGTCCCCAGCCCCACCTGGATCTAAGCTCCCTGGGGCCCTTTCCTGATACCCTGTCCCAGCGAGCACATCTCCCACTGACCCACTACTGCCCTGTTTCCCGGTTGGGAAAGGAAGGCACCGCTCACTCTGTCCCTGCCGCTCTCCCAGAAGAAAACCCGGTTGCATCTGCTACCCCTTCACAGCAGGGCACAGTCCACGTGCTGCTTGGACACAAACAGAATAGCTATCTCTTCTCTTCTCTTCTCTTCTCTTCTCTTCTCTTCTCTTCTCTTCTCTTCTCTTCTCTTCTCTTCTCTTCTCTTTTCGTGTTTGTTTGTTTGTGTTTTGTTTTTCAAGACAGGGTTTCTCTGTGTAGCTTTGTGCCTTTCCTGGAGCTCACTTTTTAGACCAAGCTGGCCTCGAACTCACAGAGATCCTCCTGCCTCTGCCTCCCGAGTGCTGGGATTAAAGGCATGCGCCACCACCGCCCGAGACAGAAAAACAAAACACAAGGTAGGCCCCCTCCTCTCCGAGTTCTGGGGTGGCTTCGAACAGCCGGGAGGAGCGGTGGGGACCAGGCAGAACTCTCGCGCCCATCATTACACTCGCCACCCTTGAACCCTCCACGTTCCTTCCTCAGCTTGCACCCTGATGAGTACTAGTTGCCTGCAGCCCTGGGACCAGGCCCATGCAAGACCTGGGTCCGACTCATCCCCATCTCTCTAAGCCTTGGACTGATCCCTTTAGGATCACTGGGTCTCTACACTCCCGCTGTCATGGGGCTTGTCTTGATGGTTTGGCCCGTCTTGGTGCAGCCTCCTTGGGGCCCATGAACCCCATCCCACATTAGTAGTTATTGTGGTGGCCTGCCCCACTGCATGGGTCTGAAGTACGCCTCCCAAAGCGCTCTGTTCAATGCCCATCCCACTCGTCTCAGGCCAAGTCCTCTGTAGCCATCATAACCTCTAACCTGGCCAAAGCCTCTCCAACTAGGAATCCTTCAGCAGTCTCTCCTGCTTTTTTTGTTTTTGTTTGTTTGTTTTTTGAGACAGGGTTTCTCTGTGTAGCTTTGGAGCCTTTGTGGAACTCGCTCTGTAGCCCAGACTGGCCTCGAACTCACAGAGATCCGCCTGCCTCTGCCTCCCAAGTGCTGGGATTAAAGGCGTGCGCCGCCGCCGCCGCCGCCGCCGCCGCCGCCGCCGCCGCCGCCGCCGCCGCCGCCGCCGCCCAGCTTTCCACTGCTTTTTAAAATTAAATCCCACAATTCTTACAATGGCTCTGAGTGTCCCTCATGGCCCAGCTCGCTTCCAGCCACTTCTCACACACTAAGTCCCAGATCCGCTGACCTTCTGCCTGCTTCTCTGTGTTCCGTGAGTTCCCTCTGGACTTCCTCTTACACTCACATTCACACATGAACACACTCCTGCTATTTACCCTCCAGCCCTCAGCTCCGCCCAGCAGGGCAATCCTGCCCCACCTTATTCCAGTTTGGGTCCCTGCCCCATACTCAGTTCACCTTTGTTCTTCTGTCTTTCCTTCCGGTGGCAGTTACATATTTCTGAGAGTGACTTTTAAATATGTCACCTGCACTGGACTATAAGCTTCATGAGGGTGGGGACCAATTTTCTTTTTGAACAACATTATGCCTCAGTGCCTGGTATATATTTTTAAATGGATGAATAAATGAATCGATCAGTCAGTCGGTCATGGGAAGGCGTTAACTCGGGAGGCTTGAGACTGGACTCTGCTTTAACTCATTGAGGGTCTTAGGAAAAATGTACCCCTACCCTTGACTGACTGTGTGCTACAGATAGTCACCCAGTCCAATTGTCCTTTAGCTGTCTGTTAAAGGGTTTGATAGGTAAATGGTGCTGGTGGCGGCGCTGGTGGCACTGGTTACCCCGTGGAAAGGTCACAGTCACGATAGAACCCAGTGGTACTTTTTCGAGCTTTATTAGGAGGGAAAGGGGGAGCCGGGCCTGGCGGGAATCAGAGCAGAGCAGACAGCAGAGAGGGAACAGAGAGAGAACACAGAGAGAGGGTGGGGGTCCGTGTCCGACTTTTTAAGGCACGTACATAGCCTCCAAGTGCCCTCTGATGACGTAAGACACAAGACCCCAAGCTGTGCATGTGCTGGAGTGAGGGCAGAAGTCTAACAGGGTTTTGTTTTTGTTGTTGTTTTTTAATTTGAGATGTCTATGAATTTTTATTTCATGTCACCAATCCTTCAGTTATTTTCCTTTGGAGCTTCTTCTTTGTTTGGAATGGTTCAGAGTAAACTTGCGTCTATTGAGGAGGATCCTTTCTTCAGAAGGAATCAATGTGTGAGGCTGCAGTGGCCGTGGCTAACTTCCCAGGAGCCTCCATGAGGGGAGAGCCTGGCTACTGCAGGGTGGCGAGAGCGAGCGAGCTGGTGGGTGGGATGCAGTCTTTTCTGTGGCTTTCTTCTAAGGACTTTTCCCCACAAGAGAGTAAACTTATATTTGTTAAATTCTCTCAATGATGCAGGCATTTTGTTGTAATTCCTTAATTCCCCCAGCTGCACTAAAATGAAGTACCTTTGATGTCGTTTTGAAACGTGTGGGAGGAAAATCGTGAGTGTCCTGAGCAAGCATGGCGGAATTGACATTCATGTTTGTCTGATGTTAAGTCCTTTGCTTGTCCTGGACCCAAACTATTTACAGACCTCTGTAAATTACCCTGCAGGCCTCCAGCTATAGAGTTACAAAACTCAAGGAAGTTGACGGAAGTGCCTACCGCTTTTGGACAAACATTGGATGTAGGCAACTGATGCCATGTTTAAGACTGGAAAAACAAAGCCTAGGAGAACTAAGCAAACATAAAAACAAGACCAATTCCAGGAAAACAAAGAGTAATATCCAAAGGACAAAAATAGAGATGGTATAATACAGTACCCGTCGGGGACTAGCAACCACGTGGCACTAATGATGGAAGTTCTATATATCGACCTAATGCAACTTATGATATAATTGTATGGGGAAAATGAGGAGGATTCTTGTGTCGGGGGTGGGGGATCCTCTTCCATAGTTAAAAAGTCAATAGATAGCTCTTAGAAAGGAAAAATCAAGACATGTCAATAAATGAGTACTATCTACGAATGTGGTAACCACTGGGGGGAAAACTAGATTCATGTGTCCCCTGTGGCAGGGATACATCCTAAGAAATGCATCGTTAGGTGAGGCTATCATTCTGCCAACATCACATACTCACATACCAATTTGGTGGGCACCTGAGCTGCATGGCTCAGCCTACTTCTCCTGGGCCACAACATTATGTAATATTTTACATACGATTGAAGGCAATTGCAATACAGTAGTCATATAATCTATAATAAAATACAGTGTGAAAGACAAACATCTACAGCTGCTCAGGGCACTTACTGTGCATGGAGATCATCATGACTGTAAGTTGCCCTGGGTGAGTCAGTGAGTGACTGGGGAGTGAGTGTAGAAACCCAGGACATCACTGCACATCATTGGACACTAGATTTAAATGAAAAACATCTTTCCTTCTTCAATAATAAATTAACTTTGGCTTGCCATGACAATTTTACTTTATAAACTTTTAAAATTTAACTTTTTGTCCTTTTTTTTAGACAGGTTTAAACACAAATACATTCTAAAACCATACCAAAATATTCTTTGTACCCTTGTTGCATAAGCTTTTTTTTTTTTGGTTTTAGTTTTTGTATACTCTAGAGCTTTTCTTAAAAACTAACATACAGGGCTAGAGAGTTGGGTTGGCCATTAAAGGCTAGGTTCAACCAAAAACAAATACAGTCATACATGTCAGCCTACACTGGATGGGCTTATTAATGTCACTGACTTCTACCTAATTTACAAAATATTTTGTACAATACATTGTACATACATGGATGTATTACCGTACATGTGTGCAGTGCCCTCAGAAGTCAGAAAAGGGTGCTGGATCTCTTGGAATTGTAATTACAGGTGTTTGTGAGCTGCCCTGTGAGTGCCAGAAACTGAACCCAGGTCGTCTACAAGAGCAGCAAATGCTCTCTGGCCTCTAGTTAACTGTTTTAAAAATTAACTGTAGTATACTCTAAAATAACAGTAGGAATATAGATACTAAGTGTGCAAACAGCACAGTGAGTTTTAATGATCATTAAATATTATGTACCATACATAGTTGTGTGTTCTATACCTTTATACAACTGATCACAAAGTTAGTTTGTTAATATTACCATCACCACAAATATATGAACAATGTGTTTTATACAAGTTTATGACTGTTACCATGTCACTAGCTTTGAGAATTTTCCATCTTTGTAATAATATCATGGGCCCACAACTACATGTGACCAAACTTCTGTTGTGCATCACAGGACTATACAAAGATAAAAAGTGGCTTCCTCTAGGGGTAAGGATAGAAGAGGAGGAATACAGGCTCTGGAGTCATGCCCAAGGCTTGTGGGATTCCTTGAGATGTTGCCAGGGAATGATAACCCAGAAGCCAGCTGACTCATCCCAGATGACTAGGGAACTGTTCAGAATCCTGGAGGTTTCTGTTCTTAGGGAATCGTGGGGGTCCACAGCCCCCTCTGATTGCTTAGTTCAGAGTGGTGTGCCTTCATAGAATATACCCATGATGACCCGATGTTGCCTACGCCCAAGCAGGCCAGATACACTGAGGGTTTCCTAGGAGAGATCACATCCATAGCCTGAGAGCAGAGCCACAAAAAATTTTATATATATCAGATAGGTGATGTGGCATCTGGCTTTGCCTATATCACTCAGAAAGGGGCTGGAAGACAGCAGAGGGTTTCCTGGGCTGTGCCAAGGAGGGGTGTGTGAGAGCTGTGGCCGGAGCTCAAGGCAGGAAGCTGCGGGCACAGCTGCTTTCTATTCCATGTCGTGTTCCCTCTGAGCAGGGAGCTCACTCACCGTCAAGGGAATGTAGTGGAAACCATGAAGGAATGCTGCTTGGTGCCTCACTCAGCCTTGTTAATGCTTAGACGGCTTTCTTATATAACCAAGACCACCTACCTAGGGATGGGATCACCCGCAGTATTCTAGGACCACCTTAGCAGGTAGTAAGTACCCAAGACTATCCCTGCAGACTTACCCACAGGCCGATCTGATCTAGGCAACTCTTCAGTCGAGGTTTTCCTCTCAGGTGACTCTATGCTGTGGCAAGTTGACAAAGGTAAATAGGACACAGGATACAGGCCAGAGTTCAGTCAAGGGTAGAGACCTCACATTGGAACCCGAAAGGAAAGAAGAGCGCCCACATGTCTCCTTCACCTGGCTGTGTCCTTACACCGAGGCCAGGCCCTGGCATGACTGTTGATAGCTAATTCTACCCTGATGACAGGAGTGCCCAAGCCTGTATGTCTTCTACTGATGCCCAGACCCTCTCCCTCACACAGACAACACACTGTTTCCCAAATGTGCCTTCCAGAACTAATAGGAAATTACAGAAGTGCTCAGATCAGCCAAGGGCTCAGGACAAGCCCAGGGAATCTAATTAGAGGAGATAAAAGCTCCCTATCTGAGGATCTTTGAAAGACAACAGCCTCAAAGTACGTTGTAAATAGATTTTTTAAACTGTTGTTTGAGGTTTTTGTTGTTCATTTCTATTTTTTTTTTGTTTTGACTGAGATATAATTTCCATACATGGCTCCCTGTTCCCCGCACTTTCAGTTACCTGTGATCAACCATGTTTCAAATTAAATTTAAAAATAAAAAACAGAATTTGCATGGTGGTGTACACCTTTAGCTCCAGCACTTGGTAGGCAGAGGTATGTGTATGTCTGTGAGTTCAAGGCCAGTCTGATCTACAAAGAGAGTTTCAGGACAACCAGGGCTGTTACACAGAGAAACCCTGTCTTGAAAGACAAAACAAAACAAACAAACAAAATCCAGAAGTAAAGAATTAATGCATTTTAAATTGTGCACTGCTTTCTGATTTCAACTGTAGCATGATACAATCTCACAGCTTCTCACTGTGTCCCACTTGGGACATAAATCATCCGTCTGTCTGGTATGTCCACGTACTCTCTCTCCATTAGTCACTCAGAAGACATCTTGGATATCAGATTGGTAGCCATGGTAACACAATGCTTGTATTTAAGCAATCTTTATTTTGTTTAATAATGACTCTAAGGCACAAGAGCAGTGATACTAAACAAATTAGTACACCAGAAAACAGCGATGTGAGAAGGTAGAAGTTACTAACTTTATCGAGCATCTGTACATACAGGAGAAAAGAGAGCTTCTCTATCATTCGGTAGTGTTGGCGTTTTGAGGTATCTGGGGGATCTTAGACCTATTCCCTGAGGGTAAAGAGGCACTGATAAAAAATAAAATGTTTGTCTTAACTGTCTCCCCATTATCTGCCATCCTGATCAACACACAGTGCGTTTTCCTTCACTCCAGGAAGTCCCCTCCTGTGTCCTCCCAGGGTGACTGTTTTTTTTATTTTTATCACCATGGAGTGTTCTTCTTCAGTGACTTTAAATTTCGTATGAATGGAACCATGAGAATGACTCCCACTGTCAACACATGGTCTCACTACACCTACATCGTCTTTCTTCTCCTTTTATGGAAGGTGAGAGAAACTTGGAGGTTTGGAATGTGCTGGGTGTACCTGAGCTTTCCATTCCCATGAAAATCTCTGATTTCACTCCTGTCACCAACCATAATAAGGAGAGAGAAACTGGAGCTGAATGCTCAAAGTCAGAGCACTCATAACATCTTGAGCTTAACCAGGACTTTGAAGTCCAAGCAAGTTCCTCCCAAATTCAGCTGCGTCTGTGACTGGTGGAGGTAAATAGTCTCTCAGAAGCTATTGGTTTGAATCCACCAAGTGGTTGCTCCCTCCCATAGGGACTCAAGATGCCATCACCAGAGCAGGAACCAAAAGGCTAGGTGAGGTCACGCCATCCACTCTGATCTGGCCTTCTCAGATGGGCTTTACTGGGGGGCACGCCCACTGAGCCACCGGCTAGTAAGAATCAGGCTAGGATTGGTCACTGCTTCCCAGGTAGCAATGAGGGGCATTTCAGCAGAGTTGGCCACGGGTGCCAAAGTGTATGCCTGGTGTCACCTACCTGGCGATGTGGAAGAATCCCGTTTTGGCTTCTGTGTTGCATTGACTTGCGTATTTGGGGAATGGGTGGCTATATATAGCCTTCTTAGGTGTTACAGACTCAGCAACCTTCACCACCATTTGGGGTTGGATACATATTTGAGAATTCCAGCACTCTCGATGCTTACAGTGATAATAGTACCCACTGTTGATGCTTGGAGGACTTACATGACGGGAGACCTGGCATATCTCAGGAAGTGACTTCACTCCTGCCTTCTATGTCCCGGGAACAGACCTTCCCTGTCCATGCCTGCTAGGCCCCACGTCAACTCTGAGCAATCCCGGATAACGAGATTCCAAAGACCAGGCCACTGTTCCCACTATTACTTTAAAGGAGCAGTGATGCTTTCCATGCACCATGCACAAAGGATGAGGGAGCCAAGGGGGCCACTCTCAGAGCAGATTCACCTAGAGTCCTCAGCCTTGGCCTCAGCCAGCCAGGTTCCTCTGCATCTGGACGCTGCCCTGGGCGCCACCTGCAGGGCTGAAAGCAACTAACCAACTCGCCATAACCCATGCACAGTCTCCAAGGACCAGAGTGTTTAAGAACGTAGGCTACAGACATATATTCTGATCTGTTCCCTACCCTTGCCCTTAGCCTTTGAACTGCTGCTGCCCAAGGCCCATGTACCAAGAAAGAAGGCTGTTGTGTCTGGGAGAGAGCACCAGAGACTCAAGCCCCTCCCTCCTCTTGCTCTCTTTCCAAGATACATCAGACAATCTGACAGGCAAACAGGTTTCTCTCCCGCACACAAGATACCGATGTCTGTAATGTTATTAGACACTCGGGGCATGAGTACTGCCAGACAAGGGCCAGAAGAAGACCGGGCTGACCTTGAGACCCCAGACAACCTGAGCATTGGCCATGACCTTGTTTGAAGAGGACAGTTAAGTGATTTGCAAAATAGGACTGAACTGGCCCAGCCCTGGTCCAGAAGGCTGCCTTGACTCCCTGACCCAGGCAGCTTGGGACCACGCTCTACATCTGCTGAAATCATCAACAACCTCAGTGATTGCTTAACCAAGGAGAGAGACTGTATTGATCTAAGCTAATGGCTTGTAGGCAGGCAGAAAATGAAATTTATAATTGATATTGAATCACATCGACTGTAGGCTTTCGGTGAATGGGTGAATGGGAATGGAGGCACTCAGCACTGAGAGGAGCTGGGCCAGCAGCTCCCAGACAAGGTTCAGAAGAGGGGAAGGAAGCTTCCTGAGACTCGGCCTGCAGAGCGGAGATTCAGGGCTGAGCACATCACCGCTCTCTGCACACGCAGGCAGTTCCTTCCTCCCATGCTTGCCAGTCTAGGAAGTGACCAGGATTAACACTTTGCTCCTTTTCATGAGTGGAATTCTGGGGCTCCTCCACTGAGCTACCAAGTAAGGAAACACTGGAAAACTGTGGTTCCATGTTTCTAGGCTCCTGTTTGTTGACTCTCCAATCACGCACACATCTCCACCAACCTCACTGCGTCCTCGACGTCTGCAACATCTGTGTGGTGTGGATCGAGGCTGTGGGTCCAACTGAGAATCCTGATGGGGGCTCAGGAACGGCTTCTCCAAGGTCGAGGTCTAGGAACCAGGCAGATGTACTGGGTTATAGACCCTCTTCTTACCCCGCCCCCTGGTCTACTCATCCTCCTGCCGGGCATTTCCCTTCTCTCCCTGGCCTCCCTGTGTACCGCTTCCGCACTTCATGCAGGCTTTCTGCCTCCTCCAGCTGCCTCGTCCCCCTAGCCTGAGCTCGGCATGGCCTGCCCCGTGCTCCTCTTTCCTCTGTGTACGCGCCGTCGAGATACCAGCAGTGTTTGTTCCCGGTCTAGCTCTGCCCGGCAGTCACCCTCCCCCAGAGTCTCCCAGTACTGAACACATAGAAGGGCACTAAATTCAAAGACCGGATAGAGGAAAATGGCGGCTGCATGCGGCTGATTCTTGGGGTGCACCTGCATGGAAGTAAAGAGCAAGAAGTCCAAGTGTCCCCCAGCCTCTCTACCACACGGCCTAGCTAAGAAGCAGGCCAGCTGGGCCAATGAGGCTAACTTTTAAGAATGTAATCTTTTATATTGACTCTTTAAATCTTTAAAAAAAAATCTTTATGAAAAGTTGCCAGAATTTTCAGGCTACCTCATTACTATTTTAAAGGTTACTATTTCCATTGATGGGGTTGGAGAGTAGGTTTACACGTTGTTACCTTGAAGTTCTCCAAGCAGGGAAGATAGTGCTATTATGAGGGCCCGGCTTGATCTCTAGACCTCGGGGAAGAACAGATGTCCAAACAGAGTTCAGGCACAACACTAACAGTCTAAAACAAACAAACAAACAAACAAATAGGAGAGGCACTCAGAGCCTCCGTGAGATAAATCATCTGCTCCTGCAGCTCACTCCTGGGACAGCCCAGGACCCCAGCAGAGCCCCTCCACCTTGGCTACAAATCTCATCAAGTTTCTAAAGCATCCCATTGGCCCCTCCCCGGTGCCCTTCCATTACCTCACCCCTCTCCTCCCAATCAATCTTTCGACCTCGATACTTGCCCTTTCAATCAATTCAGCTCCGAGATTCATCTTGCTGTTTCCCCGGCCCGCTTTCAAATCTCATTGACTTTCATAAATCACTCGTGTTTCTGCTCTCCTTCTCCTCCTGCTCGGTTCTCTGGTGCGGCACTCACACAGCTGTAGAGGCAGACACCCGCAGGCTTGCTGCAGGGCGCCAACCCCAGCACATGTGGTCCCGAGGGGCGGATGGGTCAGTGGCCGCTGCAGCTGGGCTGCCTCGAGCCTTTGAAAAGCTCCTGAAAGTTATTGAATGTGTCCAGTGAGGGTCCATAAAGTAGAACCTAAAAAAAGGATTCACACGTAGTTTTCATTAAAGAGGTTCCCTGGCTGGTGGAGAAGTGAGGGGGTCCGGGAACAGGACAGATTCTAAAGGAGGAATGGGACCCAAGCCATAAAAGGAGGTCTCTGCCTAAGCCCCAGGGAACTCAGCTTTGACCAAGGGTTACCTGCCAAGGAAGACATAAATTCCCAGGCACTCCTGGCTCTCCCGGTTCAGGGTAAAACAGACTCTAGCCACTAAAGGATGGTCTGGAACAATCTAGCCATCCTCAGAATCCTCCTGGGAATGGATTGTGTCTAATTTGAAGCCCCCTGGGAGAGAGGGAGCATGAACATCCGAAAAAAGAACCAAGAGAACTTGGGCGGAGCTGGGGCACAACTCGATTTGAAAGGTGTCCTTGAGCATTCTCAGAAGAATTCCTTAGCATCAGTAGTCGCCCCAGGTAAGTGATTGCTGGCCCACACTGAGTCCCTCTACAGGCTGAAGGAAACCCAGGCACACCAAGGACTGACCTACGGGGAGATCCGTACAACTGGGAGACCCTGACTGTGGTCATTGGAAGGTCCATAGACAGGCCAGGTCCAGGCTTCCTCCAGCCCAAGTCTGCTGCTGTGTCCTGACGTGTGTGGTGTTAGCCTGTCCCCTGCCTAGTGCCTCCGCCAGACAGACACTGGGTCCTTGCTCTCTTAGTTGTGGTTGCGGCCATGTATGGTGCTTGTCACAGGACATAGTGATCTATTTGTTGTTGTTTTAGACGTCCCAAGGGGTCCAGCCCCCTTCCAAACACCTTTCACCTAAAATGCTTCAGTATAATTTACATAAATACATAAATTTGAATCCATACAGTATCACAGCTCTGTTCTTCCCTTCACACACGTGACCTGTTAGGTGGGATATATCCCTCGCAGACCTTGTTCTATACCAAAACTTATGGCCACCCAAACCACATTGTGGATTCTTCTGTTTGGGGCTGGTGATTTCCCCCCTTTCGTGGAGCTTATGTTTCCTGTAATATTCTACAACTTGCTTTCCTTGAGTTCCTTAACAGTATTTAAACACAGGCGTCCCTCCATATTTACAGGTCCTGTATCCTCAGATACCACTGACTGCAGACTGAGAAAAGTAACTGTATCTGTGTTGAGCAGGTACAAACTTCATCTTATCATTGTGTCCTAAAGGCTACAGTGTAATGACTACTGACAGCATTGTACCAGGTTCTGTAAGTCATCCAGGAAAGAACGAAGGTGTCTGGGAGGATTGTGTAAGTTATAGGTAAATACTGTTGTTTTATATGAGGAGACTGAGCCTCCGAGGGTTTGAAATACCCAGGGGGGTTCCAGAACCAGTCCCAAGTGTGACAATCAATGTTAGAGAAACTGAAAGAAGAGATGAGAGGGGGTAAGAGATTGCGTGTTATTGCTGAGCGCAGAAGGAAGGTGTTTGGGGGAGAAATGAAGAGCGGGGGCGCTGAGACCCCAAGGAAGCCCTAATGGTGATGGGGGTGGGGTGAAAACAGGACTGCGCACAGCCGTGTCTGCCGAGGACACCGTGGCGGTGGCTGGGCTCTGAGGGCTGTCAAGTCATAAGGCTGGGTCCCTAGGACCCTCGTGAGCCAGCGGTGGTGGGATCCTGCAGGGTTTCCGCTGAGCAGCCTGTTTAACTCCTCTCTCTGCAAACTCCCTGGCTGCCCGCCGCAAGAGATGACTGGAGAGTGGGGGGGGGGGGAGCGGAGAGGGCAGACAACAGCGACTGAGATGACTGTACAGTGGGGAGGTGGGGGGGAGTGGAGAGGGCAAACAACAGCGACTGAGATGACTGGAGAGTGGGGAGGTGGGGGGGGAGCGGAGACAACAGTGACTGAGATGACTGGAGAGTGGGGAGGTGGGGGGGAGCGGAGACAACAGCGACTGAGATGACTGTACAGTGGGGAGGTGGGGGGGGAGCGGAGACAACAGTGACTGAGATGACTGTACAGTGGGGAGGTGGGGGGGAGCGGAGACAACAGCGACTGAGATGACTGTACAGTGGGGAGGTGGGGGGGGAGTGGAGAGGGCAGACAACAGCGACTGAGATGACTGTAAGTGGGGAGGTAGGGGGGAGAGGGCAGACAACAGCGACTGAGATGACTGGAGAGTGGGGAGGTGGGGGGGAGAGGGCAGACAACAGCGACTGAGATGACTGTACAGTGGGGAGGTGGGGGGGAGAGGGCAGACAACAGCGACTGAGATGACTGTACAGTGGGGAGGTGGGGGGAGCGGAGAGGGCAAACAACAGCGACTGAGATGACTGTACAGTGGGGAGGTGGGGGGGAGTGGAGAGGGCAGACAACAGCGACTGAGATGACTGGAGAGTGGGGAGGTGGGGGGGGAGCGGAGAGGGCAGACAACAGCGACTGAGATGACTGTACAGTGGGGAGGTGGGGGGGAGCGGAGAGGGCAGACAACAGCGACTGAGATGACTGTACAGTGGGGAGGTGGGGGGGGAGAGGGCAGACAACAGCGACTGAGATGACTGGATAGTGGGGGGGTGGGGGGGAGAGGGCAGACAACAGCGACTGAGATGACTGTACAGTGGGGAGAGGGAGAGGGCAGACAACAGCGATTGAAGACCCATGGTGACCGATGGTGAGGATGAGCTTCCTACTGACTGAGATGGGGAGGTGCAGTGGGAAGGTTTCTCCGGTCCCACCTGGCCCTACGGTCCTACAGCCACTTACAAAATAATCACTCAGAGGCTTAATATTATTTACAAACTGTATGGCCTATGGCAGGCCTTTTGCTAGCTAGCTCTTACATCTTAAATTAACTCATTTCTGTTAATCTGTGTTTTGCCACGTGTTCTGTGGCTTTACCTGCATCCCATTACATGTTGCCCCTTGGACCGCAGGCTGGTGTCTCCCCGACCTCTGCCTTTCTTCTTCCTGTCTCTCTCTTGAATTTCCTGCCTGGCTGTAACCTGACTTGCCATTGGCCAGAGCAGTTTCTTTATTAACCAATTACAGCAACACATATTCACAGTGTACAGAAAGACACTGCACAGCATGTTGTACGTGACCTCTTATAAAGAGGCGAGAGACGGCTCAGCAGTGAAGAGCACTGCGTGAAGAGCACTGAGTGATGTTCCAAAGGACCTGGGTTCAATTCTCAGGCCATCTGAAAGAAAAGAGAAAGGAAGCAGGAAGCAGGAAAGGAAACCTCATGACCCCTCTCTCTTCTCTTTATAAGAAGTCACATCCAATGGCAGGAAGCATCGCCTCCTTTAACCGTATAGCCCAAGGTCATGGGTGGAGCAAATACCACTACAAAGAGGCCATGAGAGAAACGGGTACCAGGACAGGAAAAGGCAGAGTTCAGCTCCCAGCTTGTGATACCGGGACTGTCAGGACAGAATGACACTTGATCCCAAGTTCAGAGTTGAACTGCACACGGATGGCATTTAAATCCATGAGACAGTGTAGATAGACGTGGATCTAGAGAGTAGCCCTGGGTACTCAGGCTGAGCGACCTGAACAATCCGGAGACGGCATGTGGCACCCAGTGAGGAGAAGGCAGGAGGGTGCTGTCGGGACCCCAGTGTATAAAGTACTGTCTGACAGGACAGGATCGACATGACTCCTGTCACCACCTGGCTTCAGCCCTGGCAGTCACGGGCACCCATGCCCATCTATCCTTCGCCCACCCCCCACACCCTGGTCACATGGTTGCTCTTCTTTCTCCCATCTCAGACAGACAGGAGGACATGTTTCCCCTGTCTACCTCCCGGGAAAGCTGGACCAGGACTGTGTGACTAGAGCAACCCAGGCTTCCTCACCAGACCAAGTGGCAGCCTGTGGAGTGAGTGCCCAGCACAGTCTGTGCCAGGCTACCCTGGCTCAGGGCAGTTCCAGGCAGTGGAATGGGATGGGGTACAGCCAGGCCTGAGCCCAGAGGACTGTGGGGACACAGGTGGTGTCTGGGACCTCCAGGTAGAGGATCTGGTCACTGCCATAAGACCCCCACACACACACACCCATTGACACCTCTGCCTCCTGCCACAATCTGGGATGGCTTCCCACCCACAAGCACTGCCTGTGCTCAGACTCCCATGCCAGCACCTGTGGGACCTCCCTCTGATTCCTTCTTCCACCTGACCTTAGTCCACCTGACCTTAGCTATGGGCATGTAGGTCCTGCCCTTCTTCCTATCCTTATAAGGACTATTTCGGAAAGATTTCCCCAAGTTCTCTTAAGACGTGTGTGTGTGTGTGTGTGTGTGTGTGTGTGTGTGTGTGTGCATGTCTGCATGTGGTGGTGTTGCATACAGGTTCTACAGTCCTAAACCTCTTAGCCCCTCCATCTTTTTCCTGCTCACCTCTCCCAGCCCCTCACCCAGGGAGATGCATATTTCTCCCTGTAGGGCCATTCTTGCTACATCATCCAACAAGAAACCAGAGGCTTTCATTGCATCTGTCCATCCTACATGCTTCAGCCTTCCCTGGCGGCCTCTAGGGGCACGCTGTCTCTCCAGCACACTTGCACCTCCCCTCACGGCCTCTAGGGGCACTCCGTCTCTCCAGAACACTTGCACTTCCCCCCGCCGCCTCTAGGGGTTTGCCTCTCTCCAGCACACTTGCAACAACCCCACCCATCCACTACAAGAGTTCTCAGGATTCTCCTCACAGTCTTTCTTCCTCCCTGCCCAGACTTCCTGGAAGAGGTCATAGGCGCCCATAGCAATTTCCTGAGGAGTCAGTACACTGGCCCTGAAGCCAGCAAATACAGATTCCAGAGCCGAGTGCATCACTTGTGACCTCAGGCATCTGTCTCCACCTCTGCAGATCTCAGCTTGCACATATGTAAAATGGAAGTAGTGAGGAGACTTGTGTAAAAAAATAAATAAATAATTACTGTAGAAAATGAAGATCCACATATAGCATGTAATGTCTAAGCCCATGTGAACTGTAACTGTTGCTACTATTATAACAATTATTATTGAGCACCTCCTGCATAACCTGTAATTTAGTATGTTGTAGCCTTTTCCCAATCCCTTTGTCTGTCTCTGTGCCTCTCTGTGTGTGCCTCTCTCGGACTCCGTGTATCTCTCTGTCTCTGTCTGTCTGTCAGTCTGTCTGTCTGTCTCTCTCTCTCTCTCTCTCTCTCTCTCTCTCTCACACACACACACACACACACACACACACACACACACACACACATGGGACACATAAAGCTCCCCAGGAAAGTTCTGGATCTCTCCTAGCTCTGTTTCTGGTCTGTCCTCTTCCAGCCTACCTCCCTCTGCTCCAGACAGGTGCTGCTCAGACCCCATCCTTCCTTGGACTGGGAGGCATCCTCTGGCCAGCTCCAGGGGCAGAGGTGAACACAACATTTTTGTGCCCCCAGGGAGCAGCAGCTAGCTGAACAGACAGCAATAGCACATGGAAGACTGCTATTCATACCATGTTAAAGGTGGAGTGAGAAAAGATGACTTCTGTGGCGTCCTCTGGAGGACCACGTGGAGGAACCATACCTGGAGTGGAGGACCAGACTCCCACAGTGTAATGAGCCCAGGGCAGTAACCATATCGCAGGCATCTCAGCAGCCTGGAAATCTGGACTCTAAACCATTTGCCCACAAGTTTAGGTCGAGCAGATGTGGAGATGGGTACAGCAGCCCGGGTGCGTGCATGTGTCATGAGACAGCTTAGCAGTTGTTCACTGAGCAGGTGTTTCTGTTGGTAGATATGTGATCATGTTGGATATACCATGACTCATGATCTGGGGCAGGAATGGGGTTTACTCTGTGTACCACAAGATCATAACTGCATTTGGAGAGAGGACAAGACTGTCAGGCCTGAGTTTAGGGACCACAATAGTTTCATGAAGGGGGTGGTGCTTAGGCATGAGGCCAGGCAAACTAAGAATCTTAGGCTGTGGCTCTTGCCAGCCTCCGGCCACTGCTGCAGCCTCTGCGGACCCCAGTTTGTACATCTGTAAATAGTAAAATGTAACTTGTCAGTGGGGGAATTCAAGATTGAAGCAGAGCAGTTCCTTGGCCACTGAGTAGATGTTTGGGAGAGGCCCATAGGTTGTTGTCCAGGCAAAGGTGATTCTATCTGAGTTGATTCAGTAAAGGGGGCTGAAAAGAAAGGGGGAGCACAGCGGGGCCACTAGGTTTGGAAAGTACTTACTCGTCCAGTTGTGAGAAAGGTAGCACCTCAGTGTGTGACATTCGCTAGCTGTGGCATCCTGGAAGATGGAGGATGCTCATCGGGTTTGGGAGAGTTTCACACCAAGTTTCTCATTCAGGCCAAAAAGACCCAAGACCTTCTGTGGAGCATCTGTATATGGCTTGACACACGAGCCTCCCATTCATAAATAAAGGATTCACGATAGGAGAGGGGGGAGCTGGGACAACCTGGAGACAGTGAGAAGACATTGTGAGAACTTCTGGGGAGGACAGAGGAAGTCAAAGCCAGGTAGTGAGGCTTGAGTACAGAAGTCAGCAGGAAGGCACTTCAGAGTGGAGGGCCAAAACATCTGGAAGGGCCTGGGGGTGACAGCATCAGAGTCACCAAGGTGACGGGGTGGAACCGTGTTTTCGGGGTTTGGTTGGAGCAATGTTTGGAGGAGTTGAAGTCTTCAAATGCAGAGTGCATTTGAATGAGCGTGAGGAGCAGTTAGTTGCCTGGGCTTTCCCGGGAGAGACGGTGAGAGCAGACCCCTGCGGCACATGCCGAGGTCAGGGTCGCAGAACAGACACCATGTTTGTGCTGACCTCCATAAAGTCAAGAGCCCTGCCTGTCCTGAGCTGAGCTGGTTCCGTTCACATTCTGCTCACCCTTCAAAGCCTGGCCCACTGGCTCCGTGGAGATTTTCTTTCCTTTCTGTGGCTCTGCAGAGATCTGCAGCCCAATGGTCTACACCTTCGTTTAATTTTCCTTCCCTTTAACTGTCAGGAACTGCACTGGGGAACACCAGCTCAGAATCCGGCATTGTACTTGTCAGGGCTCTGTTTGGTTCTGAGGGAAGAGAGACGGAAGAAGAGGAAGAAGGGAGAGGGGTGGCATCCTGTTGTGAGGAGAGAGCCCCCAACCCTAGGTTACCATCCTCCCCGGGCCTAGCTTGCTTCAGGCTCGCGCCCCAAGTCCAGTCAGTTCTGAAGCCGTAGCTTGTCAATGCTGCCTGACTCAGGGCCTGGTTTAAATATTTACAGAACTGGATAAATTGATTAAAGGAAGTGCTGAGAACAGGAGCAGTGGTTATTAATAAATCATACCAGTGGCTGTTTTCCTTGTGAGACGCTCCACGGGTCTGATAAGTAATGTATGCATGATTGATCATCTGGGGAGAAACCTGCGCTGGTGTGGCAGTCACCATGGCCTGTGCAGGAAAAACCTCTCTGAGGAATGGCAGGACATTGAAGTTGCTCTCCCCATCCTGGAATGCGGCTTCAGTGAGGCCTGCTTCCTATTACCTAAAGCTCCCAAGAGGGCTGGTGTCTACAGCTTGACAATCAGGGTAAAAATCTCTCCCTTCTTGGTGTTGACATGTCAAGGGTCATGCATGCCAATAGCATGGTGAACCATACAATCACATATTGCCCATGTTGGCCAGCTTTGTATCCATTGGCCTGTGCCCAGGAGTTCAGCCTTTCTGGAGAAGCCGTCTTGCATCTATAGAGAATACTCAGGAGGGTCCATTTCTGCTGACTAGTCCTGAGACTAGTGAGTTCTGCTGTCAGCTGCCCTGCCCAGTATGCTAGAGGGAGGGAGAGAAGGCGGATGTCTGGTAGAACAAGCAAGCATCAGGTTCTGTTGTAACAGAACACATATAGAGCCATGAAGGCAACCCTAAAACAATCCATGGCTTCAGTCACCACAGAAGACTCCAGAGGAGTCTATGCCATCTTCTGGGGAAGTATGGGAGGTTCTAAGTGTCTCTTGCAGATGACCTGAAAGGGAGAAGAATTGAAGAGTGGATCACGGAGACTGAGCCAACAAAGAATCCTCACTCACAGGCCACCACTGCCTGCCAGGTCTTTAGTTAGACATATCAGGCAATCAAAACACAAAAATCCATGCATTTGATGAGTTAATTTTATTGAACTTGCTAAAAACAAAACAAAACAAAAAACAGGTTTAGAGATGTGCAAATCGACACCCAGAAAAGAAAATTCAGTAATCAAAGGGACACCTATGTCCCCTCTTCTCCTGGGTCCCTTATCAAACCTCACCAGAATACTGAGGTCATGTTCATTTTCTTCTCCTCATGGACATCACCTTCACCTCCTCAGAACCACATCAGCCAGTGTCTGTCTAATCCAGCCCTGCTATGCCTGGCTGGCTTGAGCTGAGACAAGGTCAGGGAAGATGGCAGCTGTGGGAACAGAAGGGTCCCTCCTGAGACTGGTGCTATTCTACCAGGCACAACCTCTCTCTGCCTTATCAGGAGCCCTGCCCAGCCTGATTAGACAAAACATTTCTTCCAGGTATGTGTTCTCCAAGGCAGGACCACTAAAGCAGAGACCCCAGGCAAGGTGCACCAGATGCCAGGAAACAGAAGGGCAGCCTTTCCAGGGCCTTGGGGGGACTTTGAGGGAAGATTGAGGCTCATGTGGACAAGGAAAGAGCCCTAAGAAACTAAGACCTTCAGGCACGTGACTCTCCCCGTCAGATATGATGAGTTAGGTGTCTCCTACAGGAAGTGGAACCCTAGCAGGGAGTCCCACTTGATTAGCCCTCTGGAAGAAGACAGCTAATACTGTCGTTTTGCACCTACCAAGTTCTGGAGTGTGAATCCTCAAAGTAGGATCTGCAGCACTGTCAGTCATGGGGAAAGTGGTGGTCCAGCGCACCTGCATGGTGTAATACAGCCACACACCATGTTGAGGAAGCAGTATGTAAAGGCACTTAGAGTGCCATTAGCCAGAGACAGACCTCTTCTGCTATGTGGGCCTGCTGCTGGGCTGCTCAGACTCAGGAATCGAATTGTCCATGAGGCAGTCATCCTACTAGTTCCTTTATCATGGTCATCATCACCATGGTTACCAGTCACTAGGCCAGTTGATGTGCCAAGCATCACCAGGGCTTGGTGATCTTGCCTCCTCTCCAACAGTTTCTCCTCCTCCTGCTTACTCTGATGCAGGTATCATAGACCTCTACAGACTAGAGTTGTTGACCTGTAGACTGAGGAAGAGTTTACAGTGTTGGTAGTGAGATAAACCCAAGTCTTTGCCCAAAGTCTGTATTTCTTCAACTAGACCCCATGGCGTGATAGCTAATATCAATTGTCAACTTGACAAGTTCTAGACTCACCTTAGAGACAAAAATCTCTGAGCATGATGGAGTTTGTAGACTGGGTTCTTTGCCGTGGGAAGACCCATTTTAAATGTCAATAGCACCATTCTACTGACTAGTGTCCTAGCCTGGACATAAAGGAAAAAGTAAACTAAACACCAGCATCCACCGCTTTCTGCTCCCAGAGAGCAGATGCTATATGACCAGCTGCCTCACACTCCTGTTGTCTTATTCTTTTGACTGTAAACTCAAACTGTGCAACATAGTAAACTCTTCCTTCCTTAAGTTGCTTTTGCCAAGAACCTGGTCGCAGCAACAAGAAAAGTAACAAATATAGAAACTTGGTACCAGGAGTGGGGCTGTAATACAGAAAGTTGGTACCAGGAGTGGGGCTGTAATACAGAAAGTTGGTACCAGGAGTGGGGCTGTAATACAGAAAGTTGGTACCAGGAGTGGGGCTGTAATGCAGCAAGTTGGTACCAGGAGTGGGGCTGTAATACAGAAAGTTGGTACCAGGAGTGGGGCTGTAATGCAGAAAGTTGGTACCAGGAGTGGGGCTGTAATACAGAAAGTTGGTACCAGGAGTGGGGCTGTAATGCAGCAAGTTGGTACCAGGAGTGGGGCTGTAATACAGAAAGTTGGTACCAGGAGTGGGGCTGTAATACAGAAAGTTGGTACCAGGAGTGGGTCTGTAATACAGAAAGTTGGTACCAGGAGTGGGGCTGTAATACAGAAAGTTGGTACCAGGAGTGGGGCTGTAATGCAGCAAGTTGGTACCAGGAGTGGGGCTGTAATACAGAAAGTTGGTACCAGGAGTGGGGCTGTAATACAGAAAGTTGGTACCAGGAGTGGGACTGTTGCTGTGATAAACTTTACCATGTGGTTTTTAGGTGTTGGATCTAGAAAATTCCTAACGTGCTGTGAGAAGAGTTTAATGGGTCACTCTGGGGAGCAAGGGGAAGGTCAGAATGCGGAGAGAAACACAAACAATGTGTTTTGGAGGAGAATAAGGTCTTTTGGGAACTAGGCTGGAAGTCATTCAGGATATATTCTGAAAAACAATCTGGCTGCATTCTTCCCACATCCTGAGAACTTCAGTGATGCTTAATGCAAAAGTAATGGACTGACTTGTGATTTGGTAGAGGAAATTTCAAGACAGGGTAGCATCCAGGATGCATCATGGTTACTACTCCTCACTGCTTTTCTTTGGGTTTATAGCAAAAGACAGCAAAGAGTGAAGGGAAAAGATATAAAACATGTTCCCTGTTTGGCAGGGAAAGGAGAAAGTGTAAAGTTGCAGACATGGCAGGAGCTGAAAAAGCAACTACAATTGTGGACGAGATTATTCCCATTAAAGAAAAATCTATATCTCTATACTGGGACAATATGAAAGGAGCCCTAAAAATAAGAATCTGGGTATCAGAGGCTCTGTCTTCTTCTGAAAACCCAAATTACTTTCTGAGGAGAGAGGCTAAGCTGAGAATGCCACTTGAGGGGGTCATGGAAGCTTGTGCCAAGGTTCCAGATGGCTGCTGAAGCCAGATAATGTGTGGTGGGGGTCATAGTTTCTGCAATGAGGCCCCGAGAGTTCATTGTGGGAAGCTGTAAAGGCAAAGCCTATGTTGACATGGAGATATCAGGATTTTGGAGATACTAGGACCACAAGAGATCTTCCAAGGAAAAATGCAGGCACAGACTGGAGCTGGCCCAGGAGAGGTGTCGCAGAGCTTGAGATACAAGGCCTCCCATGCTGTTTACACCTAGATGACTCATTATGAGTCCCAATGATGGACATGGGGCTGCAGGATTTGATGTTTGCGCTGCTGTGTTTTGGTCTTGCTATGGTCCACTCTTTCCTTGCTGTGTCCTCACTGCCCTTTTCTGGGAATGTTTACTCTGTACCATTGTGCATTGGAAGTGTGTGACTTGTTTTAGTGTTATAGGGCCTCACAGTTAAGACATTCCCTGAGTCTCAGAAGATACTCTGTGCTTGCACTTGGATGTGTTAGAACTGTTGAAAATTATGGGGATTTTTGAAGTTGGACTGGATGCATCTTAACTATGAGATAGCCGTGAGCCTGTGAGGATGAGGGGTGGGAGATTATAGCTTTAGCACAGTATCTTTTGGTGTCGGGTTGACAAGGGGTGGACTTTTGATGGTTAATATTAATTGTCAGTTGATGAGATCTAGGAGCACATAGATGTCAATGAAGGAGTTCTAGATCGGGTTAACGGAAGTGGGAAGATCCACCTTTAATCTTGGTGGCAACATTCAATGGGCTGTGGTCCTGGCCTGGGTCATAGATGAAAACTGAGCTGAATGCCAGAATTCATTATTTCTGCTTTCTTACTGAGAGTACAGTGTGATGGACTGCCTCATGCTCCCGCAGCCACAACTTCCTCGCCGTGTTAGCACAGATTCTGTAAAACAGAACTTATAGAATGAATCTACATATATATGTATATATGATCACACACACACACACACACACAGGGGATTTATTAGAATGGCTTACAGGCTGTGGTCCAGCTAGTCCAACAATGGCTTTCTACCAGCAGGAGGTCCAAGAGTCTAGTAATTGTTCAGTACCATGAGGTTGGGTGTCTCAGCTAGTCTTCAGTATACTCCAGAATCCCAGAAAGCATATGCTGTAATACCAGTGACAGAATGGATGTGCTAGCAAGAGTGAGAGCAAGCAGGCAGAGAGCAAGCTTCCTTCTCCCATGCCCTTTATATAGACTGACAGCGGAAGGTGCGGTCCAGATTGAAGGTGGATCCTCCCACCTCGAAAGACCTGGATTAAAGGTTTATCTTCCTGCATCAAAGATCTGGATGAGAAGTGGGTCTGCCCACTTCAAATGATTTTAAGTAAGGAAAAATCCCTCACAGGTGTGCCCAGCCATTTGTGTTTTAGTTAATTCCAGATGAAGTCAAGTTGATAACCAAGAATAGCCATTTTAAGTCCACCCCTTGTCAACCTGACACACAATCATATCTCCTTATGACATGATTAATTTCCAAATGAGAACATTAACCAGGTCATAATAATGCCTAAACATGATATAACTATCACACATACAGTGGCAAACAAATTATGTATTTAAACAGGTCATAATTATGCTTGCCACGATATAACTGTGTTTCATACAACCGCAAATGCATTATAAATTTGGAATAGGTGGTAATATCCCTTGAGGGATATTCTTTTTCTTTCTTTCTTTCTTTTTTTTTTTTTGTTTGTTTGTTTGTTTGAGTCCGGGTTTCTCTGTGTAACAGTCCTGGCTGTCCTGGACTCACTTTCTAGACTAGGCTGGACTTGAACTCACTGAGATCTGCCTGCCTCTGCCTCCCAGTACTGGGATTAAAGGCGTGTGTCACCAGCGCCCAGTGAGGGACATTCTTTTAGTAATTCTTTTTGTACAAACTTAAATATGATAACCACTGATACTCTATTGATGTTATATTACATGATAGAGAAATCAAAGAAAGACAAATGTCTGTGTAAACACATTCTTAACAAAATATGACAGAAGTACTCAGGTTAGTTATAATCCTGGCTGGTTTCTGCAGCTGGTCACCTGGCCTTAGCTGGTATTTATACCTACCTTGCTCTACTGCCCATTCAGTATTTCCTCCACCTTCAGCAAGAACCTCAGCAGGTCTTGGCTCTTTCCCTGGAGCAGTGACCCATATCTTCATTCCTGAAGGGTCTGTGCCCTTTGTCATCCTACCTGGATTAGGGTGTTGCAGTTTCCCATGGCTTTAATCACAGGATGTGGTAGCACCAAGAGACATCCTAAAGGAGCTCATGCACTCCAGACATAGTCCTTCCTGCCTCCATTGTGGAGAAGCAGTCCAGTTTCTGCTTGATAGTCTAGATCAATTACCCCTCCTAACACTGCTCTTCCTTTCTTAGCCTGTTGGCTTAAGGGCATCAAAATCTCAAAGTGGCCAGGGGGAAATCTGAGTTTTCAGTTCAACAAAATGTTGTGTCTCCTAGCAGGAGCGCTCCCTTCTCTGGAACCAAAACTTCTAGGCCAGCAGAACTTAAGGTCACAGGAACAGGAAGCCAAAGTTTTCCTAGTGGGTCAGTAGAGGTGATAGTGAGCAGAACTCTCCCCTTTCCCACCCCTTGATGCCTGGACCTGTGGATCCAGGGATGGGAGAAACAGTACGATATACTGGACGCTGAGTCAAAGCATATTCCACCTTCTGGAGAGCCCTGTCCCAGCCCTCCAGGGTGCTGCCACATGATTGCCACTGTTACTGCCCGTAACTGTGTCTTCAAAAGTCCATTCCATTTTTCTATCAGACCGACGGCTTCAGGATGGTGGGAACATGGTAAGACCAGTGGAGTCTATGATGAGGGCCCACTGTCTCACCTCTCTGGCCATTACTTGAGTTTCTTGGTCAGAAGCAATACTATGTGGACTACCATGACTGTGGATAAGGCATTCTGTGAGTCCACAGATGGTATTTGGCAGAAACATTACATGCAGGAAAGGCAAATCTGTAATCAGACAGATTGGCGTCTTTAAACTGTGATCGGGGTAAGTGTGTGTTGATTCTTCATCAAGCAGCACAGTGGTCAGGCCCAGTGCCAGATGGGAACAGGATGCAGATCCATCTGAAATACAAACACATGCTCAGCTCTGTGCCCAGTGCTGCTGGGGGGGCAGAGGTGGCTGTGTGGTGGGAAGGAACTAGACTGTGCTGTTCCCAAGCACTCCTCAGATTTCTCATCAGTCTCTCTGGAGAAACTCGTTGTGTGGGATCACCATTCTCCCTTAGTGTAGGAGGTGAGCATAGGGACAGCCACGTTCCTCACTAAGTCAAAACCCTGCTGAGCCAAGGCTGGCAAGGTCAGTACCAGTGGCCAAGAGATGGCTCTTTTGCATTGAGTCTTAAAGATTGAATAGGGCTTCACCAGCAGCCAAAAGCCAAGATCAGAATAGGAGAGAAAGGGGGGGAAAAGTTTGAGCTATTAGAATAGTGGTGTGGAAGATAAGGAGTTACTGTCCCTGAATGAGGCTTTTCCATAAGGAATAAATCCAGAGAAGTGGAGAATTTTGGATCCCAGTGACAGAGCAGAAACTAATGAAGGAAGGCTATATAACTCCTCACAAGTGCACAAACCACAGCTGCTTCTGAGGTGCTCTGGCCTATGCCCTGAAAATCCAAGGGGAAAGTGGATCCAACTTGTCTTGCCATTCTGGGACCCAGGCCTTGGTCTCAGGGTAGCCTGGGTGTCAAGAGCTGACCTCAGTCTCCACACTCACCGTGTGTTCTTGGCTTCCAGCCCGCTCCAAGAGCCTGGTGATGGGGGAACAGAACCGGAGCCCAGGGAGGCCCCCGGCCCCCCACAAGCTGGGCCCTGTACTCAAGGCCGGCTGGCTGAGGAAGCAGAGGAGCATCATGAAGAACTGGCAGCAGCGATGGTTCGTGCTCCGTGGGGATCAGCTCCTCTACTACAAAGACAAAGATGAGAGCAAGCCCCAGGTAAGGCCTGAAGGTCCTGTGTCCCGTGGGTGCGGTGCTGGGACAGCACGGGGTGGGGGGTGGGGGTGGGGGAGGGACCTGGGGGGAGGAGTTCAGGGTGTGAGTGCAAGCAAGGCCAGCACCCAAGTGTGGGTCTTAACTCGGTGTGTGTTCCCATACCACAGCTTGCTTTTCTGGAACACACTCCCAACTTCTGAAATGAAAACGTTGCCTTTTAATATTGGCTTGAAATGGGGCTGGGGGCAGGCTTCATCTCACAGTCTGCGGTGATGGAAGGAACCAGCTACAAGTTAATGACTCGGTAGCTTCTCCTCGTGTGTGTTCCAATGGTTACCTCCATTCACAGAGGGTAATTCTGGTTTCTATTCTGTCGTAGTTATTTTACCTTGCCTTTCCAAAATATGTTTGCGCGCAAAGTGAAAAGGTGTTGCCTAGTACTGTGAATGAGCTTAATTCATTGAACTATATACTTTAACAATGGCTACCGTGGTGAACTTTATGCCATGCAAATTTTATAATAAAGAGAAATACATAAATAAATAGAACTGCTTTAGGAAGATAGTCACATAGGTAACAGCACAAATGGAAAGTGTGTAGGACAAAGCTCACGAGGGTGGACCAAACCACAGTTAACGGGAAGAAGGTGGTTCCAGTCCAAACTGGGAAATCTTGATCTCATTCAGGCCTTCGGTTTTATACAGAAGGAAAATGATGTCCTGAGTTCAGTGAGGCAGATGGGAACTCTGCAGTTAAGTGGATCTGAGATGGATTTCGATTCCATCTAGCATGTTAATTACATGACTTGGGACAGTCACTTTCTTTTCATCAACTGAGGTTTTAGTTGCAAAACGGGACAGTATTACCTACATGACAGGGAGGATGCTGCAGTTAAATTGCATAACAGCTCTGTAACCAAGGGACGGTCTTAGCTCACTGAATGCTTAAGCCTGAACCGGTATGTCCACAGGCCTGCTTTCCCGTCCCCCTTCCATCCCCACTGGTCCCTCTCCCCAGAGCACTATTTTCCTTCTGGCCTTGTTGACCCATCAATAGTGTTTCCTGACTGACCCGTCCATGATCTGCCATTCTGACATCAGTGACAAAAATGACCAGAATTTCACAGTCATGTCCTGGGGTCCCTGCTGTCACCCCCTGCTCTGCTCAGCCTGCAGTGCTTCCTTCTGGGCCATCATTGTGATGCTGAGCGATGCTACGTATTGACAACCCTGAGGTCCCTCACTAGTGAAGATCCCTCTTCTCCAAGTGTGCCCATATGTTCTGTAAGCCCTGTGGTAGACCAGGCATCCCTGTCTCCCATCAGATGGCTCGAGAGCATGTCTGTCCCAGAATTTCCCATTGCTACTACCTTTTCCAGACCTTGACAGCTTCTAGTGGGAGCAGCTAATTAATGGCGGTAACCATATCCCCCAGTCACTGGCTTGGATGCATCAGTGGCCCTTATACCCACCCCAGGTCAGATCGCGTCCTTCATCTCCAGGGAGAATGGCGCATCTGTGAAAGGAACTGGCATACCCCAACAGACACCAGGCTCTGCTCAAAGCTCCTCTTGAGACACTCTGGGTCTGTTGTTGACGCTTCCAGGGTACTGGGACCTAACCGCTGTTCCATCACCAACTCTGACTCCTGAAGCAGCCCTGCTGTACAGGCTCCTAATCTCAAGGCCACTATTAGTCCAACTTGACATTTAGCTTCTACAGTGTGATCTCAAACTCCTGTCACAAGCAACCCACAGATCTCTACTTAATTTCATGAAGTACATGTAATAGACTAATTCTCAGTATCTGGTTCCTATAAAATATGCCCTGCTCACTGTTCATAGTGACAGCGCGGCCAGGCAGTCAGTACCCTCTCAGCAGGGAGCCTGTACCAGCCATTGTAATTGTCAGGACAGGGTACATCCAGCTGCCTGTGATGTTGCCCAGAGCTCAGAAGTCAGGATAAGCACCAGTCATAGCTCATGTCCTTGCTCCCTCTCAAAGCCTTTATCTCTTCTCCTCTGCCCGTCTCCGGCCAGGGGGGCCAGCCGCAGACAGCACAGAGATGGGGCGGGTGACTTGCATGAGCTCAGACATAAAAGGCCAGGCAGAGGTGCCTTCCAGAGCCTGACATCTGCCCTCATCTGTTCAGTCTTCCCCAAAACAGGCTCCAGAGGCTCTCCAGCAGGCAGACCCTGCAGTTTTTCCAGCGGAGGAGTCCAGGGTTTTATTGTTGTTCTTTCTGGGGTAGAGTTCCAACGTCTGCTTGATATGTTTTCTTGGGGCACGAAGCTTCCTCTCATGCCTCGGTGACCAGCTCTGTGCATTTCCACTACTTGGAGACTCACTGTAATTGTCTCAGGCCTTTACCTGTGAGTTTCTTGGCACTGAGTAGAGATGGACCAGGATAGAAATACAAGTATAGTCTCCGGAACGTAAGACGGAAAAACAGTAACACTAGAGAGACTAGATTTATCTGCCTCTTAAAAGACAGGAAGTTCAGGGAGATTGGGCCTAAAAATGAGAAGAAAAAGTAAGCAAAGAGTAGAAGAAGTCTACACCAGTAACTTGGAACAAAAAGGAAGCAGACTGACCAGGGTCCCCCAAAACAGGATCTGAGATGGGAACACACACTTCAAAATTCCTTCCTCATTAGTAAAAAGTAAAGCAAAATCCAACCTTCTAGGTAAGGGCATCAGATTTAGAAAATCAAATTTGGCTGTTTCAACTCCCTAATTACCCCCCCCCCAAAGTTACAAATATGGTCAGAGGGAGGAGGAGGGAGACAGCCTCTGTTGCCGAGCCGTGGCCAGAAGCAGCTGACGTGTTTGTCTGACCTGGATCCAGGCAGGCCTGAAAGCTGCCCAAGAGCCCGTGGCTTGCAGAACAGACCTGTCCTAACAGGCTGGGACTGGCAGCTCTGGACACAGAGCAAGAGGAGCAAAGACCAAGAGCCGACGTTGAGAGTCAGCTTCAAACGCTCTCAGAGAATTGGGAAGGCAGCTCAGTCAGCTACTGTGACCGGAGCATGAGGACCTGAGTTCAATCCCCAGCACCCACACAGAAAGCAGAGTGCAGTGGCACACCTCTGTAACCCCGGGTGGATCCCAGGGCTTCCTAGGCAGCCAGTCTAGCTGAGTCAGCCAGTCGACTCCAGGTTCAGTGAGAGACTGTCTCAAAAAAAGGAGGTGAAAAGTGATAGAGGAGGAGACTTGGACCTCGGCTTCTGACCTGAGTGTACACTCCTACACCTGGACACAAGTACATACACATATACACAAGCACGTCCACATGCATCACACACACACACACACACACACACACACACACACACACACACACACACAGTAGAGCTAAGCTACCGTGACAAACCTAGTGTCAGCGGGTGCTCCCTCCAGAAGGGCACTCGGTTATAAGATTCCATGTTTAGCCCCTGACTGAAGACCCAGCTCTAAGTGGGAGCAGTAAGTTCCCACTCCCCGGGATTCACTTCACACTTAGTTTCTAGGCCCCTCAGTTAGGAGCGGCCTCCTCCTCCCTGGCCCAGAGAGGAAAGGGAAGAACTTCCAGGGGTTGCTAGGGCAGTGGCCCAGGTGGAAGACATCACACTTCCAGTCCTTAGCCTCTTAGCAGGAAAGGCCACCATGGCAAAAGAAACACAGACAGAAACAGGAAGAAGAGGGAGGAGGGGGAGGAGGAGGGGGAGGAGGGGGAGGAGGGGGAAGAGGGTGGAGGGTTGGGAGAAGGAGGAGAAGGTGTCAGCAATAGAAACAAAAAATGTCAGGCAGAAGAAGCCTCATATTTAAAATTTTTTCCAGGCCTGGTAGTATAGGCCCGAAATCCTAGCTACTCTGGAAGCTAAGGCCAGAGTATCGCAAGTTCAAGGCCAGCACAGGCAACTTAGAGAGCCCCTTTTCAAAAGGATGTTGCTCAGTGGTAGAACACTGACCAGCATGTGCCAGGCCCTGAGTTTAATCCCTACCACATCCAAACATCAGAGAACTGTCTTTTACATCCTCCGAGAAAGACTTTAAACATGGGGGAGACAGAGAACAAAACCTTCCCTGAGAAGTCAGAAGTGAGACTTCCAGCTTGAGACACCTGGAAGAGGAGAAAGATAACAGAAGAAGCGTGGCAGACAACCCATCTTAGCAGGAGCTCTGGAGAGAGAGAGAGAGAGAGAGAGAGAGAGAGAGAGAGAGAGAGAGAGAGAGAGAGAGAGAGAGAGGAAACAGCGCAGAGACACACTGAGATGAGCTAGCTCTCAGTGCAGGAGCACACAGGGTGGGGGTGGGGGTGGGGGGTGAAGCAGACAGCGCTAGGGAGGTGCAGGGGGAGGGAGAGGAGGCTGGAAGCACAGCCTCAGGTCTCAGCTGTGCTTGGAATCCTCCAGATAATAGCTGCAACTTACGCCAAGATGCATTGGCATAAACATGGTATTTGGGGAAAGACAGAAAGAAAGAAAATCCCATTTCAGAGACAGTCGAAAGTGCTGATTCCGACAGTGGCAGGGCTGGGGAGGAAGGAATTGCTGTCTTGTGGCATCGTGGAGAACTGTTTTATTCCTTGAATAACTTTGCTCTTCGAAGTCGGTGACATAATTAATGTGAATTTTGAGAATACAAATTAGCCAGATCAAAGCCACTGGAAAGGCCTGGGATGGACCTGGGAATGAGTCACGAGGATAGTGCCAACTGAGATTTATGTCTAGTGTGATGATTTCTCACAGCAGTTTAATCACTCACATCCACCTCTTTAATGATTTTTTTAGCTTAACCAATAGAGAAAACAATGAAAATCAAAGAAAAGAATGGGACAGAGCCACAGGCCTAAAGCGTTCTTCAGATAATTAGAAAGGGATGGTAAGAGACTAGACGTGTCGCCGGGGTTACCAAGGACCACCGAGTCCCCCCATGGCCTCTGAAGAGCAGGCTTTGACCTACTGCTGGCGCTTAGGAATAGGTGTGGACAGTATGTGTGCGGCAGGCCACCTCAGGGAGGAGCCGAGAGGCCGGAAGGGGAGGTTGGTCTTGCACAGGACAGAAGCAGCAGCTAGTGGCCAGAAGTTGGATATGGCCTCACCTGGGTGCCAGAACGGAGAGCTGGGCCTTCCATCTGTCCCGGTGTGGAGGTTCCGCTCTGGTTGAGGGACTCTCAGTCATGGGGAAGTGATTCTCAGCGGCGCTGGCAGGAGCTGGAGGGCACAGGCAGGAAGCACAGGGACAGAGAGCCCCCACCCTGCCCCGGAGAAAGGGCTTGTGGGTATTGGAAACGGCAGGCCCAGTGTGGGAGGCTGTGGTGTTTGGGGGACCCCCACGTGCCTCAGGCAGCTGCAGGTCCCCGCCAGGCCGACTGAGAAGCCACTTTCCAGCAGGCTGGGTTTCTGTTTTGCTTTTCTGTTTGTTTTGGGTTTTTTTTCCCCTCTTTTCCAGGATAATAAGTGGCAGGAGGCTGAGCAGTAAGAAGCAGTAGAAAAATCGATGGAAAGTTTGATTTAATTTAGCATAAAAGCCTGGGGTGGGAAGAGGAAAGACAAGAGGGACGGGAAGAGTGTTAATACAATCAGAGATCTTTAGGGAAACTAGTAAAACCAAACATGCCCAAATGAAACAAAAACCCCCACAACAAACAAACAAGGAGTTCATTTTGTGTCAGTCAGCTACGTGGAGCCCGCCCTGGAGTGTGCTTGGTATACCCAGTGGTACTCCACGGGAGGAAATTGACTTTCCTGGCAGTATCAATTGCAGATGGCTTCCTATCCGATGTCCACTTCCCCTCTCAGAGCTGGAAGCTCATCTGGCTTGAATCTGTACAGGTCTCGTGAGTGCTGCCGCAGTCTCTGTGGTACACACTCATTTTAAAAGACACAGGGAAAAAAAATCTTAATTTTGCAATATTAATTATGCATTAGGTATAGTAAACTAAGTACATTATTCAATTGGAATAAGAAATATTTACAAAACAGGGAACCTTATGTGGGGAGTGGGAAGGCCATCCAATCCCATAACTTGAAAGTCGTAAGGAATTTCCAGCATGTAATCGGTCTCCAGCATCCTTGGGACTATTGTTGACCAAGCATTTCAACCCCAGACAAAGCCTTTGGGAGCCCTTCCCTCCCACCTCACCTCAGAGAAGGGAGCGTCTCACTTTCTGGTGAGGGACGTGAGGCCTGACATCTTGCTTAGGCTGATGGGTGCCCTGATAGCATCTAAAAGCCAGAACAACTTCAACGAGAACTGTGCTTGGCAGGGAACTCTCAACACAGTCAAAGGCATCCAGCAGGAGCCAGGGAGGATGCACTTTGCTACCTGGCTTGAAGCTACATTCTACACAGCTAGCTTTCTTATGAAGCTTAGGACCACCAGCCTAGGACCACAGTGGGCTGGGCCCTCCTCTATCAATTAACAGTCAAGACGATCCCTACAGGTCAGTCTGATCTAGGCAACTCCTCAACCAGGAGTCTCCTCTCATGACTCCAGGCTGTGTCACCTTACTAACTTAACAGTTAAAGGTGACCAGGACACTGCCACGGATGCCTGGTGTCTGGACTTCAGCCAGTCATTTTACTAGTGTCCTACATCTAGAGAAAAAAAATGGTGGCTTTCTGAACTTGGCCTTCACAGCTCACTAGCTCATAACCACAGAAGACATTTGTTATGATTTAAATGAAATATGCTGAAGAAATAGTTCCACAATTAAGAGTGCTTGCTGCTCTTCCAGAGGATCTGAGTTCAGTTCCCAGCACCCAAGTCAAGTGGTCAAGTGGTTTACAATGGCCTGTAACTCCAGCTCCAAGGGATCCCATGCCTTCTTCTGGCCTCTGTGAGGGTACATGTTTACACATTTGGCATACATTCTCTCTCCACACACACATTCTCTCTCTCTCTCTCTCTCTCTCTCTCTCTCTCTCTCTCTCTCTCTCTCTCTCTCTCTCTCTCTCTCTCACACACACACACACACACACACACACACACACACACACACACACACATATAAAAATACATCTTTAAATAAAAAATATCCCCCATAGGCTCTTGTTTTTGATCACTTGGTGCCCCTGTTTGGAAAGGGTAGAGCCTTGCTAGAGGAAGTATGCCATTGGCAGTCAGCTTTGAGGGTTTATAGCCTCACCCCACTTCCTGCTCCCCATCTGTGCTTCCTGTGTGTGGATAGAAAATATGACCAGCCAGCTTCCAGCTCCTACCCCTGCACCCTGCTCCCCTCACTGTAGTAGCCTCTCCATCCCTCTGTAGGTCCAAATAAATCCTTTCCTGCCTTTTGTTAAACTGCATTCAACAAAGCTTTAGCAAGTCATGTCTTTAATCCCAGCACTGCAGAAGCAGGTGGATCTCTGTGAGTTCAAGGCCAGCCTGGGCTACAGAGTGAATTCCAGGAAAGGCACAAAGCTACACAGAGAAACCCTGTCTCGAAAAACCAAAAGAAGAAGGAGGAGGAGGAGAAGGAGGAGAAGGAGAAGAAGAAGAAAGAAGAAGAAGAAGAAAGAAGAAGAAGGAGAAGAAGAAGAAGAAGAAGAAGAAGAAGAAGAAGAAGAAGAAGAAGAAGAAGAAGAAGAAGAAGAAGAAGAAGAAGAAGAAGAAGAAGAAGTTAAAAACACATGCCAAGAGTGGGGTCACATTCCTATAATCCCAGCACTTGGGAAACTGAGGTTGGAGAATTATGAGTTCAAGGCCAGCCTGAGCTACTTAGTGGGACTCTATTTTAGAAAAATAATAAATAAATAAAAATAAGGTCAGGGACTGGCAAGATGGCTCAGTGGTTAGGAAAGGTCGCTGCTGTAGCACAGATCTGGAGCTTCCTTCCTAGCACCCATACTGAGCAGCTACCAGCAGCCTGTAACTCCAGCTACAGAATATCACACACCCTCCTCTGACCTCTGAGGTGTTTACTCACATGTGGTATACATTTGCATATACATTCACATTTTTAAAAAGTCAGGTGAGGCAGAGTTAAGGGTTTTAATTAGTTGAAAGCTCAGTAGAAACTAATAGTGAGATACACTTCCAAAAAATCTAATGAGGACCTTAAGTCATATTACAGATGCACACAAATTATTACAAGGGAGCAGAAGCCCTGATGTGCTTGGCCATGGTCAAACAAGGTCTATCTGGAGAAAAATAGTCCCCTCAAGCCCTGCATTTTCAGTATGGCAGGAACTGGCATCCAGGAAAATGAGAAGTGCAAACTCCCACAGTTCAGAAAAACAACTCAGTGCATGGGCTGGGGCAAGGAATCTTGGAAAGAGTACCATGTAAGGCATTCATCCTCCTGGGAAACACTGAGCAGACCCGCTCTGCATGACCACTCCGTTCCGATGGCCTGGCTTATTGGAGCAGGTGAGCACCGGTCCCTGGGGCTCAGAGGAGAGATTAAACAGAGGTGGTCAAAGTCAAAAGGAATGCAAGGGATGAAGACCTGGATTCAGCTAAACCAGGGTGATTTTTCCAAAGCCACATCCTATATGAGTCAAAAGTGACACCAGAGGAGAAGCTGGTGAGCTCTGGATCTGTCCAGAGCAGGTGCTTTCCCAGAATTCCAATTGTTGGTGACCATCATGGTCTTCAGCTGCCATCTTGTGCATAGCATCTGAACCCTGGGCTCCATGCTGGGCCTGATGAAAGCCTCAGAGGAGACATAGTTGATAGTGGACACCACAGGAGCCTTGGAGCTGGCAGCTCCCACAAGTCATATGTGGCCAGTAGACTGGCTCAGATTTCCTCTTCCCTCCTGCGGTCTCCATCCACAGCAGATAAGTAAGTTAACAATGTCAGTGCTCCCCGGCAGGACAATCCCACCGCAGACCCTGGCACAGCACATTCCAGTGGCTTTGCTATGCTCAGAAGGAACACAGTGGCACTTAAAAGAGAGGCACAGAGGCCCCCGCAGCAGCCCTCCAGCTGTTCAGGACGTCAGCAGTGGCTGACACATGGACATGACCTTGAGTTAACTGGCTGTTGATAGGTATCTGTTAGCATGGCAGAGAAAAATTTAACTGTGGGTCTTTCCTTGTTTAAAATGAAACAATTTCATTGTTTAAAATGAGAAAGTTGGAGACAACCTCAAATGTCTCTTTTGTGAAGAATTGCTAGACTTTTATAAAAAGAGAAGTATGAGTTATTTAGGCCTAAATCTGAGAATTCATGTTTTCTTTTTTAAGATTTGTTTATTTATCATATACACAGTGTTCTGCCTGCATGTATTCCTGTATGCCAGAAGAGGGCACCAGGTTTCATTCCAGATGATTGTGAGTCACCTTGTGGTTGCTGGGAACTGAACTCGGGACCTCTGGAAGAGCAGCTCGTGCTCTTAACCTCTGAGCCATCTCTCCAGCCCCTCACGTTTTCTTTATGGGAATCTCCTATGTTTGCAGCCATTTAGGAACCATAACTTCCTGCTGTCTGTACACATCAAAATCTGAGTTCTAGTCAAACAAGTTAAATTAAAAAAGCTGTGTAAGATGCAGATTGGCAACCACAACAGCTCACTTTGAACAGTTTAATTAGAACAGATTTCCCCTACCTGTACCACGTCAAGGAAAAAATATGAATGAAGTTCCTTAAAACTTGTCTTAGCTAGGTGTGGTGGCACACACCTTTAATCCCAGCACACAGGAGGCAGAGGCAGGCGATCTCTGTGAGTTTGAGACCAGCTTGGTCTACAGAGGGAGTTCCAGGACAGCCAGGGCTACAGAACATTATGAAACCCTGTCTTGAAAATACACACACACACACACACACACACACACACACACACACACATACACACATATACACACACATACACACACACACACACACATATACACACATACATACATACATACATACATACATACATACATACATACATAATTTATCTTACACCTTCCTGAAGCTCTGGAGGCAACAGTGGCACTAGCTGGGAATATATAAGAATTATAATAGTTACATTACTATAATCAACAATGACGTGGGAATGTGCTGCCACCTCTCTAGGAAAAGGAAACTGTCACTACCCCGCCACTTTATCTTCTAAAACTCTGTGAGCTCCGAGTGGTGTCAGATGACTGAGGTGGCTGGGAGCAGGGAGCCAGGAGGTCAAGGCCAGCCTGGGCTACATAACAAGACCATCTCAAACGAAACCAACCCCCAACTTCTGTGTTTCCTCCAGTGTCCCTGATCATTCATAAAGACGAAGTGACCTCCTCTTGATCTACTAATTTAATTCAGCACAGAGCTTCCGGTGCCTCTTACAATAGATCAATTCTTTGGCTTTAAGTTGAACCCAGTTGATTTACAGTAAGAGCTGGAAGGTTGCCTGGTAAATCACGGGCTTTGTCAATTACTGGGCAGAAAAATGAATTGAGTGGCGTTGGGGCAGCAGGGAAATATACCTTACTCATTGTTTGGCTGGGCAGGACTGGCTTTGTATCAGTATTTAGCCATTCTAGCCCTTTAATGCACTGGTAGAATACTTGAACTACCGCCTATCAGCATAATTTCGGTGACTGGAGATGGCTTCTGTCAAGCTGATGCCTTCTCTAGGCTGCCAAGAAAAATAGGTATGTTTCTTAAAGAGTGTGCAGTGTTTGCAAAAGTTAGAGAAGACTTCCGTCTGCCCCAGCAAGAGACAGCAGGCGCTCTTGGCTGCAGTCAGCTCATCCAGCTGGGCAGGTCAGTGTAAAAGTGTCTATACTGTGTGTCTCCAAATAGTCTGTCCGCTGATAGTGTGGTAGCGTCCCTCACAGCAGCACCACGTACCCCAGGGCATCCGCATGGCTGCTGGACTTTCCAGAAACACTGCGGGATGGAAACCACTTCCAGCCGAGGGAGGGTCCCACTCCCTTCCAGGTGGGCCCTTCCACTCAACCGAGTCCCTCGGGTGGATTCTGAGCAACACCAAACTTCTTAAGACACACATTCCGCTGCCCATCCAGACTCTGGACAACAGTGGGTGTCGCATATGAGCCAGCAAGATTGCCGTCAGGGCGGTGTGTTCATTTTAGTGAACTGGTCACCTTTGGGTCGCTGTAACAAAATATCAGACGTGAATAACCGAAGAGAGGGAGGATTTATTTGCTTCACAACTCACGAGTCCTTGGTGCTGTTGCTTCAGGGCCCATGGTGGGGGAGACTGTTGTGAGGGCGGCAGCAGCATTGTGTGACAGAGGCTACCCACCGCATGGCAGGTAGGAAGGACAGAGGGAAAGGGACGAGCATTAGGGATAACCCTCCTAGGCACCCCACAAGTGACCGGCTTGTTTCAGCTAGACCTCCTCACTGTCTGCCACTTCCCAAAATGATGCCGCCATCTGGAGACCAAGGGTTCAACACCTCAGCCTTTTGTGGGGGACACTTCACAGCCACACCATTGTGTAGAGTGGGAGGGGGGGTGGGAAGTGCTTTGCAACGCAGAACGTATGGTGAGAACAGTGAAATAGCAGGGCGGGCCTGCGTCTAGTGCTGTCCGTACGAGTCCCTGAGAGACTGTGTCCCATGGGTGCCTCGCGGTGGGGGACAAAGGCAAGGCAGCACCCCAAGGGCCCCAGCTCTGGGTCCAAACCCAGCGGGCTGGCCCTGCAGAACGCAGTGTAGAGTACAGGAGCAGAAATTAACCCTGATCTCCACCTGAGTCCTACATCAGAGAAAACCCTGTAGAGAGCCAGCAAAGAGCCTCTCAGTGCCAGAGAAGCCCAGAGCTGACGCCTGAGGATGCTGGTTGTCTCTGAACTCAGCTGCCTCAGCTGTGACCATGGATGGCAGGAAGGACTAGGCTTAGCCCAGGTCCCCCCAGCACCTCCACTTGAAACACCAGGACATGTCAGGAGGAAAATGGCTTCCACCTTGTCCAATGAGTCAAGAAGGAAGTAGAGCCACTTCATACTCCTAGGACCTCACACCACCCTGCTAGGCCATTCACAGGCTGGGCATTTGGTGAGGGACAGGAGCTGTGTTTGTCCTGTGTGTCTCCGACTAACCTGTCCACTGATGATGTAGTAGCATGGCTACCAGCAGCACCATATACCCCAGGACATCAGCGCTGCAGTAGGCCAGGAAGGCATGACATTCCCTTGGACCCACGTCAGCCCTTAGCAGACTTTTCCCAATTTCCAGTCTAAAATGTCAGACACTAGGGACATTCCTGGCCATAGAAGATGGAGCCCAGAGCCCACACCACATGCCATGCCCTGCAGACCATCAGAGCCAGACATCGTCCATTGGCTCTTGTCCCCAACAGCATATTGCAACGAGGTAGACAAGCCTTCTATTCCATTTTATTTCCCAACATCCAGCCCTAGGAGCAAAGTAATAACCAGTATAGCTGTTCCCCTTTACTACAGAAGATACACTCAAGACCCCCATGAATGCCTGAAACTATAGACAGTCTAAAACCCAATGCACCAGGCATTTCCTATATGTGTAATCTGTAATATAGTTTGATTCATAAATGAAGCACTGTCATAGGTTAATAGCAATAGGGAAAAAGAATAATCATGATTTATAAATGAAGCATTGTCATAGGTTAATGGCAATAGGGAAAGAGCAGAATAATCATGATTCATAAATGAAGCATTGTCATAGGTTAATGGCAATAGACAATAGGTAGAATAATTAAAATATCATGCTGTAATTCAAATTTTGTGCTTGAGGCCATTATAAAGTTAGGGTTACTTGAACCCAGCTACTGCGTATACCAGTCAACTGAAGAACTAAGACAGCCACTGAGTAGCTAACAGGGAGTGTGCTGCTCAGGTTCTGTCTGAACATCTGGGAAGTGGGAACCTTAACTGAGAAAATGCCTCCATAAGACCGACCGGCCTGTAGGCAAGTCTTCCAGGTGTAGCCCCGATTAGTGTTTGACGTGGGAGGGCCCAGCTCACTGTGGGTATAGTACCACTGCTGGGCAGGTGGTCCTGAGTTCTGTAAGAAAGCAGGCTGAGCAAGCCATAAGCAAATCAGTAAACAGTGCTCCCCCATGGCCTCTCGGCTTCAGTTTCTAACTCCAGGTTCCTGCCTGGAGTCCCAGCCCTGACTTCCTTCAGTGACTGGCTGGTGTGGAAGTGTAAGAGGAATAAATCCTTTCCCAGATTGCTTTTAGTCAAAGTGTTTCATCACAGCAATAGAAGTCCTCACTAAGAAGGAGGGTAGAGTATACCTCGTGGCTATATGAGAAGAAGAGACTATTCACATGCTGTGTGGCACAGAACAGAAGAGTTTGAACGTGCATCAAGCTATTGAATTTAAAAGCACACAACTTGCTGGGCCTTTAATCCTAGTACTTGGGAATCAGAGGCAGGTGGATCTCTTCAGTTCGAGGCCAGCCTGATCTACAGAGTGAGTTCCAGGACAGCCAGGGCTACACAGAGAAACCCTGACTTGAAACCAAAAGAAAAACCAAAAATTTTGTATATATAGTTTAAAATGATTATTTCTGGAATGTTCCACTTCATATTTTCAAACTGTGATTGGTCAAATGTAACTGACACTTCAGAAAATGAAATGGAATAAGAGGGGACTATGTTTTATTAAGAAGCTTTGCTAATATGGAAAGACAATGTTTAATAGTGCTACTGTTCAAAATTGTGTGTGTGTGTGTGTGTGTGTGTGTGTGTGTGTGTGTAAGTAGTTCAAGACATCAATATTTATTTTCTCAAAATAGTATCTCATTAGTTAAAATAACCAACACTGATGTCCTCTGAGATCATCTTGATAAACATACCAAAAGTTTACCTTTCTGTGGAGCAACATCAGCTGTGAATGAGGCTGAGGCTGAGGCTGTCCCTGTGGCCTCCCAGGTTGACCCAGTGGGGAAGGAAGAGGAAGAGGTCATGGGCATATTTGAAAGGGTATTTGAAGTTAGTGTTGCCATCTCTGCCTTCTAGGTCCACTATCAGAGCCTCACCAGGTGTTCCTGCCCTCAGACCTCTCAGAAACAGTAGTAGATAGAGATTTGTTGACACTAGAACCTTCTACACACACGCCTGTTACAAAATAGCATGCCCTTTTGCCTCCCCCCCCCCTCCTGCTGGGGGAGATAAACACTAGAGAGTTTAGGAAATCCCTGGCTTAGCATTCTGCCCCACTAGCCGCATAGCACCCTGGGACACAACTCAGCATCCTAACTCAGGCTGCCACCAAGGCAGGACACTTGAACTTATGAGCTCTGGTTCCATACAGACTCTTCCCAACATGGACAGCATCTTAGCTCACAACATCGCAATAGGCGTTAGAATGTCTTCACAGAGACAGGCCAAGGGATGAGGGGAAACCCCAGGGTGCTGTTGGGATCATTGGTGCAGCCTCATCCTCAGCCAGCAGAATACCCCCATCTGCAGGGAATTTCCCAGAGTGACTTGGGGCGAGTCAGGGATACAGTTTGGGGAGTCTAACTTAGAGTTCAATCTGTTGTCACACAGCTAATTGTGTAACAAGACAGGACCTTCTCACCTTGGAAAGGGCACCCTTGGGCCCTTGGGAGAGACTGTTAGCTTTGGGGTCTGAGGGTCCTTGAGGGCTCTACCAGTGCCCCGTGCCTAGACTCATCCTTCATTCTCAGCTGGGTTTTTCCCGGAATCACAACTTGGGAATTATAAGGTATGGGGAACCCCAAACCCTATTTCCACATAATGGTCTGTTCTTAGGACCCTGATCCTAAGGCACACTCCAACCTGGGTCTAAGATTTTTCCAGATAAATCAGAAGCTCCCAGACATAGTGTGGAACACCGTGTTCCCTGGGCCAGTCCTGGTATACAGATGAGGAGAACACCCAGAGTCCGTGTTGAAATCTGAACTGTCAGGACAGAGTCTTAGCAGAGACAGACAACGGAATCCCCCCACTCCTCAGCAACGTGAGCATCTTGCCCAAACACTCGCTTGTCTCTGCCCTTTGCTGGGCCTGCGCAGGGTCTCTGCCTTGTGGAGAGTGATGGCTCCTGGCCACAGACAAGGGCGATAAGGAGGGAGGGAAGCTGCCTCCCTACTTGGCAATGAGATTCCTTCAGGTTTGTATTATTTATGTCAGGTTCGGAGAGATCTGGTTCCTGGCTAGGTGTCAGATGGCTAAAACTTCTGAAGATGGATCTGAGGCCCCATCAGAATTACACCAGATAAGGAACCTGAGTGATTGCTCCTTAAAACTAAGGTTCTGCAAGACTCCGCCAGGGAGGAGGTTATCGCTCAGCTTCTTTACAGGGGCTGGCTTCCCACAGTCAAGGTGAAAAATGAAGACTTCCCAGAAAGCCTCCCTTTGCTAAGTTTGAGCTGAGTTAGGATTTCAAGCACTTCAACACTAAGGCAAACCACGGGATCCAGGCAAGTGGAGGAGATGCCGCCATCTCAGGCCCCGCAGGAGTCCCTACAGATGATGTCATAAACTTCAAAGAAGGACCCTACCCTCCTCATCTCAGACTCCCCAAATCCTACCTTATTTCATGATACATGAAGTATGGTAGTGGGGGGACCCGCAGAAATATTTTCATGTCTAAAGGTCAGAAAACCAGGCCTGAGCCAACGAAGTCATCTTTTTTGTTTGTTTGTTTGGTTTTTTTTTTTTCAATTTCCGAAGTCATCTTTTAAGACCCATGTAAGTGATAGTATTTCAATATTAGAAACCTCATAATTTTTTCTAAAAATCATTTTTGTTATTTTATGTGTATGGGTGTTTTGCCCTCATATGTGTCTGTGTGCTGTGTGTGTGTGCATTGACGGTAGAGACCAGAAGAGGAGACTGGAACACCCCTGGAACTGGAGTTACAGAGGGTTGTGAGACTCCAGTGTGGGTGCTGGGAACCAAACCTACATCTTTTGGAAGAGCAGCCGATGCCCTTAACGGGTGAGTCATCTCCACACCTCTCCTGATAATAGTTCTCCAATGTTCATATGCGTGTGTGCATATATTCTGCATCCTACAACATTAGATCATAAACACACTTGACCATGTATCTCACTAACCACAGCAATCCTCTCTCCAGGTGCCGGACCCAGAGCTGTCCAAGAGTTAGCTCAGAAAATCCTCGAAACACCCCCACATTACTGAGTAGGAAACAGACTCTGTGGGTAACACAGGTACCCCCTGAAGGCCCCGTGTGACCTCTAAGCCCCAGTCATAAGATTGTAGAGTACTATCTTTTTTTGAGAGGTCCTGGGCATCTGCACAGCCCAGCTCCAACCCAGGTCCTCTGAGTACCCCAACCCATCAAATACTCAGACGCATCTGGGGGAAGATGCCTCTACAACATTCCACAGAGATGTAAATGCTAGGTAAGGCAGACTCAGTCCTAGTGCCTAGGATCCATAAGCAGTGGGCCCGGCCTGAGACCTGACCTCTCTGAGGATAAAACCTTGGAGGTTTCCATGTGAGGCCCATCTCAGATATAATGCCTGCCTGTCTTTCACGAGGGAAGTCCTGGGTGGGGCACATTTGACTAGAGACAGGCAAGAAGAATTCTGCCGCTGTGCAGACCCTGGTCACAGGATGTGAAGGGGATCACCACCTGATTTCAGTCTGAGGAGAATTGAGAGGCCTGCCACATGAAATGTTGGCAGAAGGAGAGGCTATCACTCTCTGTTTGGAAGTGATGGATGGACATTCTGGACTGTGGAGGGGCTGAGCAGGCTGGCCCACTCCTGACATGAAAGGGGACGTGCAGGGTGTGGGTGTTGGGAGACACATGCCAACAGCCCAGTACTCAGGCTTAGCAGCACCCCATGAGTTATCTAACTGTCCTTTTTTGAACTTTAATATTATTTAAATGTTCTTATCTGGAGGCAAACATTACAGGGTAGAACATGAAAAGTACCTCACCATTCCCTCCCAAGGTATAAGAATCCCGTGCCCTTCCTGAACAGAGTCGACCCTCCATTATTTGAGGGCTGTGCATGTTCACCTGACTGCAGGTTAAAAACATTGCAGAAGACAAATGATTATGCCTGTCTGAACACGTAGAGGTTTTTTCTTTGTCTGTTTTCATTTCTCCAAACAATACTATATGACAACTGTTTACATAGCGTTTTCACCGCGTGGGTTTTATAAGGAATCTAGAGACAGTTCAGTATGTACGGAAGACGTGCATATGTCTTACAAATCCTACAATTCGAGCACCCATTCTGACTGTGTCTGTGTGGGTCTCTCCAGCTCCTTACCCAAAGCCACTGGTCCCATTCAGGAGGGCTCCACACTATTGTTAATTAACCGCTTCCCAGAGGTCTGCACTTCTTAGTTTTGATATTTGGGGTACTAGCTTCCTACATAGAAATGGTGGGGGAACTCCACACTCAAACCATTGCACATATTTATTATGCTGTGGATTCCTTGCTAATAATCTTTGCTTCTGTTTCTGTTGAGTTGTCTTTTAGTAATAAAGTTATGCCAACATATCAAAATACTTTTATTTCAGTCTGATAGCATACAAAATTATTGAGATACTTTACCTTCTTTGTATTGTCTTTGAAATCTGCTTACTGTGTATTTCAATTTATTCACCAAATTTTTATCACAACTAGTTGGTTTGAGGGATAAGAGTGTAGCTCAGTAGTAGAACACTTACACGGTGTGCTGGGGGTCCTGGGTTTAATCCCCAGTACCACAAGAAAAGAAAAAGAAAAGAAACTACTTGAGCTAATGTCAGAAAATATATATGTGAAGTAGATTCACAGACCAGTGGTCCAAATAAGTGCCCTCCTCAAAGATGTGCCTGTCATAATCACCTGAACAAATTAATGTGTTCTATCCCATGAAGGGGGGGGGGGAGGGTTCTAAGTGTATTAATGCTGCAGTGGTGTGTGTGTGTGTGTGTGTGTGTGTGAGAGAGAGAGAGAGAGAGAGAGAGAGAGAGAGAGAGAGAGAGAGAGAGAGAGAGATGGAGTGGGGAGTGTGAAGGACAGGGGTCAACTTTACATGGGTTCTGGGGACCAAACTCACCAGCAGGCTTTCACAGGAAGTGCCATGATCTTGGCCCAGCGTTGAATTTCGTAGACTCTTCTAAGTGTGTGAACATCCAGTATGCACTCTGGCTTGGGGCCTGACTTCGTTCATTCACAGTACTAAAATGTCTGTCTGTGGGGCTGAAGAAATGGCTTAATGGTAGAGTTATTGACCTTACAAATGACCTAAGTTTGCTTACCATCTATAACTCCAGCTCCAGGGAGACCTAAACTTCTGGCCTCCATGGGCACTTGCACTTGCGCACATGTGTGTACACATGCATGCACGTACATGCACACATACACACTTAAAAATGAAATAAATCAGTAAATCTTTTTTGTATTGCAAAACATACAGTATACTCACAAACAGGCACAGATTTTATTTTTTTTTGGGGGGGGGTGTTTCGAGACAGGGTTTCTCTGTGTAGTTTTGTGCCTTTCCTGGATCTTGCTCTGTAGACCAGGCTGGCCTTAAACTCATAAAGATCTGCCTGCCTTTGCCTCCCAAGTGCTGGGATTAAAGGTGTGTGTCACCACCGCCCAGCACAGATTTTATCAAATAGGTCAAACAAAACAAAAAAGACAACTGTTCTCAACCAGTTTTATACATAATTTACCAGGGGGATAGAAAGAAATACAGGATTAGACCTTTTATACACAATAGGTATCTCCACGTTTCCTTCGTTTGTTACGTTTTGAATCCATCATAAAAATAGTTGTTTTTTAACCCCAACTGTTAGGCTGTGGATGGGGCAGGACACTGAGACAGATGACTGGGGACTAAGCAGTGTAACAGAAGAGTTGTTGATGCCATGGACAGGCAGACTGAGAGGTGCTTGGGAGGCAGAGGCTGGCAGAGCTCTGTGCGGTCCAGGCCTGTGGGGCTACATAGTGAGGCCTGTCTTTGAAAAAACAAGCTGTTCAATACGGATAGGTCTGTTTCTGAACTGTCTGTTCTATTTCATTCGTTTATCTGATGCCAGTGTCCTGTTTTGGCCATTCACTATACTTTTATAAGAAGTCTCAATGTGAAATAATAGTTTTAGATCTCCAATTTTACTGTTCTGTTTCAAAGGTGTCCAGCTCTTCTAGGTCCTTTACGGTTTTCTATGAAATTTAGAATTATTAGTCAATGTCTACTGAAATTTTGACTAAAACGTCACTAAATATATAGATCCTTTCGGATGGTCTTGACACCTTGGCAACAGGAAAGCAGTCAATGGACTTAATTTACCTCCCATTTATATAGCCTATATTTCTATCTCCAGGCAATGGCTTGTGATTTGCAGTGCACAGCTCTGAAATATTCTTTAGTATATTCATTCCTAAATATTTTAGATTTCTGATGCTGTTTAAAACAGTTTCAATTTCCAGATTCCAATTATTTGTTGCTGCTGTAAAGAAAAAAAAATGCTTTAGATTTGGACTAATCTTGAATCTTGAGCTTTGAGGAGCTTATCTATTCTAGTAGCTTTTTTGAGATTTTACGTGTAGACATTTATGCTGCCTATGAATATAGTCTTACTACTTTGTTTCCAATATGGGTGATTTTTCTTTTTTTTTTTCCTTGCTTTACTATACCATGCAAGCCTCCAATGATTCATAGGCATGTTGAGAGAAAACATAATTCTTGTTGGACTGCCCAGGTTGGCTTCTGCCTAGAGTTATCCCCATCCTAGCAACCCAGTTCACGGTGGCACATGCTTGGCTGAGACATTAGAATGTTTTACTAGCACTGTTTCACTGTGTGTGTTTTAGATAAAGTGTGTTCTTGGGTACCTAAACTTTTAACACCATCATGTTCTACCAATGAATTGGTACCTTTGTATATTATGGATTATCTTTTCACCATTGAGAATATTCCTTTGATGGAAATCTCCTTTTTCTTCTATTTTTAGCTACGCCAGCTTCCTTGGTTAGAGTAGCATGATGCATCCTTTTCCGTTGTTTATACTTAAGGCAAATGTATTTTAGCCAACATTTAATTTGTTCCGTCATTCTCCAAATACACACGATGACATGGGCATACACACACACACACACACACACAGTGATATGAAAATGCATACATACACGAATACACACACACACTAAATATATAGATGAATATTTGAAAACTAATCTTATGTAACTCCATTTGCCAATCCTTCGGATTATTTCCTGTGTTATTTGAATCTTCCTCAGAAAGTTCTTGCCTGTACCAATATTTTTGAAGTGTTTTCCCCTAGTAGTTTCAGCATTTCAGGTTTCAAATTAAGGTCTTTAATCTATTTGGAATTGATTTTTATGAAGAATGAGAGATATGGATCTAATGTGATGTTTCTGCAGGTGAATTTTCATCCCATTTTGCCAGCACTAGCTGTTGAATGGACCATCTTTTGTTCCAGTGTATATATTTGGCACCTTTGTCTAAAATTGGGTAGCTGTGGCCATCTGGGTTTGCTCTAGGTCTTCTAGAGTATTCCATTGTCCTACATGTATATCTGTGTGCCATTACCATGCTGTCTTTGTCCCTATGGCTCTGTAGGATAATTTGAAGTCAGGTGTTAGCATTCCTCAGCACTGTTCTTTCTGCTTAGGGCTGCTTTGGCTACCTTGATCTCCTGTGCTTCCCTTGAATTTCAGGATATTTCTTTCTAGTTCTGTGAAGAATGTCAATGGAATTTTCATGGGGATTTCATTAAGTCTGTAGATCGCTTTTGGCAAGATAACCATGTCACAGTATGATATTTAATTTGCTCATCCCGAAACATGGAAAGTCTTTCTACTTCCTATATCTGCTGTCACTGCCTTGTTAGTATCTCATGCGCATCTATCTGTGTGTGTACACATGTTCATGTGCGTGCTTGTGTGTGCAGAGGCCAGAGGTTGACAGCTGAGGTCTCTCTCAGTTGTTCTCACCTTGCTTTTTGACACAGCATCTCTGTCTCCCTAAACCTGAACTTGATGATTCCGATAACCTGGCTGGCCATCAAGTCCCGGGGATCTCCCTGCCCCTACCTCCCCGGCACTGGGACCGCGGCCACACGTGACCATGCTTGTTTTTTATATGGGTTCTGGAGTCTCAAACTCAGGCCTTCATGCTTGCACCACACGCACTTTACCAAACAAACCATCTCTCCAGCCACGTTATCATTAGCTTAGCATTTCATTGTGGAGGTCTTCCGTCTAATAATTTCTTGATTAGCTTTACTTCTAGGTATTTATAATTTTTATTTGAGGCACTCATATATGAACACACTCTTTGTATTTACTTTTCTTTTTTCTTTCTTTTTTTTTTTTGGCTTTTGGTTTTTGGAGACAGGGTTTCTCTGGGTAGCCCTGGCTGTCCTGGAACTCGCTCTATAGCCCAGGCTAGCCTCTGCCTCCTGAGTGCTGGGATTAAAAGCATGCGTCACCACTGCCCAGCTCTTGTATTTACATTTTTTAAGCTATGGCTGAATGGTATAGTTTTATTTTAATTTCACAGGAAGTTTATTATTTGTATGTAGAAAAGCATCTGATTTCATATGTTAATTTTGTTACCTGCACCATCCTGAAAATGTTTATCAGACCCTTAAGTTTACTGGAAGCAGAGAACCTACTTTGACAAGTTATCCTCTGACCTCACACAGTAAATGCATGTATAAAATAAAACAATACAAATTTTCTGGTGAGGCCTGTAGGATCTTCTAAGCACAGATTTGTATTATCTGCAAATAGGGACAATTTAACTTCTTCCTCTCCTTCGGTAACCCTTTCATTTCTTTCTTTGTCTTATTGATGTGTTGAGAAGGGTCTAGAGACTGGGCACCCTTCTCCTTTTTATGGAATACTATTTTCCTGCCCACTGGTTGTCTCTAACAGTTCTTTTAGTTAAGAATGCTGGTGATGAATACTTCCAGTCTTTGTATATTTTTTTAATATATTTTTATTTTATGTGCATTGATGTTTTGCCTGCATGCATGTCTGTGTGAGGGTGCCAGATTCCCTGGAACTGGAGTTACAGAGAGTTGTGAGCTGCCATGTGGGTGCTGGGAATTGAACTTGGAACCTCTGGAAGAGCAGCCAGTGCTCCTAACTGCTGAGCCATCTCTCCAGCCCCGTTGTATCTTTGTATATTTTAAAGGGTTTTATTTGATCTACACTTTTGAAGGCTATTTTCACTGAATTCAGAATGTGAGCTGGGTTGTGTTGCTGCTTGACTGTATCCGTGTGTGTTCCTAACACCTCAAACGCCTTGCCAGATGGGCTCCCCCTCTCCTCTGTGTTCCCCAGGACATACTGTGTCATTTTGTGCTGGCCCCTCTTAGGAGTTCCTTTTAACACTGGCCTTGAACCTTTTGATTCTGGTGTGGCTTCGTGTATGCTTCAGTTCCGTTGGTTTCTTGTTCTTGGGGATTATTGAAGTCCATGAATCTATGGGTTTGTTTTGAGCCATTTCTCCAAACATTTCTTAGTCTTCTCCCTTCTGTGAGAGTAATTATGTACATATTTGGTTGTGTGGAATTATTCCACACCTTACTAGTACTCTGCCTTATGTGTTTTGTTGGTGTTGTTTGAAGACAAAGCTCATGAGGCCCAGGCTGCCCTGGGTCGAGGGTGACCTTGAATTTCTAACCTCTTGCCTCCACCCCCACGGGCTGTGATGACAGGCAAGCGCCATGGCAGTCAGTATTAACAAGCGATACTAACTTAGCCTTGAGGATCAGACCGAGGGCCTGTGCGCCCTAGGCAAGTGTCCTGTCAACTCAGCTAAATCCCTAGCCCTTCTGCTCAATTTTTAAAAATTATCTCCTCTCTCTGGGGGCTGGAGACATGGCTCAGAGGTTAAGAGCACTAGCTGCTCTTCCAGAGGTCCTGAGTTCGGTTCCCAGCAATCACATGATGGCTCACAACCACCTAGAGTGAGATCTGGTGCCCTCTTCTGGTGTGCAGACAGAACATTACATAATAAATAAACAAATCTTTAAAAAAAGTATCTTTTCTCCGAGTTCCTGTTTTCAAGCTCTCTAAGTATGTTTCCACTGCAGAGTTTATTATCTAGTTAATCCTCCCATCTGGATTTGTCTCTCACACACTGCTTTGTGCCTCAGGATTCTGACTCTGTTTTATAGCTTCCATTGAGTGAGCCAACTTGAAAACATATCTCTGGTCTTCTTCAAGCTTTCGGGTTTCTGTATTTAACTGTCTCCTTATAAAGCCTCAGGACTATTCAACTACTCCACTTCCAAATTCCTGCCCTACAGAAGCTGTCTGACAAAATAATATGGTAGTTTTGGGCTACTAAGTTTCGGGTATATTGAGTAGCAGTAGATAAACAATGTGCACAAAACCTGGAGTAGTGGACTTTAGAATTTCAAACAACCCCTAAGGGTCACACTGCACCCTAAGTTACCCATGGTGAGATTTAGGCACATGAGATGGAGAGAGGCTAGTCGATAAATCACTTTTCTTCAGCCTAAGGAACTTCTGGAGTTTGCATTTAATATGTCATATAGATGATGAATTTTTAGTATTTGTTTGGTTTTTTGTTTGTTTGTTTTGAGGCAGAGTCTCTGTGTATTCCTACTGTCCTGAAACTCACTATGTATATCAGGCTGGCCTTGGACTAAGAGATATCTGCCTGCCTCTACCTCCCAAGTTCTGGGATTAAAAGCGTGCACCACCATGCCGGAGTAGATGATGATTTTTAAGTAAGCATTTTAATCTCTCCCCATTTTAATTTGGGGAGAGAGTTGAATAAACTCTCTCCCCAAAACCCCTCAGCTGGGCTTGTCCTGTCCTTTTCCCAGAGCTCTGTTCTCTGCATGCGGTTTCTAGAATTTGTGGTCAGGTGTTCTGGGTGCTGGAGCAGGTCTCCCTGGGAGCTGGGGGAGCTGGGGCAGGCACTGTGGTGGAGACAGCAGCAATCCTGGCTGTGGGGCCCTGATGGAGACAGACGGAATGCTGTGTTCTTAACTCATGAGCCATCTGTACCAATAGACTATGGAGACATGGAGCTAGAGATGAGCAAGGTCAGCTGCAACTTCCAGGGATGAGCTCAGGCACGCAGGCTGAGCAAACGTACCAACAGCCAATGCCCATGAGTTCAGACCTGGGGAAAGGAGGAAAGGCCTTAGAGCTTGTGTGCTCTCACTGTGTGCCCATAAGACTTTCAGCAAACTGTGCCATTGTAGTGCAGACTATGAGCTTGGCCCCTTCCAGAGCCAAGTGTCCAAGCCCTGACCCCACACTATTATAAGAAAGCCAGTTGGACCCTGTTAATGTCTATTTTGGACACTCCCCCCAAGAAACTCCCAGGACCTTTGTGGTTGGGGTGTTGTCTGAGAGGACAGAAGCAGATACTCATTGCCCCTAAGACCTGCGTGTCCAGGGATTTCAAATCCGGCCCCACTCTCTGGAGCAGATCATAAGCCATTGTCTTGTCTCGGTGGCCCCGTGGAATCAATGTTATTATTCTACAGGGGGACAAATTTAGGTGAGGGCTAAACTCAGAGGAAAAGCACCAACCCTTGACTTCTAGGCCAGCAGGTCTCAAAGTATATTCCTGGGGCCACCAACATCAGAAAATTAAGCAGAGATGCAAATTCAGTTACTTTACCCAGAACTGTGGAATTCAAAACTCCAGGATGGGGTCCAGTGCTGCTCTGGACAGACAGGCCCACGATGAGCAATTCATTCTCCCCAGGGCCCACAGTTCAGTCGGCTGTAGTAAAAGCAAAGGTAAGAACTCAGCACATATCTGTATCTTTCCTCAACCGGCGTCATTGACTGTGCCCTGTCCTCTGAGGTGACCAACTGTGTGGCAAACACTACAGTGAATCTCGTCCCAACTCCACTCTCAGTGACGTCACTAAACTGGCCACGCAGGAAAGCGACCTGTGTCCTACCGAGGATGGCAAGCATGTAACTGGGGGCTTTGTCTTCCTTACTGACAAACCACACAAGCCCAGGCCTCTGTGTTCTAACAAGCTCTGGGGTGGCTTGGGAGACAAGCTCAGGCTCACATGGGATGTTTGGTGGACTCCTTACAAGTACTTTCACTATAGTGGTAACACACATCACACTGCCCAACCAGGAGAACAGTCTTCTAGGACCACCACACCCTGCCCCCCTAACCCCCATAGCCTCAGATTAAAGCTTCACTCTTGACTTTTGGGAAGGTTGGGGATTCAGTATCGGGTGAAGCCACAGGTTGGTGCCAAGGTCCCTTGCAGTAATGAGGCCACACAGGGATTCACTGGAGTACAATGGGACTCATAGATCCCAGAGTCCCCTTCTGGGAGCAAGCTGAGCTAGTGGGAAGCTTCTGTCACAAAGGTGGGGAGCAGCATGGGCAGGCGGGGACTCATACCCCAGCTTACCCTGCTAGCAGCAGAGAGGGGAGCCTGCACTTTGCCTCCCCACCTCTATCCTCTAGTACAAGGAGATGGCATCAGCAGCACCTGCCTCACAGCGCTCATGATCAAACCAGTCCTGTAGGTTTAAGAGCCGGGAACATAGTACCAGTTCCCACAACAGAAGCTATTTCTGCTTTTCCCCTTAGCCTCGGTAGAAGGTAATGTCAGTGAAGATGTTGTTACTCCCATTGTGTGGGTGACAGTTATTGAGGCAGAGAGAAAACACAGCCAAGTACCCCATTAGAGTCGGTTACCGAAACAGCAAGGCTGAGACACAGTGATGGGCCTCGCACACGCCCTCTAATGAGCACATTCCCGCATCCTGGGGCGGCTGTCCTAATTTATTCCCTGTAGCTCCAGGTTCCCCAGCAAGAACACAACCAGTAATTCAGTTACAGCCATTACCAGCTGGATCCCTGGCTTATGGCTATAATTTCCCTAGAGCAAGCATCTGTGGGTACAGATAGCATTCTGCCTTGATGTTGCTTGCATGAGAAGAAGCATTTCCAAATGTCCCCGAAGCACCAATGCCAGCAGACACAAGGCTCCCATTACCTTGCTACGGTCAGGATCTGCCAGAAAAGGCCTGACTCAGCTGCGGGCTAATGCTTCGTCTTTGTGTCCCCCAGCTTTCTTATCTGCGATGCAGGACTACAGTTCCCCATGGGGGCATTGTGAGGACTCACTAAAATGTTACTGGCCCAGGAGGAGAGTGTCTGCTAGCAGGCATAGGAATGGGAACAGGATGTGGCGAAGCAGATGGGCTTCTCAATTGGTCAAATGCAGATTCGTGGATAGAATATATCCCCTCTACCTGGTGTGGAGTCCAGACATAACAGAGAGACGTACTTAGCTAACACGCAGTTCTCAGCCCCGTGTGGTGGTACACACCTTGAATGGTGGCACTCAGGAGACAGAGGAGGCAGACAGATCTCTGTGAATTCAAGGTCAACCTGGTCTAAATAGTGAGATCCACATCAGTCAGGGTTATACAGTAAGACCATGACTCAAAACAAATCACACACACACAGTTTGTTCTCACTGTGTGCCAGGACCTATGCTAAGAACATCCCAGGTACTAATCCGTTTATGCTCAGAACAACCCTACAAGGAACTGGTGTGACTCCAGATGCACAGATAAAGAAACGGAGATACAGAGAAGTGACACGATTTATCGGAAGCTGAACTCGGGTTTGAACCCGGAGAGCTGACTGCAGGAATGGCGTTAAAATGGCTTGCTTTCCACAGAGACGATAGAAGTGTAGATTGTCAAGCCACATGGAGTCTAAGCTAAGCAAAGCTGAGCATGCATGACATGAAGGAACTTCCCTAGAGGGTAAAGAGGGCTCTTACTATCCTCTGGGTGTGGGAAGCAACACCTTATCTCTTTGGGGAGGACTTACCAAGCAAGAACAGGCTTATGGAACTCTCCTGAGAAGTGAGGGTCAGTGTCCTTTTATACAGACAGATAGAGCTTCGGAGAGGGCATCCAGGGGGTCCTGGAGCCAACAGTGTGGATTCCAAGGGACAACTATGCTTACCTATGACAGAGAGATGCCACTGTCTAGGCTGGTGACTATGCATGTTGGTGACTCCTATTCTGTAGGTAAAGTAGTAAAACCTCAGGCTGAAGATGCAGCTCAATGGGAGAGCATGTGCCTAGAATATGAGAGGTCCTGGGTTCAATCCGCAGCACTGCAATAGAAATCCCTTAATAATTTATTGAGCAGGGCATGGTGACACATGCCTTTAATCCCAGCACTCTGGAGGCAGAGGCAGGTGGATCTCTTAAGTTTGAGGCCAGCCTGGTCTACAGAGTGAGTTCTAGGACAGCCAAGACTACACAGAGAAACCCTGTCTCAAAAAAAAAAAAAAATAACAACAACAATAATAATAATAATAAATTGAATACACAAATAAAACCAAGAAGAAAAATGAATGAAACCTCCTCCTGCCTGGCCATGACAGATTGGATTCACACAGCTAAGTGATACTGTCTATCCCCGAGGTCACCTCCAGGGCTCCGGAACACTGACCTCCTCTCTCTCACCTCCACACCTGGGGTCCTACCGGCCCAGGAGACCACAGTGAGCCTTCGGAATGGAGAGACAAGGGATGGAGGATCGCCCAGCTCTGTCATCCCGGCCCAGGCTTTGCCTCGTCTTGCGCTGGGAAGTCCCAGCCCACCCCGTGTTGGAAGAGGCTGTCCCACCCTGCAACTGTGTGTGCAGATTGGGGGGGGGGCATCCTCTGTGCCTGGTTCCGTGCCCCAGAAAGGAAGCACATCCTCCTCCCTGGTACCCAGCCTGCCTTGCCAGAAGGGCTGGACCCTGCCCTGGCACCACCCCCGACTCCAAGGAACCTTTCCCAGCCTTCTCGGGTTTCTTATTTGTGTTTGTCTCCATTTCAGGGATTTATTTCTCTACAAGGGACACAAGTGACGGAACTCCTTCCAGACCCTGAGGACCCGGGGAAACACCTGTTTGAGATCACCCCAGGTAGGCACAGGGGGCTGTCGTGTGCTGAGGGGATGTGGTGGCCCCATGGGGGCATGACTGTGCAGAAGGGCTGACACTGTCCCCAAGCTAAGGCAAAATGTGGACCAAAGCTCGAAAGACTGGGGGAAGAAATAAGGAAATCCAATCTGTTGTTTGGATAATTAGTCCTTGGATAGGAGAAAATGACCCTTTGATACAGTTCCTCGTGTTGTGGTGACCCCCCCCCCACCCAAGCATAAAATGATCTTGTTTCTACTTCATAACTGTAATGTTGCTACTGTTATGAATCATAATGTAAATATCTGATATGCAGGATGATATCTGATATGTTGACTCCCAAAGAGGTCACGACCCACAGGTTGAGAACTGCTGTCTTAGGGTGAAGATGCAAACATGCACACAGAAATATGAGCACAATCTATTGTGAACCGATTCAGAAGGCCACCAGAAGGCTTACTGGGAATCCCAAGGCGGAATTACAGTACTACAATGGACCCCACAGACCCATTGTCCCGTTAGCCTTAACAGACAGGTTTTTACAGTTCCAAGTTGGTCAGTGTGGTCCTTAGTGAGCTGAATAGGTGTCTGTCAGGTGACCTGCTGTCACAGCGGGGGCCCACTTTGCCAGTGTTTTTATTTCCCCTGACCTCCACCTGAGACAGGGTCTGGGCAATGTGTGCTGGAAGTGGTCCCCTAAAGCGTGAGGAAGGACGCAGGGAAAGGACCACTAGGATGTGCCGTGAATGTAATGACACCCAGCTCTGTCTCACTGGGACCGTCTGAGGTGGTGCAGGATGGGCCTCTTGAAGGTGCCTTTCCCAGGGAACGGGTGGCTGGAGGCGTTCCCACCAACTCCCACCATCCAACCATTGAGAGATACAGCCTTGGGAGTTAACTCTGGAATTTCTGGACTGTCTTATGAATGGGCCAAAATGTCTGTAGACAGAGGTGGCAGACACTTGAGGAAAGAGACCTCTAGCATGATCGGAAGAGTGATTACAGTGGGGACAGGACACTTCCGGGAAGCATTGAGTGTTTACGATACTCCATGGGAGGGTCTGTGAGCCATTAAATTTACAATCACAGAGAGGTGCAGTAGACACCCCCAGACACTATGAGGAAATGACCTGGCTCTTGCTCTCTACCAAGGGGTAACATGAACCCAGGCTAAGAAATCTGCAGGCCATTATCCTGGGAATTCTGGGGGAAATAGATAAAGTAAAAATACAAATAGATACTTCTCAGGTATTGTGGCACATGGTTTTTTTTGTTTGTTTTTGTTTTGTCTTTTGAGACAGGGTTTCTCTGTGTTTCTGTGTAGTCCTAGCTGTCCTGGAACTCTGTAAACCAGGCTGGCCTCGAACTCAGAGATCCGCCTGTGTCTGCTTCTTGAGAGCTGGGATTAAAGCATGTGCCACCATTGCCCAGCTTGGGCGTGGACATTTATGTGAGCCATGGTTCTGTCTATCACAATACTCGGGATGCCTCTCTAAGGCAGTGGGCGGGCGTGTATCTCCCTCTTTTCTGAAAGCAGACCCTGGAGATTGGAAAGAAGAGCAGCTTGTGCCGTGGCACACAGCCAGCTAGCAGCAGAGCTAAAGCTTTGCCTTACTCTGTTTCCTGTTGCTGCCACTAAATTCCACAGATTGGGAGATTCATAAAGAATAAAAATGGGCTGTCAAGATGGTTCTGTGGATAGAGGTGCTTGTGTGCAGCCCTGATGACGTGAGTTCCATCCTGAGATCTCACCAGGTGACACGAGAGAGCTGACTCTGAAGAGGCGTCCTCTGACCTCCACACATGCATGCCATGGCATGTTCATGCCTGAATTCACACACATGCACCCGAGTGCGTGCGCACACACACACAAGTATGCACATGCGTGCACACACGCAAACATTTTAACTAATAAAGATATGTTCAGATCATGGTTCTGGGGACCAGGTGTCGAAGCTCAAGGGGTCTTCTCACACACAGGGAATCTGCGGAATTCCAAAGAATGCAAGGCATCAGCTGGCAAAAGTGGTGCATACAAGACGCAAGGCTAAACTAGCTCTTACGATAGACCCGTGGTGGGGCCCACCCCTTAATACCTCGCCCTGTGTGTTAAATTTCAACATGAGATTTGGTAGGGACCCTGAAACTACAGCAGACCACCTGGATCCCCAAGCCACACACTCAGACTCCCTAGAGCGCAGACGCTTGACCCTCTGACCTTTGGGTCTTTGATGCTTCAGCTGTGAGGTTTGGGGGCATGGTCTCAGGAAGGAAAGCCCAAGGACCCTCTTTTCCCAGGGCAGAAGCTATTGCCTGGCTGAACACCGGATTTGTGTGGCTCTCAGAACTGCCCATGTCTGCCCTTTGTCAGGTGGCTCCTCCTAAGATCTCAGGTAGAAGCAGCAGGTGCTGAGGCCACTCCGGGAAGGCAGAGGGATGGACAAGGGACCGCTCGGGCTCCGAGGACTGCACACCCATGTGCAGAGAGAACACAGCACTAGTGCCAGTCGGGGCTCTGGGGTAGCTCTCCTTCTCCCTCCCTCTTTCCAGGGGCTCTGCAACCTTGGGACTTCCCACCAACCTGGTCCCAAGGGGCTCAGGAAGTTCTGGCTACAGCTGGAAATGTTCCACCCCCTTTGTAGCCCATGGAAATGTGGCAGCCTAGAGATGATAGGTGAACCTCCCTGAGGTCACACAGCTGGCAGGAGGGGAACCTGGACCCCCTAGGTCAGCCTGCCGCAGGCTGAGCTCTGCATGACCACAGTTCCCAACCAAGGCTCTGGCCGGGGGCCTTGCTGAAGCTAGAAAAGGAGTAATGATGGTAGTGATAAGGGTGGGGCCCAGAATGGCAATAAGTACTGTAATAGCAGCTATGACAAAGCTGAGGCAGGAGGATGGCGATTTTGAGGCCAGCATGGACAAGGAAGGACAGAGTGAAAAAAGAGAGGGTTGAGTAACCCCACCTTAAACCACAACAACAACTGAGAACAGCTCGGTGAACCTTCTTACTCAAAACTCAGTAGCCGCTGGCACATCCCTGATCTTGAGCTGGCCTCCAGGGCCCCTGGGGAGAGCAGGGCACAGCCTCTGCCCTTAAAGACTCAGAAGACATTGCCATCCTCAGCTCAAGACCAGGTAAACAGTTTGTTTACTTGCTAGGTTGAGGTCAGTTGCCTGGGGGTAGAAGTAGGAAGCGTGGCTGGGAGGGTCCATGTTGGTGTCTCCCAGCTTTGAAGGGGCTGGACCAAAGGCTGGGAAGGAGAGGGTTTGTCTGTAGGTAGGGCTTCCCCGCCGTTCTGAGGGTGCCTGAGTGATCTCGGGCATAAAGAGCAGAAAAGAGCAGAAGGACACCTAAGAGTGAAGCCCGGGTCCAGTGCCCCCGGAATCAGTGGCAGGGCAGGAGGAGAGAAGAAGGATTCATTGACAGTGTTCCTGCAGGCATGGGGCCAGGAAGAATCCTGGGACAGTCCCTCATTCTCCAAGGGGTACCCTCATCCCCCAAGAAGAAGGAAAACTTGACAGCCCTTGGAAATGTGATCATTCTTAGTGTGATCATATGTTGCATCATCCACTTAAGTTTAATTCATAGATCCTGTTGTGGCCTTCAACCCTACAGAAAGTGACAATTGTGTAATGAAAGTTAATGGAGAGAAAACAATGCTGTTAGTGCCATCTAGTGGAAGAACCTGCCAAGGCTAAAACACTGGTGTGCATCAGGCCATCTCCAACCAACCCTTTCATCCGGGCTTCACCTCTGGTGACAGAGCCCGAGAATCACAGATCCAGCCACTGAGCAAAGCAGAAAAGGATAGTGTCACTCAGGGCAAAGCTTCTCTTGTCTGGCTGTGGTCCATGGCTCCATGCCTACCTAGTCAGTATGCAGAACACGCAGGTCACCGTTTACTAAATTCAAGAGAGCCGAAAAGCGTGGTTTCCAGCACTTTATGTCTTGTTTGGATTGCCCATTGTGTAGCTTTTGTGTGTTTGGTCGGAGGGGGGTGTTGATATAGGGTATTCAACAATGAGCACTTCCGACTGGCAGGCAGCTGGTCTCCATGCATCTTCCTGTCTCAGGGTTTCGTCTGAGCATCCAAGTTGTCTCTGCTAGGCACCGCTCCTGGGAGGGGCACTGGTCCAGTCCTGGATGTAGCTGTATTAGTTCTCCCAGCCGGCTGGCCAGAAGGAAGTCACATGGCCTCGCATCAGCTCAGGGGACTCTGTGAAACGTAGTTCACCTGTGCTGGGACTGGTGACAAGGCTGTTTCGTGAGAGCTGGTAGACCTGCCACGCTGCTTACAGAGCTGTTTCTCTAAGAGTCACAGAGACAGACACATTCTCACTCCCACAGCAACACAAAGAGCGTGATAACAGGACAGTGAAATCCAAGTCTGAAAACGTGATCCGAGATGAACTTTCTATATGGTGGAAAAAAATGAACCAACTTCTGAAAGTTGCCCTTTGACCTCTGCTTGAATGCTGTGGAGTGTGCACATGTACACGTACGTACACACACATCAATAGAAATGTTTTAAAACACAGAACATGATAAGGACAGTCCCCTCCTATACACCCATCTATCTCTTTATTCCAAAGTGCTCAGTGAGGGGATAATGGAATTTGAAGCAAGTATTGAAACCCACAGGGAGTCAAGCTCATTGCCAGAGTGGAAACCAGTCCCCTGGAGTGACTCTCCAACCTCAGCAGGGGAACTTCAGATTCTGGCGCGGGGCTGGCAGTGAGCAGAGGTTGGCCATCGTGTGGTGACTGAGAGACTTAGACTCTTCAGGAGAGGACCGAGGAAGGACTAACTGGAAGTGAGCATGGGGAGGCTGTGATAATGGGGTACTTAAAGCTGTGGCCCATGCTTTACTGACAGTAATTATTAAAAACAGGAAGAGGAAGGCGGATCCGTCCAGTGATGCTGGCTTGTTCTGTGGCCACCCTGCCCTTTCCCTTTACCATGCCAGAAGCAGAAAGCTTCCTCGGACCCCTTACCCCAGAGGGCACTGATAGCCCAGCTGTACCCTTCTCCCAGTGGAATCTGTTGTGGAGAAGGAAAGAGTGAGTAGCCAGCCACCCACGTCCTGGCAGCGCCCCAGGAAGATGACATACCCCCAGATGTCAGACCATGCAACGCCACCAGGGAAGTTAGCTGACTGAGGGCAGGCACCGAGGTCCTGACCCAGACAGACGTCCTGCAGCCAAGCAGGGAAGGGGAGGGACAGCCCCAGGGGACTACAGGTGAAATATCAGATGGCCACCAGGGTCCGAAAACCATAGTCATTTTCTGGGCTCTACCTGGAAGCTGTGCCACAGAAAAGGGGAGCCTTCACCTCTTCCCAATACTGACCTGGGAGAGTGGGGCTCAGAAGCAGAACTAGCAGGGCTTCTTCATGGTTGATAAATGCTAGCTGTTGGGTTTCTGAAGTTGTGGAGCAGGACATGGGTGTCAGAGAGCTAAATACTTACTGTGTACGTTCTTTACAAGGAGGCCAAGCGCTGCCATGCTGATCTCACCAGCCCTGGGTCTAACCTGTGCTAAACACCCCACAGGTGAGACACCTCCACTCCAACAAGCCTCCTAATTTGCTAGAAGCCCAGATCCAGAGGGTAGAGGAGCTATGCCTTGAGCTGGTTCTAGGCCAGAACCCTGTCTCTGATCAGCTCTCGGAGACCCGAAGGAGCCAGGTCCCTCCCTCCCAGAGGGGCTGCACTGGAGGGCTCTGTATCTCTCACTCCTACAGCATCCTGGCAAAGCCTGTACTGCCCATCTCTGCATACTTGATCCCAGGAGGACTTCTTGGCACTCTGGGTGTCTGGCCCTAAGCCCAGTTTAGGCCTCCCTCTAAACCCAAGGAAGGGCTAAGGAGTGAGAGGCCTGCTTTGACATTCTGGGCTGAGAGTGATAAGGCACCGGGCAGGCCAGTCTCCATGTGATGTTCGTGAACTAAATAGCCAGGAAAGACGGTAACTCCTTTTCTTCCCCTGTTCACATGATGCTTCCACGGGGAGGCAGGTGGGTTGGTTGATGGATGTAGACCAGAACCCCAGGCTTTCAGCCAAGTAACTAACTGGGCTCTCAAGTCTCCACTGCTCAGCCTGCTTCAGAAGGGTTCCCAGAGGGGGTACCAGAAGCTAGCTAGCTACAGCTAACACCGGCCAAGAGAGAACTGACGAGAAAGCAACAGGACCACACAGAATCAACCAGACATTGGGAGCGGTAAGGAAGGACCCAGGCCGCTGTTCAGGGGTCAGGAGCTGTGCTGGGGTCATGGAGATGGGTGCCCTATTCTGGGGAGGTTGAATGCTGCGGAGTTGCCTTCCAGCCCAGAGTTCACAGCTGCCTGTCCGATGCAGCCTGCAGTCTGGAGCAGACAGGAAGGCTGGAATCCGCTATCTCTAAGACCTGACCTTGAGGGGAGCCAGCACAGGCATTACTCTGTAGGAGAGTGATACAGTGTGTCTGACATGCCAGGAACAGCCGGGATCCCTGCAGCAGGCTGAGCAGGGAGGGGGGAGCTGATAGGCTCCTTTCTCCGCACCTGGTACCAGCCAGCCTGCGCCTCAGCTTGACCCTGTGCAGTCCCACCGAGTTCGAGTTCGGCGGCAGAGCACCAGAAGCTGGGTCGTTTCGAAACGTGAAATTAGAAACTCCCACCAGCGAGTGTGGAAGAATCAACAAGTTCTGGAGTGGCTGCTTACACTTTGCCGCCTCTCATCCCGGCTTCCTACTGTCTTAGGCTCGTCTTTCAGCTACACATTGGACCTGGTGCAGGAGACTCCCACTGGTGTCCTTTGGGGAAATGTGCCTGAAGCGGGGTAGGGGTGGGGGTGGAAGGGGGTGCAACTGATTCCTTTGACCTAAATCGTGTTCTAGAACAGTGGTTCCCAACCTTCCTAATGCTGCGACCCTTTAATACAATTCCTCATGTTGTGGTCACCCCCAACCATAAAACTATTTTCGTTGCTACTCCATTACTATAATTTTGATACTGCTATAAATTGTGATGTAGGCCAAGTGGTGCTGCTCACACCTTTAACCCAGCACGCAGAAGGCTGAGGCAGGTGGATCTCTGTGAGTTTGAGGCCAGCCTGGTCTACAAAGTGAGTTCCAGGACAGTCAGGGCTACACAGAGAAACCCTGTCTTGAAAAAATAAATAGATAGATAGATAGATAGATAGATAGATAGATAGATAGATAGATAGATATAATGTAAATATGTAGACGAATTTCTAAACAGTCATATTAAATAAGAAACACAGAGCCAAATACAGAGGTGCAAGCCATAGAAATCAGGGTAACAACCGCCAACTAACCTTAGCTCACCACCTCTCTCCCAAGAGAGCCTCTTCCTGTCTAATCTGTGCCTTTACTGCCTTCCCGATCTGCCTTCTCATTGGCTCTAATCCCAGCCACCTCACTTCCTCGTCACCGCCTGTCTAGACAGACCTCCAGGTCTCTAATGTTGGTACTGGGATTAAAGGCGTGTGTCACCAGCTTGGCTGTGTCCTTGACCACACAGAGACTCTGCCTGCCATGTGATGGGATTAAGGGCCTGACTTCTGTTTATGGCTGGCTATGACCCCTGGTCTCCAGGCAAGCTTTATTTATTAACATACAAATGAAATATCACATTTCAGCACAAATAAAATATCACCACATAAATACCTGTGTTTTCCTGTGGTCTTAGGTAACCCCTGTGAAAGGGTTGTTTAACCCCCAGGGGTCACGACCCATGGGTTGAGAAACACTTATCTAGACCAACACTCAACAGCAAGTCGTGGTTGTCGCTAACTAGTGGCCATCCCGGACAAAAGGAGAAACCGAATGATACTAGATAAGAGTATCTTAACAATATTTTATTCCTTCCGCCAGATCCCACGCATTATTACTTCAACCTTGGTAAAATGGTGGGAAGGGCCTCAGGGACTGGGGGTTGAACCCAGAGCCCAGGGCGTGCTGGCTTGTCCTCCATCACACCTCTAGACCCCACTGAAGTGTTTTAACTTTCTTTCTAAACTTAATGTGCTTTTCCACTTTGGGCACTTTTCAGTTTAGACACTAACATTTCTGTTTTTCTTTCCTTTTTATAAATTTCGTTCTTCAAAAGTTTCCTATACTGTTATAATTAATGTTAATGGTTTTCATTCTCCATTCTCCTCTCCCACCAGCCCCCTCTTCTCCCTCTGAAACCTTTCTTTTTGCACAGCCCCCTCCTCCTCTCTTATCCGCTTTCTGTGTGTAACCCACTGAGTTGAATTAGGGTTGCTTGTGTGAGCATGGGTGGTGACTGGTGGGGGAGGGGAGCTGTCGGCTGAAGCATGGACGACTTACCAGAGGCTACATCACTCATGAAAATGCCACCCCTCCCCCAGCAAGCACTAACTGAACGGACCCCTGGGGAGGGGTCGGGGCCCCAGGGATGATGAATGATGTCAGGCCCAGTCTTGTGCCGGAGACCACAGCTGCAGTGCATTCATGAGCGAGTCATGCCACTTCAGAAGATGCACATCTTCCCATCCTCTGACTCTTACGTTCTTTCTTTCCCCTCTTCCCTCTTGTTCTCTGAGCCTTGGAGGGAGGGAGATAGATGGCTCCTCTAGGACTAAGCACGCTTTCATCAATTTAAACACTAACTTTCATTGGAAGTACTTGCTCCAGATCTGGATTGCATAAATATGTGGTTCAAGAAGTACACACATGCCTAAGTTACTCGGAACATACTTAAAGATTTTTTTAAATATTTATTAATTTCATATACAAAGTTCTTCCTGCATGTGTCCCTGCAGGCCAGAAGAGGGCACCAGATCTCATTACAGATGGTTGTGAGCCACCATGTGGTTGCTGGGAATTGAACTCAGGACCTCTGGAAAAAATGGTCAGTGCTCTTAACTGCGGAGCCATCTCTCCAGCCCCTACTTAAAGATTTTTAATAACTGAACTGTATGTCAGATTTTTTTTTTTTACAGAAATGTAAACAAATTAAATAATAATTTGGTTGCTTCCTTGGACCAGCCACACTAAGGTACTGGTATCTAAAGGTTTAGAGAAGCCTTGCTGGGCAGCTCTGGCCTGATGAAGAAGAGCTCAGGGTGCTTCCTGGTAGAGACTAAACTGTCAACAAGACCCTCATAATGAGAAGGCCAGAAGTGGAAGGATAATATGTGCTGAGGGCCTGGGCTTTGGAGTCAGACAGACCCGGTCACATCCAAGCTCTCTAGTCACTAACTGATCCCTAACTGGGAGAACTTGGACCATTTCAGCTCTGGTTCTCCCACCAAGAGCATGGCTCAGCATGGGCTGAAGAGATGATCCCCAAGGGTCTCAGCTCCCACCAAATCCCACTGGGGTGCATGGAAGACCTTCGGCTAGAACCTGCTTTTACAGGGCAGGGTGTGTGGAAGCCCAACTCCCACATTTTCCCCAGGGTACTCTTGAGGAGTGAGGGATAAGAGATATTAGATAGAAGGATAGAGGGGAGAGAAACAGTAACACAGGATAGCCTCGGGAGGGCCTGGATCATTATCCACCAGCCCCTTCTGTCACTTCTAAAGGACTTTTTATAGGAATGCCAAGGGGTGAAGCAAAAGACCTCCCTTTAGCACAGCAAAGTGCAGACTCTTCCAAACACCTAGTGACCACACACATGGTCAAGCAATCCCCTAATGTAGCCCTGCTGGGTAAAGCAAGCTCAGATCTCACTAGGAAACCTTTGTGGGCCTCCACAAGGGTACCATGGAAAGTGACCTTCACCCTCATCTTTTAAACCTGAGAATCATGAGAAAAAGACCAGTTCCACAATTTTTGAGCCAAATTTGAAGCAAGTTTTTTTTTTACATAATTTTTAAAATATATTTCATTTATTTATATGTTTGTTTGTTTATTTATTATGTGTACACTCGCCAGAAGGGGGCACCAGATCTCATTGTAGATGGTTGTGAGCCACTATGTGGTTACTGGGGATTGAACTTAGGTCCTCAGGAAGAGCAGCCAGTGCTCAACCTCTGAGCCATCTCTCCAGCCCCTGAAGCAAGTTTTAATTAAATACTGGCCAGGATGATGGACTCTGGCCAGGTCCATTCTGGGGTTCCCAGAAAAAGGCAACCAGTCACATTTTGCAGAGGCTTAAAAAGGCAAACCTATGAGGCCACTGTATTTCCCAACAGGTTCAATCAGGGGCAAGTACTTCCTGACTGTGTGCCTCCCATTTACATCCAATCAAGCACATCCGGGGCAGTTGGGTCAAACAAATTTGTTTAGGGGAGTGGCTGTTATCTTACATAAACAACAGCCTCCAGCATTTCCGGAAGTGTCTGTCCTTGGGCAGGGGGCTTACACGTTAGAGGCATTTTTGTTTCATGGATCTCTTCGGCACAATAATTAAAACTTAAAACATAACTTTGCCTCTCACACATCCTTGCACATGGAGGCCATGGTCTCTATCATGGCAAGTTCTCTTGACCAATCAGAAAGCACCTTCAGTGAAAGAATGAAATCCTGTCATCGTGGCGACATGGGTAAGACTGGAGACCGTCATGTGAAGTGACATAAGGACTCCTCACTTGTGGGAGCTAAAAAGATGATCTCAAAGAAAAGGCCAATAAAACACGGGTTAGCAGAGGCTGGGAGGGGCTGGAATTAGAGGGTAAGACACAATCCAGTAGAAGGAATAGTTTCTGATGTTTGTAGCACAGGAGGGGAACTGTGGTTGACAATGATTATTACAAAATAGCCAGTGGACAGGTCTTGAGTTTCCCCAACCCAAAGAAGCGGCAGTTGTCTGAAATGATGGTTTGCAGTTTCCCGGATCTGAACATCACACGTGCTGTGTTACAGCCACACAGGACCTCACAAGCATGCACAGTTCCTACGTATTCTGACACTGCAGTGAGTGCACAGCACACTTGTGCTCTGTGGATGTGGAAACTGAGGCACAGAGTGGTCACTATTTCAGAGTCCCATGACTAGCACAGAGTCAGGCTCCAGCCCAGGTGAGACCCTCCTCCCAGGTGAGACCATTCAGCAGGGGGCCAACAGATACCCTGGCTAGTAATGGACACCACAACCTTGAGATAACAAGGAGTGTGGACAAACTTCTCAGGGTGACAGTGTGCCAAACCTGGCGGGTGGTATGTGAAGGAAGTGTGGTCTATGCCAGCACAAAACAAAATGTATATAAAACCCTAGATATATATGCTACTTCCATTTGATAAAGGATTGCTGCTGTGCATGTCCTACTTTAAGACTTTGTGGGTCAGATAACACCCAGCTCATGATGGGCAGCTCAGGTCACCTGGTAACTTGGTGGCTCATTGTCATACGTTCAGTTTCCGCTAAGGTCCAGTAGCAGGCCAAGAGCTGTCTCTCAAAGGGAGAATAGTTGTCTGCAGATGATTGTAGAGCCTTGCTCCAAAATCCCAAAGGTCTCTTCTGTGACTCACCTCTAGGGCCTGCCAAAGGCTCCAAACTGCACCCCTGTCTGCCACTGATACCTCAAGTACCATGGGTCTGCTGGATCACACGGTCCAACTGGTAGAGCGGCCCGCCCAGCAGCTGGGACCTGTTGAAAGACCTTCTCCTGTCCCAGGCCCCACACAAAGCTAGTCACTTGGTATATGGGCCGGAGTAATATAGCCAAGTGAGGAACGTACTGTCTCCAGAATCCAAATAAGCCCAGTAAACATTGTGCTCCTTTCTTGGTGGTGTGTAGCTGAAATTTTCCTGGTCCTACCCCCCCCCCCCCCCCGCCCGCCCCACTCCCATGGCCCTGCAGCTGCTTGGACCCAAGTAAACATACAGAGGCTTATATTAATTAAAACTGCTTGGCCATTAGCAAAGGCTAACTATTGACTAGCTCTTACACTTAAAATAACCCATAATTCTTACCTATGTTTAGCCACGTGGCTTGGTACCTTTCCTCAGTTCTGCCTTCACATCTTGCTTCCTCTGTGTCTGGCTGGCGCCTCCTGACTCAGCCTTCCTCTTCCCAGCATTCTCTTCTCTGCTTGTCCTGCCTATACTTCCTGCCTGGCTCCTGGCCAATCAGCACTTTACTTATTAACCAATCAGAGCAACACATTCACAGCACACAAAGCAATATCCACAGCAGTGATGGGAGGGGCCAGGCACAGTAACTGATCCTTCCTTCACCTTAGAAGGAATATCTCTGCATGCCCCACACCACTGGACTCCTAAGAATTTCCCTGAAGGAGAAGGCCCTTGAATGTTGGTTGGATTTATCTTCTATCCTCTGATGTACTTATGTGTTACATGGTAAAGGCATCCCGTGGTGAGACAGAGCGAGTATGCTAGCTCTGGCCTGTGTCGCTCTTGCATTTTATGTTGGAGTACATGTGTGCATGTGTGTGGCATGTATGTATGGAGGTTGGCATCATTTTATGTTGGAGCACATGTGTGCATGTGTGTGGCGTGTGTGTATGGAGGTTGGCATCATTTTATGTTGGAGTACATGTATGCATGTGTGTGGCGTGTATGTATGGAGGCTGGCATTAGATGTCTTCCTTATTTGCTCTCCACCTTATTTTTAGACACGGGGTCTCTCATTGTACCAGAATCTCTGATAGATTGGCTGACCAGCAAGCCCCGAATCCTCATCTCAGCCTCCCTAGTACTCCCTAGTTACCACTGTGCCTAACTTTTATGTGGGTTCTGAGGATCAAACTCAGGTCCTAGCCATGCACAGTAAGTACTTGATTGAACGAGCCATCTTCCTGGGTCGTCTTCTTTTTCTTAAAAAGTGCCATCCTGGGGTCCCACCCTCACAGCTCCATCTAGTCCTAATGATCTCCACACACACACACACACACACACAGTTGGGGGTTCCATTTCCAGCAAATGGAGCCTTTGGACTCCACATTCAAATGACAGTCCCCTCACGGCCCCCGTGGAGGAAGGATGGAGCACCTCAGCATGCTGGGAAATCGGGCCTTTCACAAAGTTCCTGTGGCCAAACTAGAGCTTGCGGGGTCAGAGGAGGCAGATCTGCAGTCAGCCAGGGGACCAGGAGATGGGGTTGTCGTGGTGTCCTCCCCGTGTCCTGTGTCGGCCCCCGCCCCGGCCCCCACCCCCAGCATCTGCAAACAGCGAATAGTCAGGAGCACCAGCAGGGCCTCTGGTCTGAGAGTTCCCGTGTCTGGTGCAGAGTCATTCTCCACAATAATTATAGCAGAGAGAATGTGGGAGAAGCAAGGAGCAGACCCCAGATGTATCCATGAAGCAGAGAGGGTCTGCACTGCCGGAATGTGGAGAGCAGGGGGGACCTTTCTTCCTGGAGCCCAGAGAAGCTGATCTTTGTCCTGTGAAGGGCCTCTTAAGTGGCCCTCTTGGATATGCAAATGAAAGACCAGTCAACAGCCAGTGTCCTCGGATTCCTGTACAGAGGGCCTTTTGTGGCCGTAGGTGGTGGGTTTCCTTTTTTATTTTTGAGTGGTTGGCGATGATTGGGGGACTTCTTTTGCAGGCAGAAAAAGGAGTAATAAGCTAGGAGAGTCGTGGAGGAGGAAAAAAAGTCTAAGAACTGATTTACACAGAATTTTCTTCTGGACGCAATGAGACACACCAACACAGTATTCTTATGGTGTTTTGATAAGAAATAAACATTATCTGTATCCCAAGACACGAGATACATCATCAAGGGGCTGGCAAAACAGTTCTGTGCTTAGGTTCCGTGCCCTCCAAACTGTGTGTGTGTGTGTGTGTGTGTCCATGAGTGTATGTACATGTGTGCTAGGGAATTAAACTGAAGGCCTAGCATATGCTAGGCAAGAACTCTACCACCAACCAAACCTCGTTCCCAATTTCATTTTTGTTTAAAGTTCCGGAGAACTGATCTCGTGCCTCCTTGCAGGCCCACAGTCTGGAGTCTAAAGAATGCTTCTTGGGTTTGGTACTCAGGAGGGTTATGGGATGGATAGGCTGTGAAAAGTGAACCCTTGAGTGCTGAGTGAACCCATCTGATGCTGATTAACTGGGGGTGGGGGACAATGAAAATAGTTTGGGAGACGGACACTGAGCACTGAGAGGCCTCACCCTCTCAGGGAGGTCGGGCTGGAGACTTCTGGAAACCCGGTCCGTCCCTCTGGGGAAGCTGGTGTTCTGTTGTTCACATCAGCCTCCATATCACAATCAGGACCAAGGCTGGCTTGGGGGAAGACCTTACTTTGTGCCCACCAGGCCCAACACCAACATCTTCCAAAGTGAGTAGAATGTTAAGATATTCCCAGAAAGCAGGGCACACACTTGAGAATCACTAATTCCACAGAAGAACCCCAGGGGACAGCGCCTTTACCCGGTGGTGCATCTGTTCTCCGATCACACAGCAGGGGCCAGCTTCTGCCAGGCCGCCTGCTGGGCATCAGACAAACTGGCTGAGACACACGCCCTGGAACATTGCCCCCGGGTTTTTCCTCTTCTACCACGAGGTGGCAGCAGAGAGCAGAGTGCGCCGAGGGCCATCTTTCCCAACCCTGCCATCCCTCCCACTCTCCTTAACTATGGCCACTGTTCTGCTAACAAAGCAAAGGGTGCTCCTGGCTGCACATGTGTCGGCCTCTTTAGTCTGCCCTCAGGACCTTCTGTCCCCTTCATCCTCCAGATAAAGGGACAACTGGATTTCAGTTTTGGCATTAGCTTTGGTCAGGGCAAAGTGGTTTCAAACCATGTGCTTGGGCATCGGGTGGCCCGCTTCCCTTTGCACCAGTACTCACCTGAACTACGTCATCACTGACAGCACTGGTCCCTAAAATTTCCTGGGGGCCTCCCTGAGCAAAGGTAGAGGCATCCAGAAAAGGAAAGTCCCAGAAGGAGCCTGAATTCTGAGGGACTGTGGAACAGTCCTCTTCCTTCTCTCCTGTAGTGACTCATAAGAGATGATGACCTGAGCAGGAAATGGTCTTTATGGGGTGAAGCCAATGAGGCTGGGGGCAGGGTGCTTGGCACAGCAGTGCATACCAGCCACCTTGAAAATATGCCCAGTGCCCTGCCCTGATGATAGCATGGTGTAAACTGGTCTTAGGGTTTCCCCATCAGTGACCTGTGGTAGGTAGGCACCAATCATGTGACTCATGTGGTTACCAAGACCCCTCCTGTAGTGTCAGCAGCAAGGCATACTAGTGACACCCCACTTTGCAATTCTGCGACCCTGATAAGTGGACCTGACCCTAGGATCACAGGTACGAAAGGTGACTGGGGAGACTCAGGCACTTGACCACTTTGTGCCTGTTTTCCCCACTTGTAAATCAGGATCATAACAGAGTCCCTGTGGAGATTAATGAGTCCACCTATGCAGAAATCCCGGAATAGTGGTTGGTGCACAGGAGGTACTCATTTTGTGTCACCTTGATGACTGAAGCGCACAGGCCACAATGTGACTTCTGCCCAGACCACCTCCCACCACCTAGTACACTGAAAGGTCGATGAGCCAGACCCACAGAGAAAGGCAGAATATCTAGAACGGAGAGGCTAAACCCGTCCTGGGCTGGGAGCGACACCCTCTCAGCAGACGCTGTGATGGTGGCTGCAGTGGCCTGCCTTTCGCCAAACTGCATTCGTAGGGAAGGAAGGAAAGAGAAACATAGGAACAGCAGGTGGGGGCAGAAGTGGGTGAGGGTGAGACTTAGAAAAAGGACAGCGAGCTTTGTAAAGTCCTTCCCTTGGCAGTCTGGCCAACTGCAGTGGCTTCAGGCCACAGGAACAGGGGGAAAAATGTAGCCCAGGAATTTCTCTGCAACGGTTCCCCTTGTCTTTCTCTGTGGGGATTTGGAGCTGCAGACATTCCTTCCATAACCAGCGCCTGCCTGCCCGTTGCAGCTGAAGAGCCCTTGGTTGGGGCTGGTGAACTGAGCTGGCCCAGCCCCTCCGGCACCCTGCCCCCATGTCCCTTCTCCCAGAGCGGGCACTACAGATGTGCCAAGAATGATCCTCCACTGGCAGAGCTCACAGCCTGCTCTCAGGGTCGGCCCTACTCTGACATGCCTGCCTCTCTCCAGAGCACACCCACCTAGACACTTTTCACAGCTGCTTCTCTCCGGATGGTCGCCAGCAATAGTTGGACATCTTGGCTAGAATTCCCATCATCTTGGAGATGGGAAATTTTTTTTTCCAAGCCAAGTACTTCCCGGTTTAAGAGGAAACAATTTCCCAAATCTGTAATTCTTTTAAAGCACTGGGAAGCACTAGTCTGCAGGCCAGACCTAGCTTGCCACCTGTCTTTGTACAGTTTTATTGGAATGTGGGCATCCCCTCTCATGTGTCCCTTGTCCCTGGCTGACTTCATGCTACATTGGGAGACTCCACTTGCTGTCTGTTCCTTACAGAAAGCCCACCGACTCCTTTGTCCTAGTGCATTTGGGTACTAAGTTACTGTCAGGATAAGATGTTGTGATGTGGGCTGGAGCGTAGCTCAGTGGTAGAACATAGGTTCAGAAGGGAGGGAGAGAGAAAAAGAAAGAGGGAGGAAAGTCTTCAGGGGTGTTATTGCTCAGTAGTATGCCCACCCATAACCATAATTCACTCATTTTAAAAGCTAGGATTTTGAAAGTTTTTAACCATAAAGAACTGATCAGGTTTGGGAGATATATTTAACTTGAGTTGGGTGTGCATGACTAGAATGAATCCTAGTGTTTGGGGGTGCTGAGGCAGGAGAATCTAGAAGCCATCCTAGGCTACATAAAAAATTCAAGACAAGCTTGAGCTACATTGTGAGACCCTGTCTCAAAAGTAAGCTTAATATGAGAAAAAAAAATAAAGTTTAGTTTGATTTAAACCTTACATAGTATATACATTGGGGTATATGGAACCCCATTTGTATATTTCTTATGTTTTTGTGTATTAGTTATAGAATTTTCTGTTGTTTCTCTGGGACAGGATCTCTTGAATCCTTATCCCAGGCTGGTCTTGAACTTGTTTTGCTGAGGGTGACCTTGAACTTCTGATTCTCCTGCCTCCATGCTGAGATTTCAGGTGTGGGAAGCCGTACACAATCTTAAAAATTAACGTTTTCATGGTTGCATAGAATACCCCATGTACTACAGTCTAGGGGTGTTTCCAACAGTAGTGTTTCCACGGGTCTTCCTGCTCCTTCAGTCCTTCGGTGGGCTTGGCTCTGATGGCAGAAATAGTGTTGTAGATCCAGGCCCTGCCAACACTCTTTTCACGCAGGAACCACAGTGCCCAATGCCCACAGCCTACCTCTTTATCTTGGTCTTGCCACACTTGATGTGCTGGCTGATTTCCATTTCATCACCATTTTCCAGAGAGAAAGGGGGAGAGGGCACCACAGAAGGTCCCGTGCTCCCCACAATTCCCTCCTTCTAGGTGCTCTGATCTGTGTCGTTGTGACCGAGGCCCTCGCCTGAAGAGAAAAATAACTACTTTAAAAGGAGACTAACAGCGCAGTACATAGACACCGTGTTCCTGTATCTTCAAGGGCTTTGCAGCCACTTCTACTGAAAATATTCATAACAAAATAGTGAAAACATAGCAATAACAGAAAAATTTAGAACCTGCAAAAAGGAAGATAAAAGTTAAAATGCAAACTCAGGAACTGTAACATAAACACCAAGACTTATTTAGGATCTTCATGCTTGCCAAAGGCAAACTTTTAGTATCCCTGTAGCTTCTAAAAGCTGGAAGAGGAAACATCCGAATTAAATCTTATGATTTAAGGGAAAGGAAAGGGTATACGAGTCCTGATAGACTCCACAGCTTTTTGCTTTGTTTGTTTTTAGCCTAAATCTGAATGAGTCTTGCTTCAGACCGTAAGGGTGACCTACCTTCCCGGTAGTCATGCTTAGGTGAAAACAGGGTTGGACCTGAACAGTAGGTTGAGTGAAGGATAATTGCATGCTGTTGATAGGGGGGCTCTGGGGAGACAGGTTCTGGTCAATACCTTCAACCAAGCACTTAGCCAGCCTTGCCAGCTTCAGAATCTATGTCTATGGTGTGTATACGCACGCGGTGTGTATGTGTACCATGAAGTCACACTTTCACCGCAGATGGAAAACCATGGGGGGCGGACAGGAGGTGGGGTCAGGGTGGCATAAGGCAAGAGGAAGTGGGGTGGTAGCTTGTGGCTTCAGATCTCAAGCCCACCTTACCTGGCCGTTTGTCTGTATCCTCACCATAGAGCCAGTGTGATGACCGGTCACCATCCCAGGCTGCAGGCAAAGCTAATCAGAAGAGTCTTGCTATCGGGTGTCAGTGCCCCCAGAGGTGTGATTTATAATAAGCTGTCTGAGGGGTCGCCCTCAGGCCCATCTTCTAGAAACTACCAAGGCTGACAGGAACCAGACGTGACTCAAAAGCAATGAGTTTATGTGGCCCGCCTGTCAGACTGACTCCAGCTCTCCTGGGAAATCACTGTGTCTAAAGGCGCCACCACAGACTGCGTGCCATAGCCCCAGAGCACCAAATTCAACACCCGGCACCTTCCCTCTCCCTGCAAATTGTGGCTCATAAAGTCCTTCAGAACACCAACTGGGCTAGCTCCCGATGGGAACCCAGCCTCTGAATAGCTATCTGATCCTGTACAAATGATTTCCCCTTCCTGGTCCTCTTTCCCTGCTCTTGAAAGCAGAAATAATGATGAACAAAGGCCTAACATTGCTCTGAATTCTATGATCATAAGCACCTATGACTTCATGCTGGCCCACGGTCAGGGCAAGGCAGTGGCTCAGTCTTGAACATGGTGTTTATAGCCTTGTTTCCATTAGGTGCTACTGTGTGACAGACTGCGCCAGCTCGCTGGTGTCTCTGCGGCCTCACTGTTCTGTAGTGTGAGCATGCGTCCCAGGACAGCACTTCCCGCTCTCTCCAGCATCACTGGAGGCTACACATCCAGGTGGCCTCCCTCTCAGGCATGTGGGTTGTTCTGACTCACTTCTCCACGGGGCCTGTCCAAAGCTAGGCTGGGCTCCTTGCATTGTGATGGTTTCGGCACAGTTCTTTGCCTCACTGGGGATGGCTTCCCAGAACTGGCCACCAGGACCACTGTGCTTTAAGCAGGGTGCGGCCTGATTTAGGTCTTGAACCAGGGGCTCGAGACTGAAAACCTGGCAGCTGCAGCCATCGTAGAAACAGCTGTGCATGCTCACTGCTGCATCTGGGTTCTTCCAGAAAGTAGAACGTGGCAGTGAGAGGTGCACTGGGCAGATAGGGCAACTCCTGCTCACAGGACGCGGCCTTCCTCTCCTGTCATCCTGCCTTTTCCCGGAGTCCACAGTCCTAGAGGAGCTGCCTGTGCCCTGTGGTGGGTACAGGGGCCCACCCTGCCCTCACCCCCACCTAGAGTGGAGCATCACAGGCTTGAACGGTCCTGATGCTTACTCATTTCCAGAGAGTTTGGGATCATGATCAATTTGGGACACAGAGCTATGTTTAGGAAACTATATTTTTTAACCAAATTCCACACTTGGTATGTTTTTTTTTTTTTTTCAGTTGTAGCCCAAGACCCTGGGCCAAACTTGGGAAATACCATCCATCTATCCATCCATCCACCCATCCATCCATCTGTCCATCCATCCACCCACCCATCCATCCACCCATCCATCCATCCACCCATCCATCCACCCATCCATCCATCCATCCATCCATCCATCCATCCATCCATCCATCCATCCATCCATCTCTTGTAACTAACCATTGACCAACTCACATCTATCTGTTCATTTCCATTCATATCCACATAGCCATTCATCCACCTGTTAATCTATCTGTCCATTCATTCATCTAGCTTTCCATCCATCCATCCATCCATCCATCCATCCATCCATCCATCCGTTCACCAATCCACACATATCCATCCAACCATCTACTCACTTACCTTCTCATCTATCCATAAAGCCATCTCTCCATTAATCCACCTCTCTACATGTCCATCTGCCTATCCATCAATTAATTTACCCATCCACCCACCCACCAATCCATACATCCATCTGCCTATCCATCCATTTATCTCCCTCCACCAACCTATCCACACGTCTATCCATCCACTCGCTTATCTGGTTACTCCCTTCTCAATTTGCTGGCTATAGGCAAGTCTCCTCACCTCCTCAAACTTTGTGGTTTTTTTTCTTCTGTAAATTGACTATTATAGCAGGTTCCTAGTGGGCTTGTTCTGTGGCTAACAGATAAAAACATCTGTGAATTGCATGGCACATGGTGGGAAGTACATAGGGAATGATATTTTCCTTTCCCCTTGAGGAAGACACACAACAGGAAAATTATAAAAACCACAATATATACCCAGGAATTAGGGGTGTGAAACCAAAGGCAGAAATGATAGACACTCCCGCCTTCCATTTGTCTGCTCAACTGCTTAGGAGCTAGTATTTAAAAACACTTTGAAAAGTCCAGTATCCCAAAATACATTTGAACGGTTCAGTGGGGACGTTGACCCTCAGTCATAGGCTCATTTGAAAGATGCGACTTTGCTACTTCCTCTGAGGATAAACAAGCAACCTACAATGGCCACTGTAATGTTTTCTTTTAAATCTTGCTTCCCAAATGTAGGACTTGGCCATTGGACAGCTCCCCCCACCCCCACCCGCACCGCCGGCGGGCGGATGCTCTCCCTGAAAGCGGGGAGCTCCAGCCTGGAATTCCTAGGGCCTCATTAAGCCGTCTGTGACGAAGTGATCTTGCCTGGTGCTAACACTGTCTAAAGTGACTTGGCAGCAACCAGAAGTCAGGGCTGGCTGTTCTCTGTTACTGTCTTTGTAAGCTTGCCTCCATGTCCTGAGTGAAAACATTCTTTCTGAATCTGCTGCTGGACACCCTGTCTCTCCCAAAGCCCCACCCCGGACTTTCTAGGGAGTCATAGGGAGAGGGGGGCTGGGAGATCTGCCTGCTGCTGTTAATCTCCCTTTTGAATGAAGACTTGGGAAAACCTTTTCCTGGCTTGCCTCAGTCGGTAATCCTCCCCTGTCCCCTTACCTCTTCTGCTCACAGTGGGCAGCTCTGCTTTCCCAGCTCACTCTACCACACAGCCTTCCCAGACCACCTCTGTGCCTGGAGATGAAAGGAGAGGTCCTAGTCTAGCCTAAGGCCACAGCCCTGCATCAGAGCCAGGCGGGGGCAGATGCTAGGGATTGGAAGAGGAAACTACTGAGAACTCTCGGCAGGGTGGGGGATGGGAAGGCGGGGGTGGGGGATGGGCTTTTGAGCTCTGGGTTCCATCCCCAGCCCCATGCAAAAGAAAGCAATGAATTCCGACCTGTGCCAAACAAATACACGAGAGACTATGATTTCTCTCTCTTGAGTGTTCCACAGCACGGGATTGTTCCTTCCTGGTAGGAAACAAGGCCACTGTGAGAAAACTCTTGACATCCATCCACTTTGCCCCTTTTTACCTTTTTTACCCCAAAGGAAGCACTCCTGGTTTTCTTCTTCCCAGGTGCCTAGTACAGAGCCTGAGATTGTTTCACAGGACAGCTATCAGGTGCCTACATCCCAGCAGGTCCATCCTAACTACCACACTCCACTTCATCACCACTTATCAGAAAATTCTTTTACTGAGAAACATTTTGCTGGCTCCAGGGCTCGGCAGTTGCCAGCAGGGCTGCAATGAATACTCCCTATATAGTTTTCCTAGCCACGTGGACAAGAATTCTTGTGGAGTACATCCTGGGGAGTGGAGGTCCTGGATCCCATGGTTTTTTGAGACAGGGTTTCTCTGTGTAGTCCTGCAACTCACTCTGTAGACCAGGCTAGCCTCGAACTCACAGATATTTGCCTGCCTCTGTCTTCCAAATGCTGGGATTAAAGGTTTGAGCTACCCTACCTGGCAGGTATTGGCGTACTTAAGAGAAAGAGAAGATTTACATTTATTCTCTCCCCGCCCGAGGGCAACTTTCGTGAATTGGTTCTCTGCAATGTGAATCCTGAGACTGAACGCAGGTCTTCGGGCTTGGTGGACAAGCACCATAACCAGCCAAGCCATCTCATCAGCCCAGTACTCTTAATTTTGATAAGCGAGACCCATGCCACCTTCTAGCTAGTGATTACTTTCTCCCCATCTCCGTGGTAAAAACACCCTTCTGCCCAAGTCCTTGATGCTGATGGGCCAGGGCGGCTAACCCAATTAGCAATGTCCTGACTGTGTGATACATCACTTCTATTGATATTTAATCCTTATGGCGACCCAGTGAAGCAGTTTCCATTATTCCCTCCCTATGCAGGTGAGTGTGGGTGGTGTGGGGGGCTAGCAATTACATTGAGCCAAGTGATCTTTCAGACAGCGAAACAGTCCCAGAGGGATAAGCAGTCTACCCAGTCACAGGGGTTATAGGTGGCTCAGCCAGATCTGAGGGGAGTCTGTGCAAACATTTCCCGGCTGCTGCCCCCAAGTTCAGGTGAATTGAGAAAAAGAGAGCCAAGTGGCTTTGGACCACGCCCCCTCCCAGTCTTGCGGAAAGTTGAGGTGACTGTTAAAAGGATGCTGGAGGAGGGGGAGGAGCCGCCCTTGCCGGGGAGGACACCTTTGCTTCCTCATGAGCGCGGCGGTCTGGCTTCGGAGGTCGCGCGGCCCTCGGTGGGCTCGGAGGCAGAGGGGGGAAGAGTGCCGTGATTGGCGCAGCGCCCCCTGGCGGCCGCTGGCTGCGCGCTGCTCCGTGCCCAGGGAGAGTAACGGGCCGTGGGGAGGGCGCCGCCCGGGCAGCGCATAAAAGCGGCGCGCGGCGTGATCTGCGCGTTCGTGAGGACCAGGGAGAGAGCCGAGGTCTCGTGTGCTCCCCACGCCCTGCCGGCTAGTGCACGCCAGCTCCCGGGGTGCCGGCCGGGGCGGGGAGCGGAGGCGAGCGGCGGGGAAGCGGTGGTGCCATGGGGCTGTGCTGCTGCAAGGACTGGAGAGGACACCTGCGAGCGCCCAAAGGTAACTGCCGGAGCGCACGTGCGCCGCGCTGCAGCCGCGGGCATAACCCCCGCCGGGGTCCCCAGTGTCTGTGGCCGCCCGCACCTGCCCCGCTTTGCCGGGGTTTCCAGACTCTTAACTCTAGTCAGGGCCTCCCGTAACTCCGGGACACTCGGAGGGAGGCAGGGATACGCGCGGAGCAACGCAGCGTGGGGATCCGGGCGGTCGGTGGGCTGGGGGTCAGGTCCGTCAAGTCCACTGCTGTATCAGGCCGCGGGGATACCGAGGAGCGCGGCAGTAGCCGGCGGGTCCCCGACACCGCCAGCCAGGCCAGCGCCCGCGACGCCTCTGCGGCTTAACCGCCCGGAGGGGGCTGGGCCATTCATTCTCACCCGCCTCTGTCACAGACTTGGACTAAGTGGGCCTGACTCAAGAGTTTTCCAAAGTCGCAGCGGAACCTGCGAGCAGAGCTGCTTCTGGAATGCAGCCGGCTTGGAGAGGGCCCAAAGCTGAACGCTTGGGACAGCGGTGGCGGCGGCTGCCCGAGGTCCGGCCTCCCTAGGCAGTGGCCGTGGCCGTCTGACTTAACCCTTTCCTTGCCAAAAGGAGCCTTTCTGGACACGGGGTACAGCTCTCTACTTCACTTCCCAAACTTGCCTGACCCTAACACTCATCCGCCCTGCCTATTGAAATCGTCCAAGGACCTGAGAGCTGAGTGTTTCAGGAGTGTCCCTAAGTGACTTAAGTGATCCTCCGAGCTCAGGAAGTAAGGCTTTAAGTCGTTCTCAGAACAAGCAAAAAGTCCTGTTGGTCTGCAGAGCATATTCTAGACCCAGAGAAAGGAAATGCATGGACCTGTCAAACAGCGTGAAGGACCCTTGCTCAGGTGATCCTTATTCCACAGAAGTCCAGGTTTCTTCCAGGAAGGGTTTGAGGTGGCCCACAGCATGACTAAACAGACCTGACCGTGGGAGTTTAGACGGGACCAAGCATCCAGACCGGCAGCCTGAACCAAATTGATACCATCCTGGACTGGACTGTGTTATGGCTGTTCCACTGCATCTGTCTTCTTAGCTTTTGATTTTTAAAAGAAAAATGAAAGAATGCTGCTTGTGGGGCTTCATGCTTGGGGGCCCGGGCAGAGAGCCAATTCAGCCAAGGCAACAATGGGATTCCGGGGGAGGGGCTTGTAGCTGCTTTCTGCGGGCAGGTCAGAGTCCAAAGGCAAGGACTTCTGTGGGGGCGGGGCCTAGGTAGGTCGCTTTGGTCTTTTCTGAGCCCTCCTCTGTAAACAAGGCTTGTGTGAATCTGTCTGGGGACACGGGTAGATCTGCAAAGACTTGCTTAGGGCTAGCATGTGTTCAGTAAGCACCCTAGAAGGAACCCCGGGGCATCTCCTGCTGCTCGACTTATCTAGAGCAGAAGACACTCCCCCCACGCTTGGCTATGCCCATCCAAGTGAGGGGCAGCCTGGCCTGGCAATGTTCTCCTGCTTGTCTGGCCTGGCAATGTTCTCCTGCTTGCCTCTGACAGGAACCTAGTGTGGAATGCCTTCACAAAGGTTCTGCAGCCCATGGAAATAGCAGGGCTGGTTAAGTTTAGGATTGGAGGGAAGCCCGGTGATGCCAGAGTGGGCTGCAGCCAGTCCCCACAGGAGGAGGAAACCCATGCAGCTAGAGTCCTCGGCCCAAGAAAGGCAGATCGTTACTTGGCCTCTTAATGTAAAAATCTCCAAATGTTTTTATATGGTCTTGATACATTTAACACATTTGAACGTATGTGGCCAGGACTGGGTGGGTAGGTGGTGGGCAGATTGGCTCATTAGTTGCAATGAATTCTGCAATCAATGAAAGAAGTGGACTGTTCTGTGGTCAAATAACCTGAGGGATCACATCACCATTTATCAAAGTTTGGAAGGTCTCTTCTGGCGGGCCCTCTCAGGGCCTTTGGCACATTTGTGCAGCGGTGTGTTGGGTGAACTGTGGCCTCTCGGCTTGTGTCCAGGGAAACTGCTTTGCACAGAACCTCCTGGTGCACATACCGCTGGATACACTTTAAGGATCTCTGCTTTAGATATTAAGCTCAGTTGCCATAGCAGTAACTCAGCAAGTTGGTTTCCAAGGCTGTGTGTGCTTGCTAGTTACCTGAGAAGACTCAGACTCTCAACTTGAAGTGGATGTGTATTTGGTTTTTAGAACAGATTACAAAAAGGAAGAAACCAGGCATGAGGCCTGTGATCTTAGAACTTGGGAAGCTGAGGCAGGAGAATTATTTGTAGATTCAAGGCCAGTCTGGACGACACAGTGAAACCTGTCTCACCACACACACACACACACACACACACACACACACACACACACACAGAGAGAGAGAGAGAGAGAGAGAGAGAGAGAGAGATGCACGCACGCGCGCACGCACACGAACAAATTCATTTCGCTCAGACAGGCCCTTTAGTTACTGATATTTCACTGGACCAACAGCTGAAGCAGCTGCTGATCTTGCTGACTTCATTCCTGGATGTTCCTGAAGCTAAATTTTTACAACAGAACGTTTTAGCTTATTGTTTGTGTATGAAAGTGTATTTGAAGAAGTAGAAAAATTCCAATAATCTGAATGGAATCTGGCAAAGAGAGCCTCAAAACTTCCCCTAGTGCCCGAGACTGGTTTAGCAGCGGCATCCGTGGGGCTTTAAAACCCAGTGCTGGAGTTTGTCCAGAGGCCATCGGCTGGCTGAACTCAGGGCAGCGGTGGTGTCCTCTGTGTGGCTGGTTGCTGCAGAGGCAGGACCGGGCCCCAGGTACTCCCAGAGAAATGAGAACAGGTCTGTTCTGCAGAGGCCATGTGTGTCCAAGCAGAGGTACCAGTCTGACGTCGTTCCAAGAGTGTTTCTAGATGCGTGTGTCTAGGGCTATGGGGCATATTTATCCAGTTCCTCAGTATCGTGTGGTTGTCCAGGACCGAGGGCTGGAAGAAGGAGATGCCCCTGAGCCTGGCATTAAGTTGGAATTGAATCTAGGCTGGGAAGCAACAAGAGAGCAGAGGGCAGGGCCCTGAGACCCAGATGCTACGACCCTGCCTCTGCTTCATGTCCTGCCCCCTCTGGGGCTTTTGGCTTCTCACTCTTTCCACTGGTCAGAAGCTCTTCTCGCTTCCAGAAACCCTCACTTCCTTCTCCTCACGCCTCCCTCTGTCCTTAGAAGCCTAAGTCCCTCATCAGAAAGTATAGTCAGCCCACCACCACTCCAGTCAGTCATGTGTCCACTTTGTGCCCCCTGGGACCTCCCCATCATTCTGTCTTCCGTCCTGACACCCAGGGCCTTTCCATCCTGCCTGCCTCCTTCTACTCCCACCTGACCCCCACACCACCGCTGCCCTGAGTTCAGCCAGCCAATGGCAGCCTCCATCCACCCTTGCTGGACCAGTGAGCTATTCTGGCGCTCCAAGCGCCTGAGGACCCCAGGCCCTTCTGTCCTCCCTCTTGCACCCTTCTAGCCTTTCATCTGTGTCTGTGTGACTGTCCCTTTGGTCCCGTTTCACTCCGTTCGCTGTGGCTTCCCCTACTTTCTGAGTTCTGTCTCTCCAGGACCCTGAGGACCGAGCGGATGCAGACCCACAGCCTCCAACTCTCCTCTGCAGCGTCCGTCTCAACCAGCAGGTGCAGCCCCTGCTCAGCTCTCGGCTGGAGCCTTTCCTACCCCCTCCGACAGTGGAAGGCTGGGTGCGCCACGGTCCAGCTCCCCAGACCACCTTCCTTCTTGTCAGCTGCACGGGCTTCCAGGCTGGCCATCCCAGGCCTCTTCTAGTCTGCTGCCCAAGCACTGTCTCATTTACAAACGCAGTCACACGTGTCCCTCCCCAGACCTGCCTTGCCGTCTTTGTATACGGAAAAGGCTTGGCTCCTTCGTCTGGTGACATGTCTCTCCAGTGCCTGGCCAGCCTGGCCCACCACATGGCCTGAATCTCTCTGGTCCTATGCCCTGCTGTGTATGCCTTCAGCCAGGCAGAGAGTGATCGAGCCCAGCAGGTGGCCTGCAGGGCCCCTTCACTTCATTCTTCAGGGGTGGAGCTGGTCTGATTGGCTGCCCCTAGTGGTCACCTCTTGTCACCTCTGTCAAGACGCTGTACCTATGTGTTTTGTCAACACTGGAAAGCAGAATGTAGACAGGCAGGGTGACGTTTTGGCTCCCCACTGGTAGGGCCCCGTGTGAGTCTGGCCACCCAACAACAAACCCCCAGTGGTAGATTGTTTGGAAGAGTCTAGCCCACGTTGCCAACAGTGAGCTCTAGGGATGGGCATCTGAGGCCAGTGGCTGGGGCAGCTGGTGTTCAACTCGGCTCCAGAGGCGGTGGAACAGGATGTGGGTGGAGCAGGGCCTGGGAATGATGGCCAGGAGGTCAGCACCCCGTGACTGTGTAGAGGGCAAGGCCCCACAAACATCCCGCCTGTGGCTCAGGGTTTGTGCAGGTCCCACTGTGTTTCTGAGAAGTGTCCTCTGTCAGTCACCTCTTCCCCATTCAAGTGTCCCAGGCAGCAGCCTTGTGGGTTTCTTAAAACAGGAACTGGCCTCGGGCAGAGCTTTAGTTCCATTTCCTAGCCAGGCTAGCCCTCCCTTCCCGAGCCCTTCATTGCCAGCTACATTTTGGACATGCGCACCATCTCGAGTGGCTCCAGAAAGCCCAGTGATTTTTCTCAGCTCTTCCCTTTTCTGGTTACAACTCAGAACCTCAGTGCGTGCATCTAGAAAGAGAAATAAGCAGCCTCTGATGACCTCCCAGGCCCATGGCAGCTTGATCTCAGACCTGCCGTTTGCCCTCACACGGAGCTGGCAGCAGTCTGGCTAGAATGGGGGTGCTAAGATATTGGTTGGGTCAGTGGCCCTCCTAGGACCATGCTTAAAGGCAGGTCTACTTAACCAGCACACTGTTGGGTCAGCTCTGCAGGCCTTCGCCTTAGTGAGGGGTGGAGGTTCTTGTCCGAGAAAAGAGTCAACCTTCTTAGAGAGGCCTGATGCTCCTTTAGGACTGAGAGCCTCCCAGATGCCTTCAGAGTCCTGAACTACCTGTAAATACACTTTCTCATCCTGGTAGTTTGTGGATCCTTGCGAGGATAGGAGAGCCACCTCTGGGAATCTAGGGAACTTTCAAATGATTCAGTCCCACAAAATAAATCTCCATAGCACCCCTAACTCCATCCACCGGAGTTTATGTATTTTGTTGGGATCTTCCACCATATACTCCTTCACTAAACTCTTGAACACCTTTATTTTCCCATCCCATAGAACCTGTCCATTAAAGTACACCACAACTCAACAGTTACAGCGAGGTCACAGCATCGCCTGGCCGTAACCATAATTTAAACATTTTCGGTACTCCCAGAACAAACTTCATGCCCATCGACAGCCACTCTTAGTTCTTGAGACAGCTATCCCTCACCCTGTCACCCTCCTCTGACGTCCCCAGGCGATCGCTAAACCACTTTCCTGCCACCTGTGAACTTTGGTTTTATGTAGTTCCTTCATTCCTTTTTATAGCAAAATAACATTCCTTAGTATGAATGTTTATCTGTTCATCGGATGATTTAGATTGTATTTTGATAGTTTATGTTTTTTTTCTTTTCTTTTCTTTTTTTGGTTTTTCCAGACAGGGGTTCTCTGTGTAGCTTTGCACCTTTCCTGGAACTCACTTGGTAGCCCAGGCTGGCCTCGAACTTACATGGATCTGCCTGGCTCTGCCTCTGGAGTGCTGGGACTAAAGGCGTGCGCCACCACCGCCTGGCTGGTTTTTTCTTTTTTTTTTTTGAGATTTTTTTTGTTTGTTTTTGTTATTTTGAGTCAAGGTTTCTGTGTGGCCTTGGCTGTCTTGTAACTCATTTTGTAGACAGGACTGGCCTCAAACTCAGAGATCCTCCTGCCTCTGCCTTGAATCCCAGCATTCTGCTTTAGTGCTGGGATTAAAAATGTGTGCCACCACACTCTAGTGGTTTTTTTTTTTTTTTTTTGAGACTTTTTAAAGTCTGCATTGATTAGGGATATTGGCTGGAAGTTTTCTTGAGATACCTCTGTGTTCAGTATCTCAGGAATACTGACTATGTAGAAGGAATTGAGAATACATTCTTTTCTATTTCTTTGAAGTCTGTGAACAGTTGGTGCTATTTTTTCTTTATGTGCTTGATAGAATTCATCATTAAAGCCAGGTGGTCCCATGGCTTTCTTTTCAGAAATACTTATTATTGGTTAAAGGTTTGTTTACATTTTGTTTCTCTCGGGCTGTTTGTCTGTCAAGGAATTTTTGTTTCATCTGACTCACCTAGTTTATTGACAGTGAGCTGTTCATATCATTGCCTGGTAATTTTGTTCTGTAAGATCGGTAGTGATGTCCACACTTTCATTCCTGCGGCAGTGACCTGAGCTGTCTTCTTTGTCCTGACTCGTCTACCTAAAGTCTGTGAAGCCTGGCTGGCTATCTTTTATTTTATTTTTTTTAATTTATTTTTATTTTATGAGCTGCCATGTGGGTGCTGGGAATTGAACCCAGGTCCTCTGGAAGAGCAGCCAGTGCTCTTAACTGCGGAACTATGTCTCCAACAAACCCCCTCCCCCCACATCCTTTAAACGAAGCATCTTTGTGTTAGTTTCCACTACTGTGTCCCTAATCCTCACTTATTTCCATTGTAATTTCATCCCATTTGTTCAACTTGAGTTTGGCTTGCCCTTGTCCAGTGTCTTCATGTGCAGGATTAAGTTACTGAGATCTTCTTTTCCCACATAGACATTTAGGACTGTGTCTTCTAGGTTCACAACTGCAATCTATACATTTTGGTATGCTGTATTATCAGTTTTCTCCTCCAAATTTTTTTGTTTTGTTTTGTTGGATTTCGTTTGTTTGAGACAAAATCTCACAACACATCCTAGTCTGGAAGTTAAAATCCTCCTGCCTCTGCCCCCTCGGTGCTGGGACCACAGATACATGCCATCACACTCAGCTCTTAAGCTTTTCAAAATGTCTGTGGCTTCTCTGAGTTTTTCAGAATTCTATCTAGTCCCACGTCATTGTCTATTTCCCAGACTTCCTTTTTATTCATTTCTAATTTGATAAATCAGTAAACATACCTTTATATTTTTAGTCACTTCTTCATAATGTCTAAGGCTTGCTTATAAATTAGTCTATTATGTATTCCGGAGTCTATCCTATGTTGACTTGAGAGGAATGTGTAGTCTGCCATTGCTGGGTGGTGCATTCTATAGATGTGTTTGGTCCAGTTGATTCCTCTGGGTGACTGAGCTAAGTACACATTTGCTGACTTATATTCCTAATTCTATAAGTGTTCTTCATTTCTTCATGTAGTATAGGAGATGATCTGATGCTTTTTCTGATGTTCTTTTATTTTGTGAAAAGATCTATTCACTTATCTTTGCTTTTTTGTTTAAGTAGTCAATCTTTACATTGTTTACAGTGAATGTAATTGCTACTATGGTAGCTTTGTTATTTTGCTTGTTTGTTTTTGGAGAACAGGATTCCCATGCTGTAGCCTAGGCTGACTTGGGATTGTGTAGTCTAGGTTGACCTTGAACTCATGGCAATCCTGAATATATAAGCAACCACTACCAGCCCCGATAAGGTCTCGTATGTAAGTTGTTTTGTTTTATTTTTATTTATTTATTTTTAAATTTTTATTTATTTATTTATTATATTTCTTATAAAAAATACTATTTGTTTTCTGTACCCCTTACTTGTTTTGGTGGTGGTGGTGGTTTTATCCTATTTATACGTTACTGGGTTTTTTCTTTGTTAAACAGACGCTTTCTAGTGTGATGTTTCTAGCATTTTACGTTAGTTATCTCAAAGTTCTGATTAATACTGTCTTCAGTGGCATAAACTCTTTGTCACCGTGTATCTCTGCTCCCTTCCTGTCCTCTGTGTCTTTATTGTGGTATTAATTACGTCTTTGTAATTACCACAGTTTTGTAATCAATGCTTTGTGTAGTTATGATTTAGACAAAAATACATTTAAGCTGTCTTTTACATCTAGTTATATAGGTGTTCTTTATTTCTTTATGTGGGTTGAGTGAACATCTAATGTCTTCTTATTTCACAAAGGTCTCAAATTAGTATTTCATAAAGGACAGCTCTGCTGAGAGAACTTGGAGTCCTTGTCCATCTGGGTCGGCCTTCATTTCTCCCTCACGTTTCATGAATGGTTTTGCTGGATACAGAATTTTTGGTTGATTGCTTCCTGGCTTCTGTGTTTTGGAAAATAATCCCACTTCTTCCAGGTTTTACTAGTTTCCGGTGAAAGACAGCAGTTAACTTCCTTAAGGACCGCGTGTGAGTTCGCTTTCTTTGCATCTTTTGAGGTTGTCCATATTCAGACCGCTCACCTGAGCCTTTACCAGGTGAGAAGCATTTCTCAGTAGTTTGTGACTCTGCCTTAGTCTCCGCTTCTTGCTTGGGAAGAGACTCAAAGTCAGATGTGACAGCGATGTCCTCCTGGGGCTTTCCTGTGCAAGGACACACACATGGTCTTCTAGAGCTCCAGGAACATGCAGAGTTCCCCGAGGATATTTCTTTTTCCTGGATGATCTTAAAACTTAAAAAACGTAAAACTTCCTTTTCAGCTTTGGTTAAGTGTTTGCTCTGATTTGTATCACAGCTGTAATGTGAAAGAATTGCTTCACCTCCTCCTCCTTCCTCCCTCCTCCTCCTTCCTCCTCCCTCCTCCTCCTCTTCATTTTTTGAGACAGGGTTTCTCTGTGTAGTCCTGTCTGGCCTGGAACTTGCTCTGTAGAGAGATCCACCTGCCTCTGCCTCCTGAGTGCTGCGATTAAAGGTTTGTGGCACCACCACCGCCGGGTGCTTCTGATTCTTCTTAACAAACGCCCTGAAAGTAGAGAAACCAGTAGTCAGGTTAGATGATGGCAATGGTCTGTCAAGGGGATTTTTAGGGAACTCAGAGCAGGTCAGATTATGACAGTGCTTTGGGGACGGGACTTTTCAAGAAGCTAATTCCTACCAAGGTATGTGAGCAAGTCCTCGTCTCCTCTGGGCAGGGCCTGGTCCCTCTTACTTAAGCTTTGCTTGCAGGTGTCAGTGGTGTAAGAACCCAAGGGCTTGGGCCTAAGGAGGTAGGGAAACACTGGAGGATCATGCAGGGAGCCGTGGGCCGGGCAGAACTCTCTGAGCCAAAGAAGGAGAGCTTTTGTAAGCAGAGGTCCCAGAAGTCTCACCAAGTTCGCTAAGATCCAAATGAGCATCAGCATACATTGTGGTGCTGGTGCCTTGAAAATGCCCAGTAATGGAAATGAGTCTTACCTAACATACCTTGACTTATAAGATAGCATTCGTAACACAGACAGCACTGTGTGCCAGGCTCTGACCTAGCCACTTCAGATGCAGGAATTGATTCACTCCCTGCGAACCCCTGAACTCTGTTATTAATTTCCTTTTAGAGATGAGGAAGTAGGTGCAGCTTCCCACCAGTGACCCGCCAAATGTGGGGCTCCCTCCCGTCCAGCTGCCTGTCTCCTCACTGTGTACCTGTCACTGAAGCTTTGGCAGACAGTGGTGAGGTCTAGAGCATGGGCAAGAAGAGCATCATGTGCCCTTTACTAATGAAACCTGAAACACCAGGGTTTGGGTTGGGGTGTCCCTGGTGGTATCCGGTTTGGAAGGAACTGAAGGTCACGCAGAGACCATCCACTTCTCCCTCGCGTCTCCAGCAGTCAGGTTCCTCTCTGCCCGTCTGTGGCCTGCAGGGTCTGTCTTTGGATGGTCCCCTGTGCCATGTCGGGTGCAGCCGGTCCCCAGTCTGCTCAGGCTGACGGCTGGTCGGGAATATATGGGCTGCTATGCTTCTGGCCCTCAGTGATCCAGTGAACACTGGGAACCACAGCACCAACGGTGTGCAAGGGGTTCAGCTCAGTGTCATACCAGGGCTGCGCGGATACGGTGCCTTTAGTCAGGGGCTCCATCATGTTGTGTATGACTTTGATAGCCTTGATTATCATCAGTGATGTCACAGTGGCCTCTCCAATGTGGAACTTCTATAGGTTCAGAGTAGGTGGTGCCTGACCCTTGGCCGGCCGGCCTCGAATACTTTGCAGTTGGGGTGGTGACTGTCAGGACACCTCCTTAAGTGATTTTTTTTAAATGATTAAACTTAGAAAATTGTCTATTTTATTATTTTATGTGTCTGGGTGTTTTGCCTGTATGTATGTATGTATGTATGTATGTATGTATGTGCACCATATGTGTGCTTTGTGCCTGGGGAGGGCAGAGGAGAATTGAACCCAGGCAAGAGCAACAAGGGCTTTTAACCGCCAAGTCATCTCTCCATCCCCTTGAGAGTGGTTCCTATTTCAGACTTCTGTCTAAATCTGAAAGGACAAAGCAGGACTTAGCCCCTGTCTCCACTTTGCCTCTGGCCAAGCCTGCCCTTACCATCCCTTGCAAGCTCCCAGTGTCCTGCCCACTGGACCTCCACAGCCCGAGGTGTGTGAACTCAATGGTGTCACGAGGAATTCCCGTGATGCCTGCCGGTTCTCAGCAGTTCAGGCATGTTCGGGGCATGCTTCAACCACGGGAGATGAATGGTCTCACCTGGGAAGGGGAGAGGCTCCATCTGCCGAGTGCTGGCTGTGCCTCAGCGCACACTGAACCTCCTTCCTCAGCCTCCCAGTGCTGTGCAGGGCTCTGTGGAGGGACCAGACTCCCGAGGTTCCCGGAGGTGACTAACTGAACCCCCAGCCTTGCAGATAACCTCAGGAATGCAACCTGTGACCCTCTCTTCCTCCCTCTGCCGGCCTCTAGCATCCAGGTCATTGCTCTCCCTCCAAAGCTCCAGAACAAACTTCTGCAAAGATGGCAGTTTAATAGCCCTTGTCTGCCCGGACAGTGGGTCTTTGAGGTTTCTCTGGCTACCTAATAAAGCGGTGTCTGAGGAAATCTCCAGACACTCTTCCCTCCAGCACCCCTCCCCCTTGACCCACAGGACAGCTTCCGAGCCTGGAAATCCCTAGAGATCCGGAGAGGTGGTGCTGAAGGGATGTCACCCAGACAGGGAGCCACACCTCCCAATAAACTCCTGGGCAGCCACTGGGGGGACTGGGCAGTGTGGCTGGGGTCACCCGGCATCCGCCTACTCCCTGTGAGGCCCTATTGTCCGACTGAAGCTCCCGGCGGCTGCCCTGGTGGGGGGCATTCATGAGCTGGGCTCTGAAGCCCATTCTGAGGGAGCGCTATTTGTAGAATCTTCTTAAAATACCACAACAGTGCCATTCACAGAGCGTCTGCCCTGTATGAACAGTGGAGGCCGGGACAAAGCGCCCCTGTGCCGGCATCCATCAGGACCTCCACCAGGGCGCACACCCCCCATCCTGGGTGCTCTGAGGCCAGGCCCTAGGGTCCACTGAGGGAGCCTGGCCTGGAGTGTGTCCTGGGCAAAACCCATGGCTGAGGGAGCCACGGGGTGGCATGTAGCTCCCTCTAGGAGGAACACTAGCTTCCCTTGGTGTTCTCAGAAGACACTTTATCCATGTCCTCATACTCAGCCCTGACTGATGTCAGGCCTAACATGCAGCCAGTACAAGTTACAGGGACTCAGGAGTTCAAAGCCTTTAGCATCCAGCCTCAAAGGTCCTGCCCCGGTTCCTGGCTCCTCATGATTGCCGGTGCTCAGTTTCATCATTGGACAGGCAGTTAGTATCCCCACCAGCATTTTCCGGAATACTTGTGCTTATTATGGGCAGTGACGAGACTTCCCCATTAGGAACTCACAAACAGGTGCCCACCATTGCCAGGCACACTACTGGTGGATCTTGGGCTGACACAAGCTGAGCGGAGTTCGTGGGTAGAGCCTTTCTATGTAAATGGACCATGTGCTGGACACTCCCACATGACTCAGACTCCAAGTCTGTCCTTTTCCAGCTGCCTAGTGGGGCCTTCCACACTCCTGTAAGACCCTGCTAGACACATTAAGGCTGGAGCCCCAGGCCATGTGTCCACCCGTGCGGAAGGTTACTGGATGTTTTTGTCCCTTCCAGGGGGACACCGAGTTGTACAGAAAACCAGTCCTGAAGGAGCTGGTTTAGGTCCCCAGAGGAAAAGAACCTGCAGTATATGCAGGGTGGCAAGCGAGCCTCTCTCTGGCAGAAAAGGTTCAGCAAACGTGACTCAAAGGTAGCCATGCCAGCCAAGACCACCGCGGAGTTCTTGAGTGCTCTTGTCTTTGGCGGGCCCAACTCATCCCCCAGTAATGGCTAGTCAGGAAGCCCAGGGGCCCTCCCTGGCTAGTGGTGGGGTGTTGACACACACAGGGCCACCTGGGGAGACAGCCTGCCTGACAGTGCTCTCTGATGGGACAGGAGCAGCCAGAGTTAGACAACAAGATGATTTGGGGATTCTCAACAAAGAAAGCCCACATCCACGTGAACAGGAGTCCTACCCTTTGCCTCTCACCCCCACCTAGAGAGCAGGTGGCCCTGGGAAGCAGGCACCCTTTAAAACAGGCAGGTCCACACTGCTTACATGCCACATGTCTCTGCTGCCATGTCCCCGTCACTAATGGTGGGCTCCCTGATGCCGGTTCAGGGCAGCCATGGGGATGCCATGAGCCTTGTGATGACTGTGTCTAGGTGGAGGGCCTGTCCCTGGCCTGTCCTAGCCTTAAGTGACTGGTAAAGTCTGTACATCCTTCCATCTTCTCTCACCTCACTTGAGGCCCCGCCCTCAGCTGGACCACATGTCATCTTGGTGTCTTTAGGACAGCCAGACCCACGAGGTGACGAGGTGACTGTCCTGAATGAGGATATGCAGAAGGCCACTCCTAGTGGCCACTGTGAGAGAAGACCGGGCACATCAAGGCCTTTGGGGAGGGAGACTCAGTACTCTGCACTCTCAGAACAGTAGGTGTCTGTTGGTAGTGGTGTACAGTGGTGTACCTTTCTGAGTTCTGGGCCCTTCTTTCTTCCCTTGGTGACTGTGTGTGTGTGTGTGCTCTAACCCTGGCTAGTGTAGCTAGCCAGCTTACCCTGGGGATCTCAGGCCTCTGCCTTCCAAGTCTTGGGCTTGTAGGGGTTCACCATGCTCATCCAGCTCTTATGTGGGTTCTGGGGATCCGAACTTGAGTCCTCATGTTGCTTCCCAAGCACACTCGGTCGTTTCTAATGATCTGGTCTAATCCAGCGTGTTCCAGGGAGCTAGTAAAGCTGGCCCATCAGGAGAGTTTGTGACATGAGAGGAAGTGCACCCTGGAGCTCCCTGGACTGGCACATTGCCTGGTTTGTTTTGTTTTGTTTTTTTCCCCTCCCATTCACTGCTCCTCTGTCCCCAACAGCAGATGAATATAGTTGGGGGAAGCCACTTCTGGATAATACGGTGTTGCTGTGATATCTGTTCACAGAGGGACAGGTGGTAACTGGGTGGCCCCGCTATTCATGGTCCTCAAACTGAGGATGGCTAAGATGATAGAAAGCCTTGGGGACATTTCCCAAGGCCTGTGGCTGGGCCTGAGGAGGAATGGAGGACCGGAAGGATGGAGTTTTGCTCTCAGTCCTGTGAGCCTTGCTGAAGGCTCATCACTGGACTGTGTCAGATAGGTCTATTGTTGGAACAGCGTAGGCAGTTTCCTTCAGTAGAAATAAGGCCATCCTCAAGATTATCTATAAGCTTGACTGTGAGACCATCTAGGCACTCCCCATTCATATAACCTACAGTGTAAATGGTTGCCTGTAGAGGGCGCTATATTCATTTAGCCTGCAAGGTGAATGGCTGCTTTCTGGAGTTGCTCTAGGGAATGGCACTAGGTAGTAGACGTGTTTAACTTACATGCTGGCACTAGCAAAAAGACTTCTTACTTGTCTTGTGTATCTGGCCTCCAGGCAGGAGGTAGGCTGTAAAAATACAGAAACAGAACTATTTGGCTTCAAAATAAAGTGTGGGAAATATGCCAGGTAAAGCCCCAGGGTCCTCACAGCTGTGGGAGGTGGGATGCACATGTCTCTGCCGTGTGGCATGTCACTGTCCCCCGGAGCTGTGTCCACGGACCCTCGTCTCCAGCCAGCTGAACTTCCTACAGGCCTTTAAGTGCGTCTCAGCCTCTCCCCCTGCAGCCCTCTTGACCCACTTTCTCTCCGCCTTGGGCTGGAAGAGGAGGCCGAAGTCAGGTGCATGTGATTTAGTCTGCGATTCCCCTCCCCCAGCCCAGATTTTCTGGGGGGAAAAGAAAACTGGCTGGGCCAGCCGGGTCTCTTCCCCCAGGAGTCCAAGTTCTAGTGTTGTGGGATTTGGCTGGGGTCTGTGCTGGGAGTCCGCTCTATCACCATCAGAAAGGCCGGGGCAGGGGTGGAACTTGAGTCCTTTGGTCCTGCCCCTTCCCGCTGGGCACTAAAGAGCCCTTGTCTGCTGCCTACCATTAATTTGGCTTCTTAAGCAACTTCTCTGTCTGCGGCCGGCTTGTTTATCATTGATGGCTTGCCGAGGACTCCACATGGGGTCTTGTCAGTGTTTTGTATCCCCAGCTCTAGGGTAAGGTCCCTCTCTCTGGACGTTGGGTCTCAAATAGTGCCACGAAGGCATACATCAGCCCCAGGGACAAAACTGAGCAGACGCAGGTGGTACCCGATACATCGGGGTCTGGCTTCGGTTCCTTAGGGTGATGAGTGCCAGCATCAGAACCTGAGGCTAGACCACTGTGGGAAGGACACAGGAGTCCCAGGCAGGCTTGTGGGTAGGGTTAGATTGGGGACAATGGCTATTAAGCTGCCTGGTGTATGCCCATTGTTGGGGTCAATGAAGGGCACAGGGTGAGGAGGCACTTCCAGAATTAATAAGTGTTTGATGCCTACAATTCGAGTGGTTTTTATTTACTCTCCCATGAAGTTTCTAGAGATAAAATACGCAGGGCCCAGCAAGGCCTGGGACCCCTCTTCTCACTAACAGGACCCTTCTGCCTCTGTAGGCTTCACGGTACCCAGGCCTGGAGTTCCTCTCTGCCCAGGCTGGTCAGGACTCCCAGGCTGCTTCCACATCACCCCCCAGACCTTTCCTACCCCTAGTTCCTGGGCAGGCTCTGTGACCCAATGAAGAAAAGCCACCACCCTGCCCTTCTACCCTGGGTACCTACACAATGCCCTCCCCACCTCCCAGCCCCCAGCCCCCTCCTCACCCGCCCTCTCAGTTCAGAGGATCTGGAGTATTTCTGTCAGATCTCCCTGCCTCACCAGACTTGTCCAAGAAAGGCGACCGCTATGTTTCTACCTGGAAGGGTAGAAATGCAGCGAAGTGGGTACCTGGGGTGGCCCTGCCGAGGTGTGCCACAAAGAGAACAGAGTTCATGCACGGGGTTTGTTGGGGGAGGGGGAGCAAAAGAGTGAAAGGCCCCCTCGGAGAGTGGGGACATGAGAGAGGCAGGGAGACAGACAGACAGATAGAGAACAGACAAGAGAGCAAGAGAGCAAGAAGGGAGCAAAAGAAGCAAGAGAGAGGGAACTGTGACACTTTTAAGGGGTGTGCATGTCACATAGATGGCCGTGGAGAGGCACCTGGCTACAGGTGATGATGTAACCACTTCAGCCGCTGCCGCGGGAACTACCAGCCTCCTTTTCAGCTTAGGGCCCCTTTCCTGGCGGTGGTGTTTCTGGACCTCCTCCACTTGAGAAGCAGTGTCCCCAGGTCCCCCCCTGAACCCTGTGCACCCCTTTCCTCAGTCCTGTGAGAGGGAGCCTCACTTGCTGTGTGCCTCAGGCCTGCCCTGCAGACCGCCCTGAGCTCTACCCTGGCATCTCTGACAGGGCCTGCTCTCCAGAGAGGGGCAGTCAGAACTTCAGGCCCACCCTTGGTGGTCGATGACTGTCCCATTGCTGACAGGACAGTGCTGAGGACACCACAGCAGTGACCAGCCCCTCTGTGGCCTCTCCCTTCGGCACGCCTCCTTGGGACAGCTTCCACATGGGTACTTGCTCAGCTCTGACATGGGGGCCTCAGATCAAGGTGAAGGATGAGGGGCAGGGGTGTCTTTCTTGGTTGCAATAGAGAGTGGTTGTGAGTTCTTCTTTAATGCCTTCCTGGGCACCCACATTCAGCAAGGCACTCTGAATGTATGGAGAGGATTAGGGTAACTGTCCAATCCAATCCCAGAAACCCAGAGGCATCCAAGAGGGCCTATGGCAGCATTAGCCTGAAGAGGGGACTCAGAACTTGCTTGCCCCCGGGCCTGGGAAACTCACTCTTGGGCACTGGGGATAACGGCAGCATGCTTGCAGAATGACTGAGCAGGGAATGCGGCATGAGCAGGTTGGTGGCTTGGTGGTATGGTTGTCATGGCAGCCGCAGCCCTTAGGGGCCTGGCTAATCTCTCTGGGGCTGACATCAGTTTCTGTCCCCAGCACATGACACAATGTCTGTCATACACTAGCACTCCAGTAACTACAAGTAAAGAAAAAAGGAAGGGAAGGAGGGCTGGCTCTGCTCTTCCAGAGGGTCTGGGTTTGAGTCCCAGAACCTTCATGGTGTCTCACAATTCTAACGCTAGTGCCCGGGGTCTCTGATGCCCTCTTCTGGCCTCCACGGGTACTGCATGCACCATGCAGATGGTACACAGACATACAGGTAAGCAAAACACCCACAACACAGAAAAGAGAAAAAAACTTTTAAAGGGTGAGGATGGGGTTGGTGCAGAGGAAATTTAAAGGAAGCTGAAGGAGAAGGGGAGCTACTTGATCTGGGTCTTGAATGAGCAGGGGTTGACCAGGTGAGCAGATGGAAGCGGGCCTGTATGTCAGAAAAAGGTCTTGAACTGAGCCGAGGCTGGAAGTCCGTGGAATACCTCAGACACAAGCAGACATGGGGTGAGATGGGGAAGTTGAGATTGGGGCTGTAAAGGTGGTCTCAGTTCAAAGAGGATCTATGCTGAAGTCAGGATTAGGGTCCAAGCTATGTCAGGAGCCTGGGTAGGGAAGGTGTGACTTATATTTCAGAGACTTCCACTGAGCCAGGTCCCTGTATCACTTCTGTAATTACCCGAGTAGAAAGGTCACAGCCACTCTCTCAAGGGGGCCACCCAGGGCAAGGCCACTTGCAGATTTCTTGCCCAGGCAAATGTCCCCTCAGCCCCAAGGAAATCCCCAGGGAGATACCTGAAGGAATGAGATTGCCTTGTTGCTGGGCGGGGAGGTTCCTGGGAGCACAATGGCCTTTACAAGAGCATGACTGGCCAGCTTCCCCAGGCCAAGCATACCAGCTAAGGCCTTTCACAAGGAAGAGCAAGTCTTCCTTAACACATGGAGACCCTTTACAGTCTCTGGAGAGATGTCTCTCCTCCCTTGCTCCTGGGCCTAAGCCCCTGTGTCCTGCTGTCCTTGCAGAAGTAAGCAGGCTTCCTATAGCCTGGTAGCAAGTCACCCTCTCCGGCGGGTGGCGGCCTGCTCCTCTCTCTGTGGACCACCCCATGCCCCTTGAGCAGCTTCACCACCCTGGGTTGTTTGGATGTATGTACATGATGTAGTTAAGCAACATTGAGTCATCTGCAGGTTCCCTACCTCTGGGTTCAAACAACTGTGGGTTGAAATATTCCCGGGAAAGATGGATCCTGATTAGAACATGGACAGCCACCTGTAACACGAATTTTAAAAGGTCTTATTAATAAAAACAAACAAACAAACAAACAGAAAACCCGGTGCCAGCTATTGGGGTGAATTCTGAAAGATCAGAGAAGCAGAACAAGCCACAGCTAACCTCATCTCAACAACTCCTCATCGGATGCTGTTTCCATGAATCTTCAGACTGAAAGCGTCTGAGTCCTAACTGGAATGGATCTCAGCTGAACTGCTGCTAAAAACCTAAAAGCTTAAAAAGCCTCTAGTTCCTGGTCCTCATGCCTTATATACCTTTCTGCTTCCTGCCATCACTTCCTGGGGTTAAAGAAGTGTGTTCTTCCCAAGCAAGACATGAGCTCTCAAGTGCTGGGATTAAAGGTGTGCGCCACCATGCCTGGCTGTTTCCAGTGTGGCCTTGAATTCACAGAGATCCAGACGGATCTCTGCCTCCCAAGCAGTAGTATTAAAGGCGTGTGCCACCATTTTCTGGCCCCTATGTCTAATCTAGTGGCTGTTCTTTTCTTTGACTCTCAGATAAGTTTTATTAGGGGCACACAATTTATTGGGGACACAATATATCACCACAGCCACCCCTAAATGACAGCTACTTTCAGAGCATTGCCATGGATTTGGTGCTGCAGTAGTCTAGAGAGGATGTGTGCAAGTTGTATGCAAATGCTGGGTCATTTTATAAGGGGAGCTTGAGGATTCACAGTCTGGTGTCCATGGAGGGTCACGGGGCCTGATCCCCTCGGGTGGGGAGGACCCACGGTGTACTCACTCAACCAAAGAGAGTAGGACTATGTCTGCTTTCCGAAGATGGACAGTCCTTTGGCAGACTTGCAATAACCACATGAACAAAGCTGTAGCCACTTTCCAATGGAGTAAACTCTGTAGAAAGGAGCATGCTGTAGTTTGCAGGAAGGTAACTCTTGAACAAGAGGCTGTCCTGCAGGGACGCCCTGAGGGGAAGGAGAGGAAGGCAGTAAACAGGCGGGTGGAGGAGAGGGGTCAGAGGGGCCACACCCCTCCAGAGCTGGTTCTGAAGAGGTGGGTGATGCCATAAGGAAGTGGGCAAAGTACATGGCTTCTTGTCATGTCCCAATTCTCACCAAAGACTGGTGCCTGCTTTCCTGCCACAGTGGCTCGGGAATTTTCCGTGGGGCTGCCCAATGCCACAGGCTGTGCTGGATAGTTTTTGCCAACTTGACCCAAGCTAAAGTTACCTGAGAGGAGGGAACCTCAATTAAGAAGATGCTTCTGTAAGCCGGGGCTGCAGGCAAGCCTCTAGGGCATTTTCTTAACTAGTGATTGATGGGATGATGGGAGGAAAAGGTGGGGCCATTCCTGGGCTGGTTGGTCCTGGGTTCTATAAGCAAGCAGGCTGAGCAAGTCGGTAAGAAGCACCCTTCCATGGCCTCTGCATCAGCTCCTGCCTCCAGGTTCCTGCCCTGCTTGAGTTCCTGTCCTGACTTCCTTCAGTGATGAACAGTGAAGTGGAAGCAGAAGAAACCCTTTCCTCCCCAACTTGCTTTTGGTCATGATGCTTCACACAGCACTGATAACCCTGACCCATGTCCTGGGAAAGAGAATGATGCTGGAGGGAGGCAGGCAAGGCTGGACCAGTCAGCCGTCTCCTGCTTCCTTTGCCCCAGGGATGCAGGAAACATCACCAGCGCAGTGACTTCTTTCTTGGGAAGAATCCAGTTAAGTTCGAGTCCTGGCTCTGCCCTTCCCAGAGGTGGAGCTTTCCTGTCCCTGTGGCTTTCTTGTTTGTGAGAAAGGGACAGGATGTCCACCTCAGAGAGAAGGAGGACATCTTTTAAGCATTGTTTAGAGTCTTCACCTGAACTCCAAGAGGTCGGCCCAGTCATTGGCCACATTTTGCTTACAAAGAGAAAGAAACAGCCCGAGGTGGGAGGCTTAGGTGGGAGGATGGCAAGTTTGAAGCCAGCCTGGACCACTTAGTGAGTTCAAGGCTAGTCTGGATAAACGACATTAATGAGATCCTTTCTCAAAAAAACTAAGAGAAACCAAACCAAAAGAAAACAGCAAACAAAAACCTAAAAGGGAACAGAGCTATGAAGTCAGTAGCGGCGCCTGGGTGTGCAGTATATTCTGTGCATGTCCACCTTCTACCCCATCCTCATTGGTCTGCACGAACTGCCGGGGACAGCAGCCCTCAGCTCGGAGCCCTGCTCCTAGCCCACGTCCCCGTGCTGGTACAACGGTGATGGATGCTGGCCCCGCAGCTGACCAGAGTCAGGAACTTAGTAAGCTCAGGGTTAGACTGCAGGACAGGGATCCAGATGCAGACCGGCCTGCTTTGTGATTTCCACAGTGCCTCCCTCCATCTCACCCCAGCAGCTTGTGTGCTCTGGGGAGGGCCCACGGGGATCCCCACCCTGGACATTCCCAGCTTTCGGGTCCTGCAAATGCAGAAGTTCCTCACGAGAGACAAAAGACCCTAGCTTAGTTCCCACAGCGTATACCGCTCTTCAGCTAGACAGAAGCGGCCGGCTTCCCGGCTGGCTCCGCTCCAGCTCCGCTGCTGCTGGATGTGTGTGTGCCTGCTGCCGCCCCGGGTTCAGCTGTGTCCGGTCATCCATCCTTTTCTCACCGGTTCCTCACTCACCTCACCATGCCTTTCTGCCCCACCAAGTATCTGAAGAGGAACAGGCGCCTGTCCAGGGGTAAGTGAACAACCAGAATCCTAGGTCCGCTGTGAGGACAGCAGCCTGGGAACCTGGAGACTCACCCTTGCAGGGCAAGTGATATTTGCTGCCTCCAAGCCAGTAAAGAGTAACGAAGGAGGGAAGACCCACAGGCAAGTTCAGCCGGGTGCAGACTGGCAGGATGGGCAGCTAAGGCTGGGGATTCTGTGTGGGTGCCTCCGCTGGGTTGCCTGTCTGCCTGCGGTGGGTGCTGTGAGCATTTCAGTCACCTTATCTCGTCTACGGTTGTTCATCTTTTGTCTTCTGTGAGTTCTGTGTGTTCCCTCTCTGTGCCAGGCTCTCCCCAGTGCTTAAGTGCTACAAGATACAGACAAAGTGAAGGTGGGCTGATGAACAGCATAAGTTTCTCGTGTCAACATATTCTGTGTGCTTGAGTGTCCTGGATGCTGTGGCGCAGTGACGGCTGGCTAGGAGCGTGGGTGTGGTTGGAGATGCGAGGTCAGGAAAGATTCCAGAAGGTGCCATTCAAAGAGAGACATGAATAAAGTGAGGGGCAAACCATGCCGGTGACTGGAAGCCTTCTGGGCACTGGGCAGGAAATGAGCAGATGCAAACCATGCCACACGCAGAGCGGAAGCAGCCAGGGACAAAAGGGCAGGAGTGGGAAGCAGGCCCTGAGGATGGCAGCAAAGCCATGGCTGCCATGCATGCTCCTGGGAGGACCGAGCAAGGTGTCGGGCTGCTTTCGGTCTTAGCTGGGTCCCCGTGGCTTCTGCATTCGGAACAGATTTAAGGAGTCAGAAGAGAACTGCCCGGACACGATGCCAGTCCTCCAGTTGAGAGATGATTGTGATCTCAACCAGGTGGACAGTGAACAGTGATCCAGTTCTGAACGTCTTTTGAAAGATGAGCAAATAGGACTTGCTGGCAAGACAGGAGATGTGAGACTAAGAAAGGAGGGTGTGTCTGTTTTCAACCTGAGTAACTGAAAGTTGGAGTTGCCCCCAGCCAAGAGCGTGGCTAAGCCACGTCAAGGGCGGGATGGTGGTGAGTTCGGAAGTCATTAACATATAGCCAGCGTTCAAAGCCTTGCATGAGGCCAGTGAGTCCCCTCCAAGGAGAATGTGAGTGTATGTAAGGGCAAGGAGAGAAGGTCCCACCCCCACCTCCCAGCTCTCTACCTTGGCTGCCTGACACTAAATGGATCCAGGTTTGATAGAACAGTGGGGGTCTCTTATGGACATGCCACATTAGGCCTGTGCAGTATCACATGGCCGTGGGATTAAACAGTCAGACCCGCAGACATTATAGCTCTGATAGATCTCTATCAGTGGTTTCCAACACCAGGCGGTTTTGCCCCCCAGGGAGCATCGGGCAATGTTTGGAGGTGTTGGTTGTCGTCACAGCTTCACAGAGCAGGAGAGGCTGCTGCTAGTCTAGTGGGTCGAGGTTCACTTTAAACATCCTGCTTACTATGCACAAAACAGACCCCCTCCCCTGAAAGAACCATCCGTCCCTGAATGCCGTTAGTGTTGGGACTGACTCCGCTCTCCTGGTATTTATCTGAGTGTGGTAATAAAAGTGGACATTCGGGTTTGCTAGCTGGTCTAGGTGCTAAACCAAGCTGATACTCCATCTCATCCTCCGAAGAAGATAGGCGCCTTGGCTTTCTCCGCCCCAAAGGTGTGGGGCTTGGATGCTTTGGGGACTAAGTCCACGTGCTCCAGCCGTAGAGCTGAGGGTTGATGCGTGGTAGAGAGGAGGCAGCATAGTGACCGAGCAGACTGGTTTAAAAAGACGAGGAGGGCAGGGGCGTGGCTCAGCTGTCAGATGGCTCCGGGGGACGAGCATTTGCGCCCAAGTCTGATAGCCTGAGTTCAATTCCCAGAACCCACGTGGTGGAAGAACTGAATCTCACAAGTTGCCCTTTGACCCCACATGAGCATACTTGTGCATGTGTGAATATATACACACACAAATAAATAATAATATAATAACACAATAAAGGGGCTTGAAAGATGGCTCAGTGTTTGAGAGCGTTTGCTGTTCTTGTGGAGGACCCAGGTTCCATTCCAACACCCACATGGCGGTTTACAATTGTCTTACGGTTACTATTGTTGTGATAAAACACCATGACAAGAAGCAACTTGAGGGGGAAAGGGTTTATTTATTGGCTGACACGTCGTGATCATAGTCCATCACTGAGGGAAGTCAGGGCAGGAACTCAAAAGCGGAAACCTGGAGGCAGGACCTGAAGCAGAGGCCACAGGGGAACACAGCTTACTGGCTTTCTGCTCATGGCTTGCTTAGCCTGTTTTTTTTTTGTATGTTTGTTTTGTTTTATGCAGCTCAGGACCACCTGCCTAGGGGTTGGCACACCCCACCATCATGAGCCCTCCCATATCAATCATTTCTCAAGAAAATGCCCTCCAGGCAATCTGGATGGAGGCATGTTCTCAATTGCAGTTCCTCTTTCTAGATGACTATATAGCTTATGTCAAGTTGACTTAAAACTACCCTGGACAGTGACCATCATAATTCCAAATCCAGGGGATCAGGCACCCTCTGCTGGCCTCTGGACTCTGCAGGCACACGGGGCACATACATACATGCAAGCAAAAACACTCATAGAATAAAAGAAAACAAGGATTTTTAAAATGTAATACAAATGTTTAGAAATAAGAGGAAAGGAGCAGGAACAACAGCTGTAGACTGTCATCTTCCAGGATGCATTTATTCCTGAAACACTCGCTGCCACGTTTTTCCCTTTAAATCTAGTGTTCATCTTTCCCAAGTACAGAGAACAGGTAGGCATGAGCAGTTGGGTGCTGAAAGACCCTGACATTGGTTCCGACAGCCATCTGATCCTCCTTGCCCTCCACTCCGTCACTACAAAGGTTTTGTACTGAGAAGAAACCCCACACGGGTGAATGAACCTGTGCTTGCATGTGGCCCTCTCCTTGTTCACTCATGTGTCCAGTATCTAACTTCTCTGTGAGCCCTGGCTTCTGCGTGTGTGAAACGCTCTTAGTAATATTCCTTCCTGTGGTGTCAATGAGGGCTGTGTGTGACTGGGAATGTCAATACCTCCTACGTGTATCACCCATAATGGGTCGCTTAGACACAGGATGCGACTGTCATTTCTGAACACCGTGAAGAGGGACCAACTTACTAGCTGTGGAAACAACTTTGCCCCACCACATGTGCATTTGAAGCCGTGTTGTCCATAGGTCGGGCATTAGCTAACGAAGGGCCTCTGCACCAGGAGTTGAGAAACAGAGTGAGCCCTGAGTGTGCCGTAGTTGACCGCCTTAAGGAAGTTTCCAGGCTGTGATACAGGAAAGGGACCCACAGATGGAGGCCACTGGCCTCCACAGGTAGAGACAGCGCAGCTGGGGGTCTGGGAGATCAAAGCACGAGAGCTTGCAGGGTAGAGTGTGAGAAGAGGAAAGGGCCGCAGGGAGACCAAGCATCCACGGAAGACTCACTGTGGACCTGTCACCACATGCATCCGAGGAAACCACCCAAGACTGGGGAGAGAAGGATTTGAGGTGGCTGTGTCCACCCTCGCACAGGACGGAATGGTGCCTGTTCCCACCTGCCAGCCTGGAAAGCCATGCAGACATGGGACACTGAGTGGGACACACAGAGGGCTTTTCCCTCACAGGGGAATCCCGGGCTCTGCCCTGAGCCCTCGAGTTCCACCCAGGAAACTCCTGCTGTGAACCTAACTTCATATCAGAGGAAGGTTCAAGAGTCTTTATAGGAATATAAAGTTCCCAGCAGCCAACCATTGAAAAGCCATGGTGCCTGGAAAATCAGGGATGCGACCGGCAGGAAATAAGGGCCAGAATGAGAGGACAAGTCAGACAGCCGACGACAGCAGAAATGACACATAATTAAAACAGTTTTGTGAGAGCTGAATCCAATGTGTCCTAAGGGCTCACTTGAGACGTGAGAGATACATAAGAGCCATAATGATGCTGAAAGCCCAAGTCATGTTTCCCGAGAGCAAGCCTTCAATGTGTGGATTGAAAAGATAGCTCACGTGGGATAAACAGGGAAGGCGGAAGGTTGGCGAGCTCGAAGCAGTAAAACTACGTGCGTTTGCTCTTACTTTGGGGGCTTTGTTTGTTTGGGGGGACAGGCTCTCACTAGCCTGAAAATTTGTAGCCCAGACCAGCTTCACACCTGTCAACCTCCTGCCTCAGCCTCCAGAGTGCTGGGATTACAGGTGTGTGCCACCATGCCAGCCTCTGTAGTCGTTTTCTACTGGTGCCGTGACAAGTCACCACGGAGTCAGTGGCTGAAATAACAGCTCTGTCTGTGTGATGTCCGCGGTTCTGGAGGTTACAGGTCTGGTTTAAGTCAAGGGGTCACAGGGCTGAGCACTTCGGGGAGGTAATAAGGGAGAAGCCAGCACCTCACCCTCTCCTAGATGCCGCCCGGGTTCCTCAGCTCCTGACCTTCCTGTATCTTCGGAGCCATGATGATGGGTCGGGTCTTTTTGAGTGCGTCATTTTTGGAACTCTGTACCCACTTTGTATCTGGTTCTCGTTTACTTTGGAAGCCCGCTATGACTGCACTGGGCCAGTTAGCAATTTTGATTCCACTGACAAAATTACAACTCTTCTGTGATATAGCCTAACCTACGCATGGGTTCCAGAGACCAGGATGGCAGTGCCTTAGAGAGGGAGCATTATTCTGCTGCAACACTGCCCAAAAGTAAGTCTGTGGAGAAACATGTTCTTGGCACAAGCATCTCATCAGTGAGCTGTGAGAGAACCTCCATGATGTCTAGTGCACAGGTAATTGGAGTCACCGAGGGGCAGAGGAAAGGACGGACATGTTTATTTGAGTCACTAAAGACCAAAGGGACCTGGGCTTTATGAACACTACAAACTCACAAGTCTAAGCGCTTCAATAACCTCATTCACAAGGAACGGGAGGAACCCGCAGGGAGGCACGTCACAGTGAAACAGTGAAGCAGACATAGAAAAGGGGTGTGGCGAGCTGGAGCACGGGGCAGGGGAGTGGGCTGGGCAGCAACCTCCAGAAATCAGGCAGGGGGAACCAGTCAACCTGACCTGTCACCCCAAGAGTGCCTTTCAGAGATCATGACCCCTTCCCACTGTCCAAAGACTGAGGGTTAGTCACCGATAGCTGCATAGGACAAGGAAATCCAGCAGAATGGTGACAGGCAGAGGGGACATAATGCTATGTGGGACCTGGATTCTGTGGAGAGATGAGTGAACAGACATATGTCCTTCCCTTATAACTTAAATCTTTCCAAAAGATGCAGACTGGTTAAGTAGAGACGGGACTGTATACTGTGGAATATGCAGTGTCCTTGAAGAGCAAATTGTAAGACAGATGTAGCCAGAAAGTCAGGAATGACAGTGATGGAAATGACTCCTAAAAGGTCCCACAGGCATGTCCAACCTTTTGCCACCGTGATGTGAAGCTGTCATCTGAAGATGTATTGATCCACATCGTAGCTCTCCTCGGACATGCTCGTGGGCACATGCCTGCAAGAGGTGTGATGTCCCTCAGAGGTAACTAAAGATGTCTACTGTAGTCTTCAAAGTGCTCACTGCTGTGTGGTGGGAGAAGGGGAGAGAGGGCCTTGCTAACCAGCAAAGGAAGAGAATGAATGGAATCATAAAATAGTAAAATAGAGGCTGCAGAGGTGTCCCACAAGACCCAAGTTTGGATCCCAGCTCTAAATTGGACCACTCTCGAACTGCTCCAACTTTAGCTCCATGGAATCCAACACCTTCTTCTGGACTCTGAGAGCACCTGTATTCATGTTTACATGCACACAGACACACACAGACACACACACACAGACACACACACAAACCACTATAAAACAACTTTTAAAATAATAAGACAGCTGGAGGAAGTGACACACATCTGTAATCCCAGAATTTAGAGGTAGAGACAGGAAAGTCAAGAGGATCTGGGCTATGTAACGAGACACTCTCACAAGTATCCCCCCCCAAAAAAAAGAAAGTATAAAAAGGAGGGTAAAGGGACAATAAGTCCACCATTAAACAGAAGGGGGATTTAAATCAAGCATACTGACACTCATAAAGAAATCTTCTTGGTGAGACTAAAAAAAGCAAGTCCCAGTCATCTGCCTGACAAGAAATGCATGTAGAAGTTCCAGATAAGTGTTTTTGAAATGGGCACAGGTCTTGCCACCCTGACAGAAGTCACAGGGAAGCTGGGAGACCATACATCAGCGATTCCCACCCAGAGACTATTAGTGAGCGGGGCTAGGGAGCTGTAGATTCACCTACAGCTCTAAATATTTACGATCCTTCATATGGAACAAAACCTGGTAGAAATCTAGAGAGAAACAGACAAGAACAGGATTGCAGCAGAGGGTTTTAATAGCTCACCCCAATCATCCATAGAGCAAGTGAACAGAAAGCCGGGGCAGGGATCAGAGATCTGACCAGACTGCCTAAGGAGATCTGACTGATTTTAGTAGACCCTCACCCCATACCACACCCAGCAGGACCATTTTTATTGGTTCACAGACTAGCTACCAAGACAAACCATGGTCTGAGCCAAAATCAAATTTTAAGAAATATAAAATGACTCAAATCATATACACATGTTCTCTTTCTGCAGTGGATGGAACTAAGTAAGAAATCAGTCACAGAAATGGTCCAGAGAAATCTTAACCCCACATTTGGAACTTACCCATTTCTAAAAGAGAAGTGGGAAGTGTTTCGAACTGAATTAAAGAGAAAGTGTACCCCGAATGGGGGACTAGCTCTAAAGCAGAGTTTGGGGCGACAACAGACACAGTAAGAAATTGTTAAAACCGGAGCAAGCAGAGGAGAGCAAACACGGAAGGCAGGGCGGCAGGCAGGGCGGCAGGCAGGGCGGCAGGCAGGGCGGCAGGCAGGGCGGCGTGCAGCCTGGCTGGCCGGCCCTGTAATCGGTTCTCACAGCGTGACCAGGCCTCGTCATCCCCTCCTGGCCTGCTGGCTCAGTGTCTTTCTCAGGGTGGCAGAGAGGAGAAGCTGTGGAGGGGACTATCTGGCCTGCAAACCTAAGATATTTACCATCTAACCTTTAAAGTTTACTAACCAGCAAAACGACAGTCAAAGTCAGTTCAACCAGAGGCCGTTTGAGGTCAGTAATGGGGACTGGAGTCTGGAGAGACTGACCTGGAAGAAAGGGACACAGATGAGCAACCTCTCAAGGCCAGTGAGAAGGGACCCTTCAGGTTCTAAAAGGACGATGGACTGTGATAAACAACCTTATGCTGGCTCGTTTAGTAACACAGATGAAACAAATTCTCTATAAGACACAAACAGGGCGGTGGTGGCGCACGCCTTTAATCCCAGCACTCGGGAGGCAGAGGCAGGTGGATCTCTGTGAGTTCGAGGCCAGCCTGGGCTACCAAGTGAGTTCCAGGAAAGGTGCAAAGCTACACAGAGAAACCCTGTCTCAGAAAAAACAAACAAACAAACAAACAAAAAAACCCAAAAAACAAAAAAAAGACAAACAACCGCAGTTTTGTATAGAAGAAAAATATGTATGTATTAAAGTGATTTCTTTGTTTGTTTGTTTTTTTTGGGGGGGGGAGTGTTTTGTTTTGTTTTTGTTTTGGTGTTTTTGTTTTTTTGAGACAGGGTTTCTTTGTGTAGCCCTGCTGTGCTGGAACTTGCTTTGTAGACCAGGCTAGCCTTGAAATCAGAGAACCGCCGGCCTCTGCCTCTGCCTCCGAGTGCTGGGATTAAAGGCGTGGGTCACCACCGCCCAGCTCTTAAAGTGAATTTTAAACCCCCTCCCTATAAAGAAAGGCCAGGAACAGGTGACCGCACTGCTGAAGTCTACCAAACACTAAGGAATAAGTAATAGAAATTCTACACAAACTCCCCCCCCAGAAATTGAAAAGGAGAGAATTCTTAACAATCCTGTGAGGCCTGTGTTGCCCTGAAACCAAAGCTGGACAAAGAAATCCAGGCTGGCTGGTTTTGTGTATTAGCTTGACTCAAGCTAGAGTCATCAGAGAGGAAGGAGCCTGAGTTGAGGAAATGCCTCCATGAGATCCAGCTGTAAGGCATTTTCTCAACTAGTGATCAGTGGGGGAGGGTCCAGCCCATGGTGGGTGGCACCATGCCTGGGCAGGTGATTCTGGGTCCTATAAAAAAGCAGTCAGGGGAAGCAAGCCAGAAAGCAGCTCCCCTCCATGGCCTCTGCATCAGCCCCTGCCTCTAGGTTCCTGCCTTGTTTGAGTTCCTGTCCTGACTTCCTTCAGTGATGGGCAGCAATGTGGAGCCAAATAAACCTGTTCCTCTCCAACCTGTTTTTTGGTCATGGTATTTTGTCTCATCAGTAGAAACCCTGACTAAGACAACATTCTAGGAAAAAAAAATACAGACCAACACCCCTTGTGAAGAGATAAGAAAATTTACGGATAAAATTTTGTCCAACTATATGCAAACAGGTTAATTAGCAAGGAGAAGATGTTCCAGGTTTAGTATTTGAAAATCCACAAGTCTGCTATATTAACACACTAATAAATCAATAGGTTCATTTCAACAGATGTCCCAAGGAGCATTTTAAAACAAAAAGAGTGACCATCTTTGTTAAAAACTATAACATGCCAGGAATCAGAGGCACCCTGGGATAGGCTCCTGGTCAGGAAGGGATACAGCTCTGCACAAGGATGTCCGCCCACTTCTGAGATGGGCGGATGCACATTTTGTAGAATGGGAAACATACTGCATGGGTGACCTTCTTTAAGAAAAAATAATTTTAAAAATAGAAATTCACGATTGGGTACAAAAACAAAGTGCTGGTCAATTCCTGGATCTGTGGATTTCCTAACATCCCTTTCTTCTGGGCTGTGCTGCAACGCTCTGAGGTCACACAGGAAGCTTCTGGTGGGATCAGGTTATCCCCACATAGGACCCCACAGTCTGTGTGGCTCACATGGTGACTGTCCTCTACCCCTGAGACCAAGCTGCTCTGAGCTGGCTGCTCCCTGTCATTGCCACATCCATGTGTAAGTCCACAGCCACAGGAGCACACATGGACTCCAGTTCCTTCCTCTCCACCTCAGTGCCTCTGATGCCTGGTCACCCAGCGAGCATGCATTGTCTGTCTGTACCTGGGAGTATCTTGCTCAATACCCTCCTGAGCTTTGGGGTCCTTCTGCCCACTGGCCTGATGTCCCAGCCTCCATGCTCGTAACACCCTCAGCAAGGTCCATGCCCTCCCTGGGTACAGCTCCCACAGCAGTCTGCTGACGACCTTCTTCAGCTCTGGGCTGCTTGCTGTGACCCTAACATGCTGACGTACTCTTAGAAGGCGGTGAGAAGCGTGGGTTGGTGGCCAAGCGCCAGGACCTGGAATGTGTGTTTCTAACTCTCAGGAACTATATGAGTGCAGGCAAGTTACTTAACTAGGCTGTGCCTCAGTTTCCTTGTCTATAAACTAGGAAGGGTGGCCTAAGGTGTAGATAGCTCAGGGGTAGTGAGAGACCCTGGCCCCTCAAAATATACTTGGTAACAGCACTGCTTTCAGTCCTTGTGAAGATGGGCAGAGGGTGGTTGTGTGCTCAGCAGAATTGTTCTGGAACTTTGCAGTGCTCAGGAAGCATCTGCTCCCATCGGGGCTCCTTCCCTGGGCCATAGTCCCACAAGGAACAGTCCGGGGCTACCAGGGATCCCTGCCTGCCTTCTGTCCCCTCTCACCCCCAGCACATTGTCCAAGGTGGGATCCTAGACAAGTAACAGTTTGGGGATGTGGAGGGTGAGGAAACCATTCTTGAAACTCCTGTAATTGTCCAGAGAGCTCAGCGTAAGTGGTTTTTAGGACATCAGAGTGATGGACTCACTTGCAGAGGGCAACCTGGGAGCCAGGAGGGTTGCTGAGCTGGGAGTTAGCTCCAAGGAGCCCAGCTCTCATCTCTCTCTCCCTCCTGCCTTTTCGCCTCCAGTAGACAACTCCTGAACATCGGGCTTAACATGTGGCCTCTGTAACCTTGGTGCTTACAAGGAATGTGATGTGTGGGGTGGTCAGCTGCACAAAGGGTAAAGCACAGTGAATGTCACTGCAGGCGACACTGATTTAGGCAAAACACAGTGAAGCTGCTCTAGGGACTGAACGTCTCTGAGTGGCCCTGAAATAGGCATGTCCCCCAGGAGTGTCCTGTTATACTTTTAATGGTTTCTGTTTTGATATGGACTCAAATGAACAAATGCGAACAAACCAAATTGAGAGCAAGGGTCTAGAAAAAAGAAAACTCAGAAAGGACCCCCATGGAAAGGCCTGTGAGGTGTGGGAAGAGATTGAGTGCATACTAGAAGCAAGAGCTGGGCTCACAGATGTCCCGAGGGGACCTGGTGTCCTACCTGGGGACCCTGTAGTAAGCCTTGTCTTTCTGTCCTGCAGGTGGTGCCGGGGAGCGGGAGAAGGTGCCAGCCAACCCTGAGGCGCTCCTGCTCATGGCCAGCTCCCAGCGTGACATGGAGGACTGGGTGCAGGCCATCCGACGTGTCATCTGGGCCCCACTGGGCGGAGGTACTTCCCGAAACTCGCATGCCCACCCTGTAGAACCCCTGTCTACAGGTAATCTTGTCCTCTTGCCCCGAGCCCCCAAGTTCTCTCTCGCTTGGGCCTTGCTGGCTGCTGCATCTTGCATGTCTGACGGCAGCCTGGTTCTTCTGCTACTGTCCTTGAAGTCATGCCTCCAGCCTAGAACTTAGCCCCCCTGGCAGGGGACATGAGCATGTGGCCTTTACATGCTAGTCTCCTTGCATCTAGATACGCTGCTGAATGCTGAGTGGCCTTCACACACAGTGCAGGTGGGCCACACACTACCCTGTGTCCATATCCAATTCCTCAGTCTTCACCATTCCCTTTTCCTAGGCCTCCCTGCCACACTGGAACCCAACCCTGACCCCTGTGCCCACTTCCTGTTCTTAATCTGCTGTTTGCTTGCTTGTTCATGCAAAGCATTCAGTTAGTGGTAAATGATACGTAGTCTATCCCAGGGACCTGGGAACTCAGTGGTGAACAGAGCAGGTGGTGTCCCTGACTCCCACGCCTTGCTGTCTGCCACAGTCTGTAGACAAGACAGACAAGTACACATATCTGGGGTGTTCATGAGTGAGAGATGCAAGGGAGCAAAGGGACTGGGAAGTGGAGGTGAGGACATTGGGAGGGGAGGGGAGAGAGGTGGCTGCGCAGTAGGGCCATGGAGGGCAGTGTTTAGATGTCACTGGGGATGCCACAGGACACCGGGGGACAGTGTAAGCAGGAGAAAGACGGGACTGGACTTAGATTGAAAGCCTTTTAGTCATCCAGTAAGGAGAGGACCACAAAGACAAGAGTGGCTGTAGCAGGCTGGGACAGAGTGAAACAAGCAGAGATGGGGGGACAGTGGGGTGGTTAGCTGCGGATGAATTCTAAAGGGAGCTTCTGGGCGTTGTCCAGGTCTCGTCCTGGGAGAAAGGAAAGCGCTGACTGCAGACGCAACAGTTGTTGTCCATATAAAGTCATCTCCAAGAGTGTTCATGACAGTGTCACCGTGTTGGGGTGAGGGGAAAGAGGGCACAATCCCCTGGTTCTAGCCATGGTGTGGACATCCTCTCTTCCTGTAACATTCCTCAGACAGGGATGGATCCTCACCTTTGGGAGTTCCAAGCCCACATCCAGATCTGAAAGCCCTGTGCCTTCCATCTCCTACCTCACCAGCTCCTCTCTTTTATTGCTGGCTATGACCGCCTGATCACCTTCACTAAGTCTTGCTTGTGTCGCAGAGTAAATGTAATGTTGGAAGTTACGATTGTTCTTCTCTTGCCCCTCACTGGGGCACCGTCATGATCACAGCTGAGTTGACCCACAGACCATTTAGTGGCCTGGGAAGACCAGAGCCACCCCAGAGATGACCTCTGTAGCCTCAAAGGACCTCTTTTTGTGCCAGGACATTGAAAGTGAAGCCAAGGAACAGAGCAGAGTCCAGAGCAGACATCCTGCTCTTTGGCTGTGGCTCCTAAGAGGCCATGAGCATCAGAAGGAGTTTACAGAGAGGAAAAGGACAGGTCTATACCTAGTAAACCAAAGGCCATGCATTCTATAAAAGTCAGTTCAGAGCTGGACAGGGAAGCAGTGGGTTAAGGAGAGGTTTGTAACGTGTGAACCCATCATGATTCTCTACTCAGTAAGGCAAAGGTGAGCCAATAGAAACACGGGCATGGCTTGAATGGGCACGTTGCCGAGAAGCAGTTCTCGTGGTCTATGGTGAGTGGACTCAAGCTCATTGGTCACCAAAGAAATGTGAATTAAGCCCCATGATACCTCTACTTGTCACCCAAGTCTTGCATACATCTATAACTGGTTGGTTTTTTTCTCTCTCTAGCTCTTTGGGGGGCCCACCACCCAGTTCCCAAATAAATCACATGGAGTCTTATTCTTTCTTATGAATGCCTGGCCTTAGCTTGGCTTGTTTCTTGCCAGCTTTTCTTAAATTATCCCATCTATCTTTTGCCTCTGCACTCTTACCTTTCTATATACCTTTCTTTACTTCTCACTCTGTGGCTTGCCATGTAGCTGGGTGGCTGCCCCTGGAGTCCTCCTCTCCTCCTCCTTTTGCTCCTCCTCCCTCTTCTCTTTTTCTTCTTCTATTTTCCCTCTCTGCCTGCCAGCCCCACCTCTTCTCTCTCCTGCCTTGCTATTGGACATTTAGCTCTTTATCAGACCATCACGTGTTTTAGACAGGCAAAGTAACACAGCTTCACAGAGTTAGACAAATGCAACATAAAAGAATGAAACACATCTTTGCATCATTAACCAAATATTCCACAGCATAAAAGAATATAACACATCGTAAACTAACACTCCACAACAATTATGAGCAGGGAAGTTACTTGGAGGTATCTGGTACGGTCACTGCTGTGGCACACAGGATTCAGCATTTCCCTTGGCAAACAGATCCCATATAGAGATATGCACAGTTCCAGGAAATGCAGCAAGGTTTCACAGCCCCGAATTTATGGTAGTCCCAAACTAACTCTAGCACTTAGCAACATTATGGGTAAATAACTGACTCATTCTTACAGTGGGAAACTCTACAGTGGGGTGAAGGAATCCACCACAGCCCCACCCAACAGCATTTATTAAAATTATGAAACTATGGAACTGGAGAAGCCAATCACAAAGTGGTATCCTAGGATCCCCTTGATGAACATGAGATGAACGGTAACGCAGAGGGAGTGATGGCGTTTATGGATGGTTAGGGAGCAAAGGAAAACAGAGAAATGAACGTCTCCAAAGGATAAGAAGGAGCTGGGCTTGGTGGCACACACCTTTTAATCCCAGCACTTGGGAGGCAGAGATAGGCAGATCTCTGTGAGTTCCAGGCCAGCCTGGTCTACAAAGCAAGTTCTAGGACAGCCAAGGCTGCTTCAAGAGAAACCCTGTCTGGAAAAATGAGTTCTTGAATGTTCTCTAGCTTGATTGGAGTAGCTGTTACACAGATATGTATAAACGTATAAATCCATTCATTTCATTATTTTTTGAGGGGTGTACATATCCACTGTAAAAAAGAGATGAGGAACTAAGTGTAAACAGGGATTGAGTAATTTGCTCAAGATGATAAAGCCATGTCAATGCTGGCCTCAGGGACCTCGCTTGGTACCAGCCTATGCAGTATGTGGAAAGGCACCCATTCCGAGCTTGCCTGCATGCAGTGGCCCAGCCCACGTGTCCATCACTCCCTGCATGAGCAGAATGGGGAGTATTGACAGCCTTGCTCTTCCCACCAGGCCTGGGTTTTCTGTGACCCAGCAGGCCATGTGCTGTATGTAGAAGAAACACGAACACTAAACAGGAAACTGTCACCCAAGCCACCCAGTGGAAATGGAGAAGCACCAGGTGGGAGTGAAGCCAGACATGTCTGGGCAAGCCTGAAGCTTGCAGGTGGGCCAGCAGGCACCACAGGTTTCCTGGCAGAGTCATGGTTAGCCTGGTTATGGGAGGCTTAGAGGATCAGTCCTCCTCTGTCATGTGGGAGTCCTTTCTAGGTTGTCTGGTGTGGTAGCAGTCAGCCACCTCGGACAGGCAGACAGCATGCCTGCTGCAGAAGGAAGAGCCTGCCATCCTTAGAGAGAAGGAAGGTGGGCAGTGGGTACTGTCAAGAGCCTTCCCTGGAGTGGCTTTGTGGCAGTCACTCAGCTAGCCACAGGTGTGTCCTTAGGGCTGGGAGTTGGCCATGAACAGGTTAGAAAGGCCTAATCTGCATGGAGCTCGTTTTCTAGTAGGGGAGGGGACCATAGCAAGCTAAGAACCCAGTGCAGGCAGCAGTCAGTGTACTGAGTGTACTCAGTCAGTGCAGTGTAGTCAGGCCGGAGACAGCGGTCAGTGCAGTGTAGACAGGCCGGAGACAGCGGTCAGTACAGTGTACTCAGGCCGGAGACAGCGGTCAGTGCAGTGTACTCAGGCCAGAGACAGCAGTCAGTGCAGTGTAGTCAGGCCGGAGGCAGCGGTCAGTGCAGTGTAGACAGGCCGGAGACAGCGGTCAGTGCAGTGTAGTCAGGCAGAGGCAGTGGTCAGTGCAGTGTAGTCAGCCCAGAAGCAGCAGTCAGTGCAGTGTACTCAGGCCAGAGGCAGTGGTCAGTGCAGTGTACTCAGGCCGGAGACAGCGGTCAGTGCAGTGTAGTCAGGCCGGAGACAGCGGTCAGTGCAGTGTAGTCAGGCCGGAGACAGCGGTCAGTGCAGTGTAGTCAGGCAGAGGCAGCGGTCAGTGCAGTGTAGTCAGCCCAGAGGCAGTGGTCAGTGCAGTGTAGTCAGCCCAGAGGCAGCGGTCAGTGCAGTGTAGTCAGGCTGGAGACAGCGGTCAGTGCAGTGTAGTCAAGCCAGAGGCAGTGGTCAGTGCAGTGTAGTCAGACCGGAGGCAGTGGTCAGTGCGGTGTAGTCAGGCCGGAGACAGCGGTCAGTGCAGTGTACTCAGGCTGGAGTGGGCATGGGACTGGAGTTTGGTAACACCTGAATGACCAAAATGAAGCAGCACATGTCAGTGCTGTCCCAGGAAGTGCATGAGGCTGATGAGCAGCATAGAAAGGCTGCCAGGGAGGTCAGGGAGGACTGAGTGAAGGGGACAGAGAAGGAGGGAGACCAGGAGAGGAGCTTGTCATCATGCTGAGGCAGCTGTCTCCCCAGGGTGGAGAGAGAAGCCACGGGGCCTGACAGTCCCTGGGCTGCTGTACTGAGAATGAAAGGATGAGGGAGGGAGACAGGGTACTCAGACCAGGGGCGAGGCTGGCAAGCACAGTGGGAGTCACCTATCCGTGGGCTCAGCCACAGACTGGAAACTGGAGACATCACCATTAATTACCTTTTAAACAGTAGAACGTAACAGTGATTACATAGAATTTACATTAAATACAAATAATCCAGAGATAACATATATAAAAAAGTATATTTAAAATGTAAATTCAGGGCCTAGAGAGATGGCTCAGTGGTTAAGAGTACTTGCTGCTCTTCCGGGGGACCTGAGTCCAGTCCCCACCTCCCACATCAGGTGTCTTACAACCACCTGTAACTTCAACTCTAGGGGATCTTCTGGCCTACACACTTATGATAACACACACACACACACACACACACACACACACACACACACGTACACACACACACACACACACACACGTACACACACAGAGATACAAAAATATACACATAAATAAAAAATCAAATTAAAGTATAAATTCAGTGGTAGAGTACCTTCCTAGCATGCACAAGGCCCTCACTTTGTTCCCCGCGGCACTACAAAATGAAAAAAGACATAGAATTGGAAAATCTATGCATAGGTTACTTGCAAATATGACACTAATTTCCCACAAGGGACTTGGGCATCCTCTAGTTTTGGTATCCTTGGGACTCTAGAACTGATCTCCATAGATATTGCAGGCAGACTGCCATTGGATTCTTCATTTTTGCTGAAGGTAGAACCAGTAAGTATTTCCCATGTGGGATGGATATGAGAGAAGGAACGAGGAACTCAGCAGTTTGGGCAGGGTATTTTGACTAAACACTAAGACAGATTAGCTAATAAAATACACAATACAAGGACTACCAGAGATGCAGCTGTTTGGGTGACTGGGGCTTACTTAGTTTGAAGTATGTATTAGATGCTGAAGTTTGGGTGTCCATATTTACATCTTGTAATTAGAGCGGGGGGACGACCAGGCTGGAGTGAGAATTGTCAGGCCACTGGCTTCAGAAGCCATGAGGATTCATGAGACCCCAGGAAGCAAGCATGGTAACCGGACAGCAAAGGATATGCTTGAACTACTCACAGATAAGAAGTCGTGAGCAGCCAGGCAGTGATGGCTCACGCCTTTAATCCCAGCACTCGGGAGGCAGAAGCACGTGGATCTCAATGAGTTCGAGGCCAGCCTGGTCTCCAGAGGGAGTTCCAGGACAATCAAGGCTATACAAAGAAAAAGAGGAGGTGGAGGTGGTGGTGGTGGTGGTGGTGGTGGTGGTGGTGGTGGTGGTGGTGGTGGTGGTGGTGGTGGAGAAGGAGGAGGAGGAGGAGGAGGCGGAGGAGGAAGAGTCAGGGTCATCAGAGTCAGTGGTAGCAAGTGCTGGTTGATCCCCAGAGTAGGGTGCAGTTGAGCATGTTCATTGGCTTGGCTGAGTTTGGTCACAGTGGTCATGACAAATGACAGTGGGGGACTGTGTGTGTGTGTGTGCACAGCAGCTCTCTCAGGAAGTCTTATAAAGAGAGAGAACAGGACAGTGGCTGGAGTACAAAGCTGAATAAGAAGGGTAGGAAGGTTTGGATGGGATACAAAATAGCATTGCAAAAGGCTGATGCTGGAGAGGGTCAGAGTGCCCAGGTTTCCAGATACGGAATCATCAGGGGGTCTTAGCACAGTGAATCCAGCCTCAGGACACCTAAAAATCCATGAATGTAGTAAGTATATCAGTGTCTAAAGACAAAACTCACATGCTCATTCATTAGACTCAGAAAAGTGGTTTCTCTCCAAATGGAACATAACATGAGAAGAGGCGTCTCTCCAAGCCCCAGGGGTGGGGATGGGGACACGGCTGGTACAGTGCTCACTTTGTGAGCATGAGGACCCAGGTTCGATCCCCAGCACCCGTGTTAAAAAAAAACCCACATGTGGTGGTGGTTTAATTCCAACACTGGGGAGGCAGAGACAGGAGGATTTCCTCAGACTCACTGGCCAGCCAACCTAGTCTAAAAATAGCAAACTCTAGTACCTCAGTGAGAGTATGTCTTAAAAGTAAGGTAGACGACATTCCTGAGGAACAACACTTGAAATGGACCCCTCTGGCCTACATGTGCACCACCACCACCACCACCACCACCACCACCACCACCACCACCACCACCACCAGGAGAGGGCTCAGTTGGTAAAGTGCTGTCACACAGGCATGAGGACCTGAGTTTGGTCCCCAGCACCCACATATAAGTTAGACCTGGCAGCGTGCACCTGCTGCCCCAGCACTGGGGAGGTGGAGACAGTCAGGAAGATCCATTCTAGCCTGACTGGTTAAGTGAGAAACCCTGTCTCAAAAATAGGGTGGGGACTGCCAAGATAGCTGAAGGCACTTGCCACCAAACCTGATGACCCGAGTTTGATCCCCAGAACTCACATAGTGGAAGGAGAGAGCAAACTCGCACAAACTGTCCTTTGGCCTCCACACATGTACACACACACACACACACACACACACACACACACACACACACACACTGAATAAAAGGGACAGAAAGGTAGAAAGCAGTAGAGGAAGACACAGTCCTAGACCTCTGGCCCCCACTTGCATACACATGCATGAGCGTGCGCCCGCGTGCGCGCGCACACACACGTATGTCTGTACACTTACATATAGCCCCACATATAACCTCAAACTTGAGGGAGGGCCGCTGTATGCTTCCAGAATGGACTGGAGGTGTTGGCCTGGCTGTTAGGCAAAACTCATAATGAAAATAACCCGACTGGAGAACGGTGAAGATATCTCTGTTTATTCACAATATGAACTTTCCCCTTCCACTTCCCTGATTTAAAACAACGATTAATTTTAATTTGTTTGTATGTGTGCCATGTTTTTGTGGGTGCCCATGGAGGCCGGAAGATGGTATTGAATCTTCTGGAGCTGGAGTTACAAGCGGTTGTGAATTGCTTGATGAAGAATTGCTCACGAGTCAAACTCAGGTCCTCTGGAAGAGCAGCAAATGCTGTTAACCACTAAGCCATGTTCCATCCATCCCCAGCATGATGTTGTACATAGAAAGTCCTCAGAAATCTACCAGAAAGTGATTAGAACCTATGAAACAAAACCAACCAAACAACAATAAAACCCCAGAAAGTCAGTGGTGGCGCACGCCTTTAATCCCAGCACTCGGAGCAGAGGCAGGAGGATCTCACTGAGTTCAAGGCCAGCCTGGTCTACAGAGCGAGATCCAGGACAGCCAGAGCTACAAGGACAAACCTGTCACAAGAAAAAAAAAAATCTCAGGTTTGCAGAATAAAAATCAATGTATAATAATCAATTATATCTGTATGAAGTAGCAGTAATAAAATAGAAAATGAAATTAGGAATAAAATACTTGGAAATACATTTAACTTTTACCCTAAAAACAACAAAGCATTATTGAAACTGCAGACTCAGGTTAGTGGGCAGATATCCCATGTTTGTGCATCAGAAGCTTGTCGTTAAGAAGAGGGAGCCTTTGGGGCTGGAGAGATGGTTGAGAGCGCTTGCTGCTCTTGGGAGACCTGAGTTCGGTTCTCAGCACCCACACCAGGCAGCTCACAACTGCCTGTGACTCCAGTGCCAGGGGATACAATGCCCTCTTTGGGTCCCCATGGGTCCTTATACTCAGGTGTACATACACATAGACACACTCAAGTACACATAAAAATAAAATCTTAGACTGAAAAGGAGGGACAATCCCCAGCCCAACCACTGGACTTCTGCACCAAGTTAAAGGGACACACTGGCTGAGAATCAGTGGGGAAGGACACGCCAGCTCTCTAGGAGGAGAGATAATGTCAGATGTCCCTAGAGCTGTCTCAGTATCTGGTGGGCGGCCAGCCCCTCGAAGCCTGGGATTTATGTCCACATGGAAGGTGCTCTGGAAAGCTGACTGTGACAGGCAGAGCGGGGTGAAGGCCTGGCACCGGTTTTTGATCTGGGTGTGATCTAGCTCTGCTGCTCTGAACCTTGACATTTCTCTGGATCTCTGTGATGACTGCAACCTACAAGGTTCCCCGCCTCTCCTCCGGGATCCGTACAGCTTTGTATCAGCTCTCTGCTCTCTGGTCATCTTTGCTTATCCTTCCCTTCTTCTTGTGCCCTGGTCACACTGAACTCTTCAGCTGTCCCTTCAGTTATGGTGGCACCTGCTGGAAGGACTGGGGTACCTTTGTACGAACAGCATTCAGCACTTGAGGACTGTGGAAGAACTGGGTACCCACAGGGGTTAGGGTTACTCAGGTACAGGTGTCTCCTCACACTGGACATAGGTCAGGAGAATCAGCTGCGGTTTGGGGCATAGTTGGTTCAATACACTTGTGGACAGCTGGCATGAGGGTGGTTGCTCCGGCAGTGTGACCTGTAGTGCTCTTGACCAAGGCATCAAGGACAACGCAAAAACCTAGCAGCTGCTAGTCAGTCAGATTCCTTATTCTTTGCTTATTTACAGGAAAATGCACATCGGAAGGAATGCTGACAATCTAAGCCAAAGAACTTATCATTAGTGCTGATAGTGATTATAACCTGTTTACACCTGCTGGGTGCCCAGCGAGAGGTGGTCCCCCTGCCTCTTATCAGCTTTTATTTTTGGTTTGCTAATAGCCACCATAGTGGGTGTGAAGTGGTGTTTCATTGTTTAAATAAAGTGTTGCAAGAAGGCCTGAGCCAGCCAGGAGGTTGTCTGGTGGAAATCTGCCAGAACCCGGCTAGCCTTGGCAGAGGGGAACACTGATGTGGGCTGGAGGAAGCTCTGGCTGAGAGTCAGGTGGTGGTGGGGCGCTTCCTGGCCCCCTCGGGATACGGGCTTTTACTGCTCTGGGAGATGTGGGGAGAGTAGTGGAGAGCTCTGAGGCTCAGAATGATGCTCTGACATTCGGTTTTGAGGGGACCTCTGACTGCTCCCTGGATAGGCAGGAGGGGAGGTCCAGAATTTGGACTGTCCATGCAAGAGTGCAGCTCCTCTCCTGGGCCCGGCTGGTGAACTGAGCAGATTGGAACTCTGTTCAGAAACTGGGAGTGATGGATCTCCAGGATGTGATGTGAGAAAGGGAGGTGTGAACACTGACTCCAGGAGTATCTTGAGCATCTTGCAAAGACAGAGGTCAGTGACAGTGAAGAGGACCCAGCGTGGAGCAGGCTGTGTGTGTGTGTGTGTGTGTGTGTGTGAGAGAGAGAGAGAGAGAGAGAGAGAGAGAGAGAGAGAGAGAGAGAGAGAGAGAGAGAGAGAGAGAGAAAATGGCGCTGTCTGGACGCATTCAGGTTTGAGCCATCTGTGAGCCTGTATAGGCAGCTAAGGTTGGAGTCAGGGCTGGGGTCCACTTCTCCCCAGCACCATGTGCTCCGTATCTCAGCCTCACTGGGAGACTCAAGAAGACAGTCTCATTTCCGCTTCCAGTGAATGTCAGTGTGCCAAGCCAGTGAGCCCGAGACTGGGTTTCAGTTACTTGAACCTTGTTCCGATGCTGTCTGCCCATTCTAGTGAGACACAAAGGTTCAGATACCAGGTGGAGACTCACCCACTGGCCTGGCGTCCTAGTCTAAAATGGGGCAGATCAGGCATCTGCAGGGACTGTTCCACAGTGTCCTTGGGTCTCCTTCCCCCAAGCACTTGAGGCCTGTCCCCTAAAGGAGCTCCAGAAGCTGGTGATCTGGGATCCTCGAGTCAGGGAGACAGATGGTAACCACTGTTCTAGGCTCAGCAGAGCCAGGGCGTTAGACCATCTGCTGGGAAAGCCAAGGCCAGAGCAGCTGCTTTATCTGGGAGCTCCCTGCAGCACACCCCTGCTCAGCCACCTCGGCTTCCGTCCCCCCTGCCTTCCCTTCCTCTTTGTGCAGCCCTGTTGGCCAGCCTCCCCTCACTACGCTACACAGAGCTCAGTGCTCCTGCACACACAGCTTAGAGATGGCCATCGGAGCTGAGGAGCCCACCCGCCACCAGGCTGTTCATGGGGAGGACCGTTCTCATGGTCTTTGCTCTCCAGCTCCCGCCTACCCCCAAGGGTGCTCCCAACCCCACAGACTGGAACTCAGTGAAGCGGGCCTGGTGAGAACCAATAGGCAGGAGGCAAATGCAAACCTCCATTCATCTGGGGATTTCCTAGGCCGGTAGGTCTAATTCAGGGACCTCCAGGTTGGGAAACTGGGGTCCAGATAGGAGAAAACAAGCCAGCACCATCGTCTACCCACCCTAGGGGGAGTAGGTAGGTGCCTCCACCCTCCCCACTTCCAGATTGACCTGAGGAGAGAAACTGGGCACTTTGGATTATACACTCTTGGATGGAGGACTCTAGCTCCATGTTCAGGTTCAGGGCCTGGACTAGGAATCTCAGTCCCACAGCTCAAAACTTCAGGGAGCGTGGGCTATCCCCAGGGACCTATGGGAGCGTGGGCTATCCCCAGGGACCTATGGGAGCGTGGGTTATCCCCAGGGACCTATGGGAGCGTGGGTTATCCCCAGGGACCTATGGGAGCGTGGGCTATCCCCAGGGACCTATGGGAGCGTGGGTTATCCCCAGGGACCTATGGGAGCGTGGGCTATCCCCAGGGACCTATGGGAGCGTGGGCTATCCCCAGGGACCTATGGGAGCGTGGGCTATCCCCAGGGACCTATGGGAGCGTGGGCTATCCCCAGGGACCTATGGGAGCGTGGGCTTTCCCCAGGGACCCAGGGAAGAATTGCCCCTTGCCTTTTCCACTTCCTGACATGTCCCCTCATCCCTTCTGTCTCTTGTAGTTCAAGTTACCCTGCACCCCTTGACAGTCCACGGCAGCCTTTCCACCCCCAGCCAGCTCATACCTACCAAGCCCCTCTGTCTGTGTAAGGTGAGGAAGTCACAGGTTCCAGGACAGGACATGGACATCAAGATACCCCATTTGAAATAAAGTCAGGATGTGATTGAGACTGGCTCAGCCTGTCTTTATTTACCATTCTGATACTTTGATCATTATGGATTTTTTTTTTTTGCATTAAGGTTTATTTTATTTTGTTTTTGTTTTGAGACAGGGTCTCTCTACACAGCCCTGGCTGTCCTGGAACTCACTATGTAGACCAGGCTGGGCTCGAACTCACAGAGATCCTTCCACCTCCGCCTCCTGAGTGCTGGGATTAAAGGCACATGTGCTACCCATGCCTGGTTCAAGGTGTGTTCTTAAAAATACTGCAGTGGGTTGTGTATCTTGGTTCCTGGAGCAGCTCTCAAGTTTCCCTTGGTCCTGACCCCAAGCTAGATCCTACTAAACCTGAGCAAATAGTGACCATCCCTTGCACACCTCGCTTGAAGAGGGGCCCCGTTCCCGCAGACTCAGGGCGTTCTTCCTCCCCTCTCTCCATGCCTCCATCTCTCCCTGCTCTGTGCTGTCCACCTGCCTCCTGGTTGCAGGCAGGCTGACCCTGTGCACCATCCAGAACCACACGGTTGTGGACTCTGCCAAAGCAACCCCACAGGGGAGGCTTTGCAGAAAGACTTTTTTTGGAATGATCTGTCAGTTCTCAGCTGGGAGACCCCAGGCAAAACGCATAACCTATCTGAGCCTCCACAGCCTCTTGTAAAAATGAATTGTTCATTATCTTTTAGATCTGTTCGAGGAGACAAGGTGAAATCCAAACCATTGCCCCAACTCTGGGGATAGGTACAAGGAGGCCAGAGACCTGGAAAACCTGGGGTGTGGCGCCCCCACCACGCCAGCGTTGCTTTAGGTCGGGCATTAATGGTCTCTGCTGGCTGAGTGATTCAACCCCAGTTGCCCAATCCTCTCTGGCCTCCCTGGCACCACCTGGAACTCGTGCTTCCCGGGCTTTGGCCTGCGTGGGTGCTCCTGCAGCGGGTCCCCTGCTAGGAGGTAGTGACCGCCGGGGAGCTGCTGCGAACTCAGGGCGCCTGATACCCCGCCGCAGAAAAGGGGGTGCTCACCGGGAGCTCCCAACTCGGGGAGCTGCCCGGCAGGAGGCATCTCAGGCACTCGATCCTCCCTCCCTCGCCCCGGGTCCGGCCCCAGGCGGCTCTGGCCGGGCGGGCGGCGGGCAAGACGCTACCTGTGCGCGTGCCGGGCATTCCTGGCGCCGCCGCGCCGCCGCGCCCGGGCGCGCCATGGGCCTGATGCCGGCTGCGAGGGCTTTCTCCAGCTGCCGCGCCTGCCCACGGCCGCCCTGCCGCCTGCCCGCCTGCTGCGCGCCCGCCGCCCCAGGTAGGGGCTCGACCGGATGCGGGGCTCGGGGAGTCTGAGGGAGGGTAGCCACATCGCAGGGCCCCGGGATCCTAGACCGGTTCCAAGGGGCTGCGGCAGTGTACCGTGTGGAGGGAAGAGGAACAGGGAATCCCCTGTCCATTATGTCGGGGGTGAGAGCTTTGTAGAGAAACGGGAAACTGAGTCTAGAGACTCATCTCCTACTGCTCAGAGACCTAGCAGGAGGTGGGTCCAAGGCTCTGACTCCAAGTCCAGTTGGTAGCCTCTGGAAAGCCACCATCCAGAGGAGGGAATCGGTTTGCCTTGGGGACTGGCTGGCCTTGGGCAACCCTGTCCTTTAGGGCCTTAGCCTGGGGTGGTTTTCCAGCCATGTTGGGGGCAAGTTAGAAGGGGATTTTCAGTCCCTTCCCAATCTGAGACTGTCTCAGGAGGCAGGGCCTGAAAGAGGGCCAGTTGTTGGCCCGACCAAAGGGGCAGGTGGGCGCTCAGAGTCGTGCATGAGCAGGGTCCAGATGGTAGTGGACCAAAGAGCAAGGAAGCCTGTAGCCAAGAGGGAGAGTGCAGATTTACCCAAAGTTTGCAGGCCTCTGGAGAATTGTTTTCTCATTGTGCCTCCCCCTGACTGTGGCCTCCTCTCCACTGGGGAGAGCCAAAGGCAGGCAGTGGCCAAGCCAACCTGCTGCCTCAGCTCTGGGACCAGATCCAGGAGGGAATCCCAGTGGCCTCCATTTCTTTCTGTGGCAGGACTCCCTGCCCACCCCCTCCCCCAGGGCTTCCCTTGAGGGTAAGCAGAACACCACTAGGTGCCCTAGGTGTTGGTGTGGTGCATTCCCCCGTGGACATGGCTCCAGGACTTGGCAAGGAGGTTGAGGGCCGTTTCCAGGGTCTTCTAGAATAAGCTCTGAGCAGCCAGCCACAGGGACTGCGGCTTCCACTTCTGCTTGAGATTCTGAGAAGTCCTCACCGGAGGCATGTAGGCCAGGCTGGAGGGAGCAGCTGTCAGGGTTGAAGCTGCGGCTGCGGGGTCATCCCGAGGAAAGCCCCCCCTGCCCGCTTCCTCTCAGTTGGCAGAGTGGGCACTTGGTGACGGGTGTGGGCCGGGACCTCTAGGAACCACACACCGGCTGGGTTTCCAGCAACATGACAAGCCTCCTGGAACTGGTTCTTGGCATATTTCCTCTCCGAGCCTTGCCAGGAGGGCTTTGGAAGTTCAGCAGGTGGGGCCAGGCCCCACAGGGTCTGCCAGAGAGACGAGCAGAGAAAGCAGTGGGCAGGGCCACTGGAAAGGAGGCTGCCCGCCGCCTGAACACGGCTTGCCCGCAGCCGGCGAGGAAGACTCGGGAGGCTGAGCAGGAATGAGGTCTGGGTTTTTCCTTTCAAGAGTCCAGTGGAGGAGGGGATGCCCTAGGAATGTGGGTTCATCTTGGGCCTCGGGGCAGTCTGTGAACACGGATGTTTCCTCACTCTGTAGATGGAGACAGAGGCCTGTAGTCCACGGGTTTAGCCAAATGTGTGCCCCGAACCTGTGTCTCTTTGGTCTTACTGCTTGCCTGTCTGTGCCCCCACCCCACGGCATCTGGAGTCAGTGCTCACGTGACCCCTTGTCTCCTCTCCAGGCATGCTTCCTCATTCCCACCCTCCCACACCAGGTGTCCTCCGTCACAGCTACTCCATTGACCCCCTAATCCCCTTCCTCATGCTTAGCTGTTTCTGTTGTCACCTCCTTCCCCCGACCTCTTCTGTTTTGAAGTGCCGACCTTGTGGCTTTCCCGTTGCTGGATGGCTGCCCTATTTGGGGGCAGTGATAATGTTCAGGAAGGCTTGGGGGGGGGGGGCTGTCACAGACAGACCTGTCAAGGCTGGGTGCTGTGTGGACAGATGGGCTTGTCTGTGTTTTGTGCCTAGGGGCTGGGGGAGGCCAGCAGGGCAGAGCTTGCCTGGTAGCCTGGTTAGTGCAGTGACGACCATGGGGAGTGGGGGGGCAATTCTCTCAGCCCTGGGTGGCCCTGAGGCTTTTCATCATGGTAGCTCCCACATATCCACAGTCTTACTTTCCAGGTTTCTGGTTTCCAGTGGCCACCTGCAGCCTGCTAAGTGGAAAATTCCAGAAACAAATAGCTCATAGTTTTAAATTGTGGACTGTGATGAAATCTTGACCCCTCCCACTCGACGCTGTCCGGGATGTGAATCATCGTTTTGGGGTGTTCTTTCTGTTTCTGTCACCTGCCTATCAGATCAGTTGTCACGGTACTCTAGTGCTGGTGTTCACATAAACTTCATTTTATTCAACAAGGACCCCGAGCCCAGGAGCACTACCCGCGATCTGAGTAGTGGCGTCTTTAAGTGAAAATGTTAAAGTATGGAAGATGTGTTCAGAGATGGGGTGTGGGGAGCAGGGGCAGCCACATAACTTTCATCCTAGTGTATTGTTAAAATTCTTCTGTTTTGCTAACTACTTAGTTCAGGTCCGAAAGAGACAAATGGCCATCTGTGGGGCCGATTAGCATATGGGAGCAGTGTGTGCTGGCCGCCAGGCTCGCTGCTCAGCACAGTAGGCATCCTGGTTCTTCTCACCCTCTACCCTAAACTTTCCCAGCTCGTGGGCTTCCCTCCTCAGCCTCCTCATTCCCTTATAAGTCTGCTGTTTCAGGTGTGCCCTTTCTCTGGTCTCCCTCTCTGGGCCCCTCCTTCTCACCCCCCACCCCCCATCCCACCCCCAACCCCGTCTCCTTTGCTTGCGCTCTCTCTCCCCCCCCCCTCCCTCTCTCTCTCCCTCTCCCTCTCTCTCTCCCTCTCCCTCTCCCTCTCTCTCCTCTCATGGCCAGGTCCAGTCGTTTGGCCATGTTCAGTTTACTACTTTCTCTCTGTGCTCTGAACTCTTCCAGATGCCTCTGGCTAGACTCTCCCTCATATCCACAATGAAAATCTTCCCCTCAACCATACCTTGGAGCAGTCATGTCCTCAGTTTATACATCTGGTGCCGAAAACCTCAGTTTCTACACTTAGATCATGGGCTCCTTAGGGGATGGTGCTGTCTACAGTTTCACTGGGGATTTGGGTTTGCCTCCCCCGAGGATAGGGGGCCTTCCGTTCTTAGCACAGGGCCAGGCACAAATACACAGTGCGTGGCAGATGCCTGGGACACAGGGAGCAGGAAGGGGGCTGGTTGGAATCACCCGAGCTTTGTGAGTCTGTGGAGAGAATTTGGCACGTCTTGTGTCTTCCTGACTGGCCTTCGGTCACTGGGAACTGAGGCCAGCAGCTGAGTGCAGTGACTCGGGACAGGCTGGAGACCACACTAGGTTTGTCCTTCCTGTGTTCTTACCCGCCGCCTCTGCCGGTGGCCCCGTAGAAAGGAGTGCCTTGCACTGCTGTGACCCTGGGGTGTGAGAAGTGATGGAGATAGAAGACCCTGCCTATGCATGGGTGTTGGGGAATATTAGTTCAAGGTGTGTTGCATCCGTTTATGCTGTGGAATACTTTTTATTACTACAAAGATGTGTTGCATTCTCTTATGTTGCATTTCTTTAACTCTGTGAAGCTGTGTTACTTTGCCTGTCTAAAACACCTGATTGGTCTAACAAAGAGCTGAATGGCCAGTAGCTAGGCAGGAGAAAGGACAGGCGGGGCTGCCAGGCAGAGAGAATAAACAGGAGGAAAAATCTAGAAAGGGAGGATCAAGAAAAGGAGAAGGAGCGGAGGACACCAGCCACTCAGCCACCCAGCCAGGCACAGAGTAAGAAGAAAAGAAAGATATATAAAATAAGGAAAAGTAAAAAGCCCAGAGCCAAAATGTAGTTAAAGAGAAACAGGATAAGTTAAGTTAGAAAAGCTAGTTAGAAACAAACCAAGCTAAGGTCGGGCATTCATTAAGAATAAGTCTCCTTGTATTTATTTGGGAGCTGGGTGGTGGGCCCCCAAAGAGTTAAAACAAAACAAAACAAAAAACCCAGCTACACATGGGTGTGGCTGTGTGAAAGCTGGCAGTGGAGACAGTTGAGGAGTGAGTAGAGCTGAGTGAAAGGTCCATGTGAGTGATGGGGAGGAGGCGGGTACCAAGCTGGGCCTGCCTGGCCTGGGGACGCCTTGTTCATGGGCTCTTCCTCTCCGTGTTCTATGCCTGCTCATTGGAAGTAATGGTTCTTCCGGTTACAACAGCCATGGTGTCCCACGGCTTCCCCACTTATCCAGACTCTAGTGTCGTTTGGGGAAGTCTGTATTCACAGGCTTAACCCGGATGAGGCAGATAAACGCCTCAAAGCGTGAAGCAGCCTGACTGGGGAGGGACAGTAAGGACTCCTGCGCACTGCAGAGGATGGGCAGGGCGATTCTGCCGAAGGGACCTCGGCCACTCCTGCCCTGTTGCCACGGTAAGCACGGCTATTACAGGAGACACTCAAGAGCTGGGCTGCAGCTCAGTGATACAGCGCTCGCCTAGCATGGGGGCCTCAAAGAAAAGAAGGAGAGAGGGAGGAAGAAAACCTAATTTTAAAAATGTTTCCAGCAAACTGAGCAGTGGTGGCGCACGCCTTTAGTCCCAGCACTCGGGAGGCAGAGGCAGGCGGAGCTCTGTGAGTTCGAGTCCAGCCTGGTCTACAGAGCGAGTTCCAGGGGAGGCTCCAAATCTACACAGAGAAACCCTGTCTCAAAAATAAATAAATAAATAAATAAATAAATAAATAAATAAATAAATAAATAAATAAGTACCCAACATGATAGGAGGTAAGCTCGTGCATCCTAGGCCCTGAGCGTGGGTGACTGAGTCCTGAGTGAGAGAAAAAGATCAGGATCTCTGTGTCCTCGGACCAACCAGCTCTAACCCAAAGGCTAGGACACTGTTAGAGGTGACTCAAGGCCTTCTGAGTCTGGCCTGCTTTGAGCTGCCCAAGTAGCCACCTTGTCCCTGGGCTCCAGGCTCTGACCCTTCCCCGTGGTCAGGGGACTAGCCTGCCGAGTCCCAGAAGAGGCAGTTTTCCCTCTTTGCCAGTATCACTTCCTCTGCTGTGACCCACATGATCCCTGTCTGTGGGACCTGCTGCTGGGGGCCTCCGTCTCCGTTTCAATGTGAACGATGGTGCCAGAAGAGCTTGGATGTTTGCTGCACCCAGAGCCACACTGAATGGGCTGAACTTGGACTCTGCCATGGGCACACACAAGCTGATCTGCTCACATGTTCACACGCACAAACAAGCGCAAACTGCGTGTGCATATGGCGTGCGCCTCTTCTGGAGTTTTTGGTTTTTTGAAGCAGGGTTTCTCTGTGTAGCTTTGCGCCTTTCATGGAACTCACTTGGTAGCCCAGGCTGGCCTCGAACTCACCGAGATCCACCTGGCTCTGCCTCCCGAGTGCTGGGACTAAAGGCGTGCGCCACCACTGCTCGGCAAAGATTTATTTATTTATGTTTTTTTATGTGCATGAATGCTTTGTTTGCCTGCAGGCCAGAAGAGGGCATCAGATCTCATATAGAAGGTTGTGAGTCACCATATGGTTGCTGGGAATTAAACTCAAGAACTCTGGAAGAGCAGCCAGTGCTCTTAACCACTGAGCCCTCTCTCCAGCAGATCTCCATCTCTCTGCAGTATTGATGGTGCCCACCTGAGGTGTCCTGAGGGCTTTCCCAGAAAGGGGGTGTGGGGGAGGGGGCAGCTTCCTCCCCAGCTCTGTATACTGTTTTCAGATCTTGCAGTTGAAGGAACAGCGTTTGCGGAGCCATATCTTTATTTATTTGTAGTGTTTGGAATGGAACACAGGGCCTCACGAATGCTGGGCAAAGGCTTTACCAGGGACTGAGGTGTCTTATTTCTCCAGCCCTGGAGTGGGGAGTGAAGTAGGTTGCCAGACAGGTGGTTGAACTGGGCTGCCTCATGATCCAGGTCCCACAAGACTATAGCCCTCAACACAATGGAGCTCTGGCGTGATGCCCCTCACATGCCCCAAAGGCTATCCATTGCAGTCAACACAGTGAGGATGTGAATAACAGCAGACGTTCTAAAGATCAGCAACCTCTCCCCAGAGCAGTGGTCCTCAACCTGTGGATCGAGACCTCTTTGGGGGTCAAACAACCCTTTCCCAGGGGTTGCAGTCAGATATCCCGCATATCAGATGTTTACATTATGATTCATAACAATAGCAAAGTTACAGTTATGAAGTAGCAATGAAATAATTTTATGGTTGGGGATTCAGCACAGCACGAGGAACTGTAGTAAAGGGTCGCAGCATTAGAAGGCTGAGAACCGCTGGCAAAGAGCTGTGATCCATCTGCTTACCCCTCGGGCAGAGAGCTTTCAGATCTTGGCTCCTTAATCTCTTTGCCTGGGCTACCAGGAAACTCCTAGCCTTATATATGGAATTATCAGCGTTCTTAGCCAGAAATCTCTCTGCCTTCCCCTCTCCTTTATTCTTCTCCTCTGCAGCTGCTCTCTGGTCCTCCTTACATATTTCGATTCTTTTCTTTCTGATGTTTTTTTTTTTTTTTCTCCCGAATGTTTTTTGAGCTATGGCATATTGGAAAGTGTGCAAACCGTTCAGTGGCCTTGCTTTATTTAAGTGTGTGTGACACACTGGGTTAGTGTGTCAGGTTCAGACCCAGGAGTGCTGGCACCCCACAAGCCTGAGGCACCTCTGGTCACTGAGCCATAAGAGCCAAGTTCCGGCCTGACATCAGTGCGACTTGTCTGTGGCTTCACATGAACGAAGTTACACAGTGTATGTTCAGGAGCTCATTGATTAGGCTTACGATCATGGTTTTTGTTCTTAAGAATTTTCATAAAATACGCCTACTTTACCATCTGCTTCACCCTTCATAAAGCTCAGTAGCATTAGCCTTCTTCACATGGCGGAGGAACCATCCTTCACCATCTTCGAAGCTGTACCACTCAACAGTTACGGCCTCCTCCCTCCCAGCCCCCAGCAACCACCATTCCACTTCCTGTCTCTGAGTGTGACAATGTAGGAATCTTACCAGTTCGGTCACACCGCTTTCCTTCCTTTGTGAGTGCCTCATTTTGCACAGGGCCTTCTGGATTCATCCATGTGGTAGCCTCTGTCAGCATTTCCTGACCTTGTAAGGCAGAACCACGTCTCATTCTGCAGGTCTGGCACATTGTGTGTGCTGATGGACAGCTGAGTGCCTCCCACCTTGTGTTGCTGTTTGTAAAGCTGCTGTGCATGTGTGCACATCACCCCACTTTCGGTCTTTTCCCGTGTCTAACTGGAGTTGGAATTGTTTCCGTGAAAGACCCGCCACACTGCGCGTGTATCCCAGCGGCACCATCTCCCGTCCGATTGAGTGGTGCACAGTGCTTTATTCCTCTACCCCACGCCGTGCACAGAGCTTTGGTTCCTCTACCTCCTTACCGGCTCTCCCCAGTTTCTCTTCTTTTCTTTTCTTTCTTTTTCCTATTTTGGTTTTCTGAGATAGGGTTTCTCTGTGTAGTCTTGGTGCCTGTCCTGGATCTCACTCTGTAGGCGTGCGCCAACACTACCTGGCAAGGTTTCTCTTCTTTTGACAGTAGCATCATGAGGGATGAGAAGCAGTGTCTTATGTGTTTTTCTGTTCTCTCTCTGGTGTGTGTGTGTGTGTGTGTGTGTGTGTGTGTGTGTGTGTGTGTGTGTGAGAGAGAGAGAGAGAGAGAGAGAGAGAGAGAGAGAGAGAGAGAGAGATAGTACACATGTGAGAACAGAAGTCAACCTTGGTTGTCTCTCCTTGTTGGGGACAGGGTTTCTTGTTCATTGCCAGCGAGTTTTCAGGGATCCTATTTCATTGTAGGAGCACTGGGATTACATGCGTGTGCTACTGTGTCCAGATTTTCATGGATCTGAACTAAGGTCCTCAGACTTGTGTGTCGAGAGCTTGACCCGATGAGCTGAGCTATCCAGTGCTCATGCTCACAGCGTCATTTTGATGAATGCTCTTGAATGGGATGCTGTTTGCACATCAGTGTGTCGACAGTCTCATCTTGGGAGCTGTGCCTCTTACCTCCCTTTTGCAGCAGTGCCCAGGAGACTGACCCGTGAGGGATCTGCTCATTTTCTTGTGCCTGGGCATGGCATAGTTTCCCATCTGGAGTGAGTTCCAAATCCACCAACCCAATGCTTCCTGAGGGCCGTTTTCTCCTGACTCGGACAAGCCCTAAAGGCCAGGCTAGCTGCATGCCTGCTGCTTCCCTCACAGCCCCCACTAGCCCACTTGGGGGTGCCTTCCCTGTGTCTAATAATCTGCTTCCTTGGGAAGAGCCTCCTTTGGCACACACAGTATTCTCTCTCTGCCTTCCACTGCCCCAGACACCCTTCACCCGCCATTGATCAGAGTGTCAGGGAAGTATGAACAGTCCCTTTCTGTGTCCAGGGATCTTTGGGCAGCGGCTGGAGGACACAGTGCACCATGAGCGGAAGTATGGTCCCCGTCTGGCACCTCTGCTGGTGGAGCAGTGTGTGGACTTCATCCGGGAGCGAGGACTCAGTGAAGAGGGCCTCTTCCGTATGCCCGGCCAGGCCAACCTGGTGAGGGACCTGCAGGATTCCTTCGACTGTGGGGAGAAGCCTCTGTTTGACAGGTGAGCTCTGGGGACGGGGCGGTATAGGTGGAACCAGCTGCTCAGACTCCCGTAGTTTCCTCCCCGGCACCAGCTTCTGAGCAGAGCCTGGTGTGCCGGCTGCCCATATGACTCACACACGTTTCGCCAGTCTGCTCAGAGGGCAGAGTCCGAGGGCACAGAATCATGCTGGTCCCCTGGTCTTCTTGAGGTTGTCTGCCGAAAACAAGGTCAGCCGTGTGGTAGTTCCCACAGCTCTTCCCTGACCCAGGCAGAGGGAAGAAGGCCTCAGCTAGCTGCCCGGCCAGCGTGGCTTAGGCACAGCTGCATCTAGGCTTCTAGGCTTACTGCATCGGGCTCTCCTCTCAGCGGCCCAGCCCAAGCTTCCACAACGGTGTGACGGCATGGCCGCTGAGCTGTCTCAGTCAGGTTTTTAGGACCGGTAGATAGTCGCTTCCGCCCACCTTGGATCTGTACTCGTCACTGAGGCTTTCCCACAGCCAGGGGAAGACAACCACATCCGCGGCCCAGGGCCTGAGAGTCGGGGCGTGGGGCGTGCCTCTCTGTGGGCTTGTGTGAGCTCCCTTCTCTCTGCCGGGATCCCACTCATTACAGGTCAGTTTTGCGCAGCGTTCTTGTATCAAGCCATCAAACCAAACCTGGCCCTTTCTGGCATCTCTGCTCAAATTGAGGCTCCTTCGGCCACAAGACAAGCCGTGCAGGGCTCACAGCCCTCGGCTTCCCTGGTCTTACCGAGTGCAACAGTCATCTGTCCAGATTCTTCCCAGACCCGTGGCCGTAACCAGAGGGTTCCCATTTCTTTCCTTAGCTGTGGCGCTCAGGACTAACCACTGGGCATGGAGTCCCTTTCTTTACCTGGAGCCTTGTGAAGCCCTGTCCACAGCTTGTAGAAGCTCGTGGGGAACAGTGGCTTTTAGACATGCCCAGAGTCAGACACACTGCTGTAGTGATGGATGACACACTGGAAGGGTGTCAGACCTCACACCGCCATATTCAAACCCACTGGGGTCTCCTGGCGAGGTACCAAGGCTTCTGCCTAAGCCACCTTCTAATGTCATCAGCTTACCATGCCTCTGTGTTAATGCCTGGTGCCAGCTGGGCTCAGCTTGGTTCCTGTCCCTGAGTTAAGCTCCGTAGACCTACATCTCAGCTTGGCAGCATGACGAGGCCCTTCCTTGCTCCAGGCTGCAGCTCTGCCCCTTCCATCGTGGCCCCCCCTTCCTGGGGTTTTAACAGTCCCTTCTCCCAGGTAGGCAGGTCAGCAGTGTCCTCCCCCAGGGGCAGTGCTTCAGAAACTGTTTCTGAGACCGTTCTCTCCCAGTTTCTGCTATTCTTACAGAGCTGTGTCCACCAATTCACAGGGACCGGGGCTCTGCTGCCTTGTCCCTGTTCACAGTGTGCTCCGCGGCTCTGTTCCCCTCAGCTCACTCGTGGGGACACCTTAGGGCTTCACTGCCCCCTACTCTTAGAGGCCCAAGGGCTCTGCTCCCCTGCCCATCTGCTCACTGTGAGCACTGGAGCTCTGTTCTCCACAGCTCATTCACAGGGAGTCCTCCTTCCACCAACCAGCTGGCCTTGCGTGACAGGGCTCCCTGTCCCGGACGTACTCTACCTTGGGCTGTGCCACCCCCCAACCCCCACCCCACTAGCCTGCCTCTAGGCACTGCTTCTGGCCTTGGTCTTTCTCTACCACAAAACTCCTTTTCATCTGCTTACTCTTTCTGCATAGGAGAATTCAGCCCCATGGGTGTGTGTGTGTGTGTGTGTATGTGTGTGTGTGTGTGTGTGAGAGAGAGAGAGACAGAGACAGAGACAGAGAGAGAGACAGAGAGACAAACAGAGATAGACACACACACACACAGAGAATAGATTAGGAAGCCAGTAGACGGTGGGGGTACAGATAAGAGCCTGTGAATCAGTAGGGTGTGTGTGTGGGGTGTGTGTGTGTGTGTGTGTGTGTGTGTGTGTGTGTGTGTGTGTTCTCTCCAGGATTGGAGACAGGTGAGAGGCAATGCCTTCATTCTGGATGAATGATGAATGCTGTTTTTGTCATGGGCAAGAGGGTGACTTTGGGAATAAGGAGAGGATGGGAAGCTGCAGGTGGAGGCATGGGCCGTGGAGACAGCTGATTTGACCAGAGCAGTCTGCTGACCCACTGGGCCTTGCCTCAGCCCACCAGCTGCATGTAGCGTTCGCTGTGAGACTCCCAGGCTGATGAGTGCAGGCCCGTCGGCCTGGAACGCTCTGGTGCCGGTGAGAATGTGTTGGGGTGCAGTGGGTTCACAGCGGTGTGGGAAGAGGATTCAGGGACACTGGAGCCAAGGGTTAAAGAAAAGAGCAGCCGTGAGTGGGGACGGAAGGCTGCAGAGGAGCCATGAGGGCGCTGGAGTGTGAGGAGCGGTGGCCATGGGGTACAGCCGAGCCATGGGGTTCAGCCGAGCTGCAGGTCTCTGGGTGATGGGTGGTGTGGGAGGGGGCTTGAGCAGGAACGCAGGCAGGAAGGTCTGGGGACTGGAGCGGGTACCAGTCCCACTTCCTGTCCCCCGAGGCAGCAGCAGCAGCTGCTAACCCTGGGGAGTCTCATTTGGGAAGGGCACTGGCCTCCAGTGTGGACAGAGAGAGCGGCCCAGGAGAAGGCAGTGGCCAGGAGAGGCACACTTGGCTTGAGAGGGGCGGCCAGGGGAGAAACCTGCATGGATGCATCTTGGGTGCTTGTGCTCATATGGAAGCCCATAATCTCAAAGGTCTGCCACAAGGACCCTAGCGCTTTGATGCCAGTGTGGTACATGGCCATGGCCAAGTGTCACCTTATTAGCACAGCCAAGGTCTGCTGGCCCCAGGCCATCTTTGAGTGCCCCCTCTGTGGAACTTTAAGCTGGGTCTGAAAGCCAGGGCCTAGAACAGTCTCCTGGGGCCCAGGTGTAGCTTGAGGTGCCAGCTTAGATGAGGTGCCAGCTGTGGCCAGAACTGCCCCGCAGAGCCCAGCTAGATAGGAAAAGAGAAACTGAGCCTGATCTGGGAATACCCTTGAACCCCTCCACTGCTCTGCCCCCGCTTCAACCTAGGCATCTCTGAGCCAGGAGCGGAGACTGAGTCCTGTTGTGGACATCCAAGGCCCTAGAGATGGAGTGAGGAGCTGAGACCAGAGGCAAGGACCTAACCTCTCTCTCAGCTGCCCAGTCAGTACTTAGATGCCAGCTCTCTGCAGGGAGGTCAGCCCTGATGGGGTCCCTCTGATACAGATTTCCCGATTCAGCCAAGGTTCATCCTGGGCACTTAGCAAGTTCAAGCAAAGGCTTGGCTGTACTCCATGAGAGCTTCCTGTGAAGCTGGTCCAGGTCACAGGTAATTCCTTCCACACTGAGCAACTGTCGTGAGCGGAACAACCATGCCCTGTGGCTTCTGCAGCAGAACATCTCCCAAGTCCCACACTGGGGACACCAAAGAGAGTTCTCCTCACCCCTTAGACACTAGACTAGGTTCTGAGCCAGTGGTGTGGGGCTCATGAGTGGATCCAAGCTGGAGATTCGGTCTCTCCTCACTCTCCCCACAGGGGCCCAGCTGCCTGGGCTTGCAGGTAGCCTGGGTCTGACCTTGACCCGGGGCAGCTGGCTCCAGAGGAGCCTGGCTGTCTGCATACACCTTGACCTGAGACCAGGTACTGCCCTGGTCTCATGTGAGGTACAGTGTATGTGTTGGTCCTGCAACTTCCTGGGGTCCTGTTCTCACTCAGGTCCCCTTTTCTCCCAGCACCACAGACGTGCACACAGTGGCCTCCCTGCTGAAGCTTTACCTTCGGGAGCTCCCAGAACCGGTCATCCCTTTCGCCAGGTACGAGGACTTCCTCAGCTGCGCCCAGCTGCTCACCAAGGACGAGGGGGAGGTCAGTGCCTCCCGGGACACATCCTGGGGCTGGGCTGGGGGGCAGCAGGCCTGTGCAGTCAAGACTTATCCGTGGCGCATAGGTCCTGACTGGAGGGCTGCTGTGGGGGGGAAGGAGGGCCCCCAAGTGCTGTGCGTTCTGTGTGGGACTCTAGTTTTCCTCGGATGCTTTTCACAGAAGTAGAAGAGGGGCGGGGTGGAATGCAGATCCCTCTTAACACGGGGCACCCAGTTCTGGCCACCTTACACCATCCTTCTGCTTCACCGCTGTCTCCCACACCTGGCTCAGGCTTCCGGGCTTGCACAGTGTTGAGACCAAGGAGCCCTGTTACCTGTTTCTGAGGCAGCTGCCAGGACCCGTATCAGCCCCCTCCCCTCCCCCCTCTGCCTCCTGGCCTTGCTGGAGTCGTCTGCAGCTCTGAGCTGCGGCTGCTGCTGCTACAGAAAGACTGTTTGCCTTCTCTGTGACTGTGTGGGGGTGAGAGGTGTTATCTGGCAAATATTTGTGCCCCGATGATAAGTGAGCTGAGACATTCCTCTGTGGCCTTGCAGAGGCTCAGCCCTCACTCCAGCTCCCAGACATGAAATCAGTCTCCTCAAGAGGTCACAGCCACACTTTGGAGGGATGGAGGAGGTCAGCTGGGACTGGTCACACATCCCTCCCTCCTCCTGTCCTGTCTCCCTCCGGTCAGAGGAGGCCTTGCTGCTGGTGTTGGAAACTCTGTGTTCTCTTTCCTTTACAAGGGGACTCTGGAGTTGGCTAAACAAGTGAGCAACCTTCCTCAGGCCAACTACAACCTGCTCAGATACATCTGCAGGTAAGTGGCCTGTTTGGAGCTGCTCATTCCCTCCACCCATAGAGAGACAAAACCTGGCAGAGGGGCCATGCACGTTCTCAGCACTGCCTCCCTCACCGAGGGCTGGGGTGGCAAGGAGCGTGGAAGAGCACAGAAGGCGGTCGGTGAATCCTTTCCGAAGGAGCCTGCCCTGCCTTCCTGGGTACCTCTCCCTTCCCTTCCCCACAGGTATAGACGCTCATGTAGCCGCGTTCTGGGCGCCGGTAGGGGCCTGCAGGAATGACATTCACACAGTGCTTAGTGGGGTCCGGGCTTCTGGGGCATTTGCACCAAGGATGACCGTATTTTGTCCCTTGGCCTTCGTTTCTCGTGGTAGTCTTAGATCTCAGGAGCGTTCTTCCTGATCACATAAGGTGCAGCTGACTGTCCCCGATAGCCATGGAGAGCCTGGGAGGCCTGGCTGAGTGTGTGGATGGAATGGGGCCGTGTGGTGGGGCTGGGGGTAGCGGGTGTGGCTAGAGGACAGGAATATATGCAGGTGCGGGTTGGGTGGTTATGGGATATGCCTGGGTATTGGAGGCAGGATGATCGTGTAGTGGGTAGTTGGGTATAGTGTAGCTGAGTGGGTATGGATGGGGTGGGTTTGGTGCGGATGTGGCTGGACTTTGGCTGTTCGTAGCTGTGACAGATGGGGATGCACGGAAGCATAGATGTGCGGGGTGTGGTATGGTGAGTTGATGGGGCTTGTGGAAGAGCATGTAGTATGGCGGGCGGCTGGCTGGTATGGGGTGGGCATCATTGGTATGGTAAGTGTATCTGAGGGGTGTGGCTAGGAGTGTCAGTGCGGTGGGTGGCTAGGTAGTATAGAGTGGACTAGGTGAGGTAGGCGTGGGCTGGGCTTGGTAGGGTGTGGTCTGGTGGGTGGGGCCACAGTAGGGCGAGCTTGGAGCTCACAGTAGGTCGGGCTTCAGGATTTGCTGCTTCTCCAGTTGCTTCCCTTCTCCTTTGCAGGTTTCTGGATGAAGTGCAGGCCCACTCAAATGTCAACAAGATGAGCGTCCAGAACCTGGCGACAGTCTTCGGCCCTAACATCCTTCGGCCTCAGATAGAGGATCCAGTGACCATCATGGAAGGTAAAAGGCTTGGCAGTGTCCAAAGCACAGCTCAGAGCCAGGCCAGGGGACAAGAACTTAAATGTCCCGTCTCCGCCTCGAGGACAGAGCCTCCTTCCCTCCGTCCATCCCCTTGTGGCTGGTAGCAGCTGGTTATTGGAAACAATTAAAATGGCCAGTGGCTAGAGAGGCTAGAGCAGCTGGGAAGCAGGAGTCCTTGTCCTTGAGCCCACACAGATGTGTTCTGCTTTACGGTCACAGGGAGGCGATTGTCTTAGGTTCCTGGATGACAGACCTGTGCAAGCACCAGGGAGTTTTTCTTTTGTGAAAAGTAATAAGAAAGTGATGTTTTCAAAAAGGCAACATGATGCAGCTAAGGGGGGTGGGGGAGAGAATCACTTCAGTCCGGGAGTTTGAGCCAGCCTGGACACCAGGAGACATGCTCTCAGAAAAGAGGTGAGAAAGGGGAGGACTAGGCAGCCTCCATGCTGCAGTTCATCTGGGCCATTCAGTCGCAGTCCTCACACCGGCCTATGTGTGATAATTGTCCTTAAGTCCCAGATGAGGAAACGGAGGCCAGGCGAGGTGAGATGACTCACCAGGGACCTGTCAGCCAAGCCTGCAGAGGGCCCGTGTAGAGAGAGGCCAGTGGAAACAAGAACCCGAATGCACAGGCCTTTGGGAAGACTGTCCCCAACAGAGCCCGTGTAAGGAAGGACCTTGCTGCCCAGCATGTTCACATCTAGTTGGTGGGGGACACTCCTGAAGTCCTGGCTTAGGACTGAGGACATGGGTCCCAACCTGGAGGCCAGCAGCAGCCACACAGCCCAGTCTGGGTGGGCCCAGTTTTCTGGCTGAGAAGTACCTCCTGGGGCACTCGATTTCCCGGTGGCGTCCACCCAGCCATGGTCTCCTGGGGCACTGGATTTCCCGGTGGCGTCCGCCCAGCCATGGTCTTTCTCGTCCTCAGTGAACCTCCCAACTCTGGTATTTGGTTGTGGGTGGTTGGAGGGAGCACAGCTATGGAGTAGACACTGTTGACCTTTGGATGACCGTGTCCTTACTGCTGAGCGCCACACCATCGCCATGGGAGCCCTGCATCTCTGGGATGATGGAGGGGTTAGGTGGCCAACACTGTGCATATGTGCGTTTATGTGTATACATATCTCCGCACACATGGCTAGAGCCGTGGCTCTGTGGTTAAGTGCATCTGCCGCTCTTGCAGATGACCCAGGTTTGGTTGCTAGCACCCACATGGCAACTTGCAACGATTAGTAACTGGTTCCAGGGGATCTGACATTCTCTTCTAACCTCCACAGGTCCTAGGCACACATGCCATGCCCATAAATGCATGCAGGCAAAATACTCACACACATAAAATAAGTACTTTTAAAAAGATATATTTATTTAATTTTTTTTTTAGTGTGTATCAGTGTTTGGTCTGCATGCATGTCTGTGCACCATGTGCATGCCTGTGCCTGCTGAGGTCAAAGAAAGGCATTGGATCCTTAGGAACTCTTGTTATGGATGGTTATGAGCCACTCTCTGGGTGCTGGGAATTGAACCCAGGTCCTCTGCAGGAAAGAAAAGTGCTCTTAACTACTGAACCATCTTCCCAGCCCTCAAATAAGTAATTTTTTAAAAAGATATAGACATATGTACATGTGTGTGCAAGCGTGCGTGCGTGCGTGCGTGCGTGTGTACATGCATGCGTGCATGCATGCCTGTGTGTGTACCCTGTTCCAGAGCCCTGTGTCCTCAGAGGGTCTTCATTAAAGCCCAGCCAGCAGCAGCAATAGCAAGCACAGGAGAAGCTGGGTTTTGATGCACTCTGACCTACTAGGCTCTGATTTCCAGCTCCATCCTGCCACCCATCATCCTGTGGCCTTGATGAGCACCGTGTCTGCATGGCACCTCCCTTCTCCTAGGTGGGCAGCGCTATGCTTCCTCCATGCCCAGGGGTTTTGTGAGCACAGTCCTGTCTGAGCCTGGCCCTGGCTCGTATGACAGTCCCTCTCTCAGATGCACGTGGAGGTGCCCTGCAGGAACAGGCATCCCGTGTCTGAGCTGTAGCTGACTGAGCGTGTTTGAGGCGTGGACTGGACCTCTCACTGCCAGCCTCTCCTCTCTCTCACAGGCACGTCTTTGGTTCAGCATCTGATGACTGTCCTCATCCGCAAACACGGACAGCTCTTTACCGCAACCTCCCTCGAAGAACCTGCTTTACCGCATGGTACGGCCCAGAGCACAGTAGAGTGGGGCTCCGAGGAGGTCCCCAGGGACCGCCAGGGTGAGCCTGGTAGCCCTGGCTTGCCCACACACAGGACCTCATCTCTGGATGGGCCAGCCGCAGCAGTACTCTCTAGAACTTCTCCCCCACGCCTTGGCAGCCAGACTGGCCCAGCGGCCACCAGCCCTGGGAAGAGGATGCATACTTTGCCTGGCTGGAAGTCCTCCTTTCGGCAGGGGTCACGGTCAGAGAGCCCAAAGGGGGGCAGCTCGTCCTTAGAGGTACCCATCGTCTCCTCCGGTGGGAACTGGCTCATCAACGGGCTCTCCTCTCTGCGCGGCCACCGTCGGGCTTCATCGGGGGACCGCCTCAAGGATGCAGGCTCAGTACAGAGACTCTCCACCTATGACAACGTGCCCCCGTCCAGCCACTTTCCTAGCACCGCCAGCATGGCCAGCATGGCGTGGTCTGCAGCCTCATCCTCCCGAGAGGCCTCCATCAGCAGCTGCACAGCCTGCCGGGCCAGCGACTCTTCCGCCTGCAGCTCCCTACACACCGAGTGGGCTCCTGAGCCCTCTCCCCTCCCCAGCAGCAGTGAGGACCACAGGGCCTCACCAGACCTGGGCCATGGCCTGGACGAGGCATGTGCGGGCAGCGGCAGCAGTGACCCCAACGACCCTGGCAGCCCCCCACAGGCTCACGTCCGCCGCTGCCGGGCTCTCCAGGGCCAGGTGGCCGCGCTCAGGGCAGAGCTGTGTCAACAGAGGACTGAGTACGAGAGGAGCCTGAAAAGGTAAAGGGCCCAGCGTAGGCTGGCTGCTGAGACAGCTTCAAGGGGCAGGGCAGGGCTCGGGGCAGCCGGCCTCCAGGCTGCTTTCCCCGGAAAATGACCCTAGGATATTCGGGGTCTGGAGTGGGTCAGCCAGCAGGCCTCCACAAATGCCAACCGAGAGCATCAGGACAAGGGAGAATGTTAGCTGGTCTGTAGAACAGGAGTCAGGAGCCAGGTGGCTCTCCAGGACCACGTGGGTGAGAACAGAGCCTTGGACGACTCTGCCCTGGGGGTGGCCACAGAGAGGGCTGCCCAGTGTGCAAACCAGCCTACTCCTGGTGCCTTGATATCTCTGTTACTTAACTACACAGGCCCCCTCCTTGGGAAGAATAGGGGACACAGTGGAGGCCCTTGTACTCTGACAGAGTGGCCTGGGCTACTTGGAAGGAGAGTTTGTAATGAGGGTGGTCTCTAGCACAGGAAAGAAGGGGATATTGTGCCTTGTCCCACCCAGCAGGCTTTTGGAAATATGCCTCTATTGGCACACATGGAGCCCCATTCTGCCTCCTGTTATCCAGTCTCTGCCATCCCAGTATGTCCCTACGAGACTCTTCTGTGTGTGAAATACAGATACTGCTCTGGATGCTGGGGGCTATGTCGCAAACTCACCAGAATTCCCTGCCTCACTCTTATTTGGGGGTGTCAGGATGAGACCACGCACAAGACTCATGAGAAACAATGGCATGCTAGGAAGTGGATAAGGGACAATAACACTGGGAGGGAAGGGGGCCTCTTCGGGAGAGGGTAGGAAGGCTTGGGGTGGGGCTAGGGAAGGATGCCTCTGAGCTGCTGTGCCAGCCTTGAGCAGGGAAGTAAGGCGGGGCCTTTTAACCTGGATGATGCTTGCACTTGTTCAGAGGACAGTGGGTGTGAAGAAGTTGATGGAGTGTCCCAAGGACTTCGGCTCCTAAGAAAGCTTCCTGGAGGTTCAGTAGGAACCAATTAGGAGGCCATAGGAGGCCGGGCCCATGGGGGTGACATGGGCCACAGGGGCAATAGCGGAGATGGGAGAAACAGGAGTTTTTGCCTCGTGTTCTGAAGATGGATTGGATGAGCCTGGCTCACTAATGGGTGGGAAGAGCTCATCTGGCATACAGGTTTTAGAAGCTGAAGAGAGGGACTGTGTAGGCAGGTGTTCCTTGGGCAGGAGAACTAGATGGGACAGGGCATGACCTGAGGAAGCTGTCAGGAGCTCCATGTTGGGACTGTTCGGTTGGAGATGCTCATGAACAGGTCAGGAGCTTAACAGGAGGACTTAGCACCAAGAGCCCAGACAGGGTCACTCTCGCACAGCGTAGAAAGGAGGGGAGGACCAAGCAAGGAGAGGATAGCAAAGGAGGGCTGGGGACAGAAGAGAAGCTAGTGAGACCTCGGGGCCATCCTCCGTGAGGTCCCCTTTCGGATAGCATGCCTGTTGCTCTGGTGAAGGGAGGCCACCTTTCTCTAAGCATTGTGTTCGGTGTCTGGGGGCAGAGGGAGGCCGATATCCAGTCCATAGACACACTGTTTCCTGGTGCTTTGCTGCATGCAAATTGTCCCTGTGTGGTGACTACAGTGCTCTGGGGAGTATGTGGGTGGCGGAGTCACCTCTGCATTTCAGCAGACGCTAGGTCCACTGCCATCTGCTTGTCAATGCCATGGTGCTCAGACTGTTGTGCAGGCTCTGAGATTGCTAGACATGCAGGGTGCTCATGGGAGGTGCCCCAGAGAGGACATGAAGGGCAGACAGGCATTTCCTCTGGATTTGTGTGCAGCAGCAGGAGGTGTGGGTAAGAGTACAGGAAGAAAGGTCAGGGGGCCGCTGCTCCTCTTGCTAGTGGCAGGTGGTCCCTCACCAGGACAGCTGACAGGGCCAGAGGGACAAAAGGTTATACAGCTAGCTAGTGAGGGCTCAGGGATCCTGCTAGTCCCAGTGCCAAGGCAGGCATCCTTAGGGTGGCCCTTCTGGGTCACAAGTCCAAGGAAGCCTCCTTGTAGGGAGCCCCACTGGCTTGCAGGAGTGGGCAAGGCTGTGAGAGCGGACCCCTGACCCCCACTGTCTCCTGTCACCTCTCTGCCATGGTGAAACTCAGGGCCATTCTTGCTGTGACAGCGTCCCTGCAGCTGGAGTCTGAGACTCCCTCTTCTTGATTTTTCAGCATCGAGGAGGGCAGTGCTGACTTGCGGAAGCAGATGTCTCGTCTGGAAGAGGAGCTGGACCAGGAGAAGAAGAAGTACGCCATGCTGGAGATAAAGCTGCGGAACTCAGAGCGGGCACGGGAGGACGCGGAGCGCAGGAACCAGCTGCTGCAGAGGGAGATGGAGGAGTTCTTTGCCACCCTGGGGAGCTTGACTGTTGGGACCAGAGGGGCCAGAGCCCCTGAGTGAAGGGAGCAGAAATACATGTCTGTATATGTCTGCTCACTCTCCCTGCAGGGCTGGCCACCGACTGCAGAGGAAGCCAGAAGCTTCAAGTTTGGGCCAGGCCACCAGCAGGGCCGTCTGCCCCCAAGCGCCAAATAGACAGAGCCTGACAGCCCACAGGGACTGTCAGAACCGCACATAGTCCAGGCAGGATCTGGATGCTTCTCCAAAACTCTGGGTCCCAGCAGGTGTCAGAGGGGACAGTGCCAAGATGAGCATTAGCCCCTCATCCAGGAAAAACCCCCAGTGGCCATCCATAAGGAGGGCACCTAAGGGCAGGGCTGCCGCCAAGAACTTCACTCCTTATTAAATGTGCTCTGAAAGCATGGTGCCTGTCCCCAGCCTCATTCTTCACGTCTGTGCCAAGTGGAGTTTATCCAGTGAAAGGTTGAGTGTCCCCCGGTGAAGCTCCCTGAGGGTCCCAGCACTGTGTTTGGGGAGGCCACTCTTTCAGCTCTCCCACCTCAGAGCCTCTGTGGTTACTTCTTGCCCTGCCAGGTCCGCTGGGCTGCCCTCTGTAGCCTGCTTTCCTCTGCAGGGGTTCAGCTCTGCTCTAGAGGGCTGGGCCTGCAGGAGAGCGGAGCTGGTGGGTCCTCTGGGTGTCTCTCACTTTATCCTGGGTCTGGCCCACCTTCCAGATCTGGGAGTGAGACTGGCCACATAATTTCCATATCTACCCACTCCTCTAGACATCCTCAGACCTCAAGAGTCCCCTCCTACCCCACTCCCAGCCTACAGGCAGCTCAGACGGATTCTGGTAGCTGCAACAAAATGCAGAAACCATTTAGGAAGGCCCTCAGCTGGTGTGGCATGAGAGCTGGTCGAGCTGGAGCAATGGGAACCTGAGACAGCTGGTCACATAGCCACTGCCCATGGGGCTTCCTTCCTCTGGAAACATTCTAGAAATGCCCAGAGGTCCGTCTGCTGTGTTTCTAAATCCAGTCAAGCAGACAATAAAGACTGATCATCACACAGGCCTGGCTGGGAGAGGACTGGCCTCACACACAGCCATTGCTTCTTCTTCTCGGTGTCTACATGTGTAGCCTCTTGCTTCCCACTTAAGCAGTAACCTCTGGTGAGTGGGGTGTGGAGAGGGTGGGGGACTAAAGAGGTCATGAAAGTAACCCAGTTTCTGATTACCATATGAAAAGGTCATTAAGCCTCTAATGACTAGACTACCTGGTCTCACGTATCATATCTGATAACACCCAGGCAGGAGAATGGCCAGGATCGCAATGCTACCAGGTACCACTGGCTACTAATACAAGGCCATATACTCCTACCCCCAGTGGTAAGGCAGACTGACCTCTGACCTCTGACTGTCCTTAGGAAGCTGACTGGAGATTTCTACAACTGGGATGCCTGCCAAGGACCCTCCCGGCTTCAGAGGTCAGGGTCACAGTGTCCCTGGGAATGCTAAGGGGCCAATGGAGATGTTAGTCTGTGCTAGGACACGCTGCTGCAGCCAGCCGGCATTCCTTGCCCAAAACACCACTCTCCCCTGTATTCAGAGAAGGAAAACTAAAGTGACTTTGATTCCTCAGAACCTTCCACATGACAATATAGAGACTGGTCCTTACCTCCTCCATGGGAGGGGACACAGCCTGGGAGAACTTAGGTGGGACCACCAGTGCATTCCCAAGATCCTGCTGTGTCCCCTCACCACAGCTGTAGAATTCTGCTGAGTTCACCTGAAGCAAAAATGCCACCAGCTCATCAAAGGAGCTTCCAGGACCAACGTGTCGGGAGGAAAGGCCTTCTAACCACAGGAGGCCAGCTGCCCGCCAGCTCCCACAGGGTAGAGTTTGCAAGCCAAGGCTGCCACCTGCTGGCGAAACGGATGTAGGCACGTAGGACCTTTACGGAAACTTAATGGCCAGCTCTCAGCTCTGTCTCCCAGCTGTGTGAAGCGCACTCGCCACCTGTCTAGACATGACTTCTGTGTGTAAAGCACTGAGCACCTGAGACTCATCCACAGCGGGTCCTTCGTCCTGGAACCTCTCATCCTTTTCTTCCCTTCCCATTAGGTTATGTTTACACAAACTGTTCCAAGCCTAAAGGTTCCAGTCATACAAGAATCACCTCACTTAATATTAAGTCAAAAATGAATTATGAACATGAGCAAGTGGGGAATGTTTTTTTTTTTTTAAAGTCTGGTGAAATTCTCTATAAAGAGTGAGCAGAGGCTATTGCTAAAAACATCACCAAGTTAAGCAGGGATGAATCATTGTGAAGTAAGAACTGGTTAAAGATAAATTAGGATTCTGATCACAGGTTACTTCAGACATATTTTAAAATTTGGTTTGGGGGCTGGAGAGATGCCTCACTGGTTAGGAGCACTTACTGCTCTTCCAGAGGTCCAGGGTTTGGTTCCCAGCACCTACGGGTGGCTCACAGTGGTCTGTAACTCCAGTTCCATGGCATCTGTCTTCTGCTCTGGCCTCCGGTACTACACACACACAGGACACTTACATATATCCAGCCAAAACAGACATAAAATTAAAAAATAAAATCTTTTTAAAAAGATGAATTTGGGGCCTGTGTGATGCCTCAGTGGGTAGAGGTGCTCACCACCAAGCCTGTCAGGTCTGAGTTCAGTATCCTGGATCCACATGGTAGAAGCAACAGCCAACTTCTGCAGGTTGTCCTCTGATGCATATACACTTACACATGTATGTAACATGTATGCACATGTGCTTACATGCATGTGCACACACACAGACACAAAGGTAAAAATGGGGTTTGACTTTAAAGAGAATACTGAAAATTGTAGGGGCTGGGGAACCACTCCAGGGGTGGAGTGCTTGCCTAGCAGGTACAAGGCCCGATGTTCATAGAAGGAGAAACAGGAAACTAGAAACTTTACATGGAAAAGTAAAAAATTGGCTTACATATTGTTTGACAAGTGGGCCTCATGCCCAGCACCCCCACCCAGGAAAGAAAAACAGGACAGTTTTGTTTTTTTCTTCTTAGACTACAATTCTAATGGCATGAGGTTGAAGAATAAGCCAAGACTGACCTTTCACTCTGTACAGTAAGATTCGGGAATGGAGGCATGTTTTACAGCCTCTGCTACCACCGCCACCTGCCCCTGTGCCCCCCCCCGTCCCAGGAGTCCCAGGCTTTCCAGCCAGGCCTGTAACTGTTGAACCATGCATGCCATCAGGATATGTTGTGGTCTTTGATAAAGATACAGCCACTGAAATCTTTAGCAGCTCCAAGTCTGGGCTTGTCCTCTCACTGCTGGGACAGTGGGGAAACTGTTCTGATCTTAGTTCTTCAGGCTTTAAAGGACAATATTACAAAAGGTGGCCATACTGGCAGATCCCAGCACCTCACACACACTTATTTGCTCTTAAGGGACGCAAATAATATAAACCTTTACTGAGGAAGTATGGTGATATTTTATTTGTACTGAAATGTGATTTTAATTTTATGTTAATAAATAAAGTTGCCCTGGGGTCAGAGCTATTAGAGCCATAGCAAGAGCGTGGTGGTTAGAAGACCTAGGTAGATTTCTGTGTGTTCAGGGATACAGCCAGTATTGGAGACATACGCCTTTAAGACCTGGAGGGCGGTACTTACAGGCAGTGACAAGGCAGTCATGTGGTTGGGTTTACAACCAAATGAGAAGGCAGAACAGAAAGACTATTTAAAGACAGACAAACAGGAAGAAGCTCTCTCTCTCGGGGAAGTTAGGAGCACTGCAGGAGGTAAGATTTTATCTCTGAGCTCTGACCTCTCGGCTTTCTCTTTTACATTGGCTCTGTGTTTCTTATTTTAATAAGACGATTGGTTACATCAACAAGGAAGGGGGAGCACTTGGAAGTTAAGGACATGACTCTAACCACACACAGGCAGTGGAGTTAAAAGTCGGAAGCTGATCTCAGCCTGCATCCCTCCTTCTGGTCCACGGGGAGAAGATGCTGGCTTGAAAGTAGTATGCAAGCTCTGATAGGTTATGCTTGAGATCATAAGGAAGCACGGAGAACACAGAACTCATCTGATTAGCATATGCTCTGAGTAGGAGACCTGGGACAGGCTGGCCAGAGAGTCCCTCCAAGATGACATGTGAACTGAGATTGCAAAGATGGGCACAGGCATGCAGGAGGAACATCTGGGAAGGAGTGCTTGTGCCTCTGAGCAAGAAGAGCTTTGGGATGGTTTGATAGTTTGGATACCAACTATTCCCGAAGGCCATGCACCCTTGAAGGGGATGTGGGGCCTCCAGTCCCTTCTCCTTTCTTTGCTTCATGGCCCATGGAGTAAATTTCTTCACCATGTACTCTACTATGATGACCTGCCTTGACATAGGACCAAAGCATCCTAGCTAACCAATCAGGGCTGAACCCCCTTCCCCAAAACAAGAAGCCTAAACAAGTATTTTCTCTGTGTAACTATCTAGGGTATTTCACTACAGTGATACAGAGATGACCAGGGAAGGGAGAAGAATGCACTTGGTGGTGGGTAGACCTGCTGGGGGCCAGATGGAGGGCACAAGCAAGCATTCACTCCACTGACATGAACCAGCTTGCATTTAAACAAGGCCTGCACTTTGATCACTGCAGGGTGGGGCACCAGTGGATGCAGGTACACTAGTCAAGGACATCTAATCCTGGAAGGCTGGCAGAAAGCTGAAGGGGAGGAAAACAGGGGGAAAGTGCCATCACATCCTTCTACATCCTGGTATGGGTGGTGCAGAGAAGCGAGGCTTTTAAAGGCAGGAATTATCATACTGGTGGCACACTGCTGACATGAAAACAGAAGGGGTGAGGCAGACCTTATGGGGAGTCAGCAATGGTAGAATGGAGAAGCTGGCCTGAGAAGACACAGGAGACAGAAGACAGGCAGGGGGAACGCACATGGCGTCTCTGGGGACCTAGGAAAGGGGGGAGGTACTTACCTTAGCATCCTGTGAAGAGGAAATACTTGTACCTTCTCAGACAAAAGGCCTGCCCAGAGCAGGGCCTGACCTCAGCGGGTTTAACCAACTGGCAGCTGGGAACAGCTGCTCTAGGGCAGATCAATGTCTGTGATGGCATCTGACACACCTGTCTCCAGACAACTAGGAGTTCCATTTTGGAGTCAGAATTGAAAGGTCACAGCCCAGCCCTGCCAACCCTGAAGTTGTAAATCATAACCCTGGCCCCAGCGCAGGTCAGCTGCAACCATAAGCTGCCCCGCAGAGCTGAGGCTTCCCCGTCAGCATCCTATTCCCTTTTATTGGTTGGTTTCTGGTGTATGTTGGCCCAGTGTTAAAAGAGAAACAAGGGGCAGGATCCAAGCCATGTGGGGGCTTGGGGATGCCTAGTCTACTGGCTCTGCTGCACTGTGAGGGCGAGTCCCAGGTGTTAGAATTTCTTCCTAGCACATTACACCAGAGGGAAGCAGCATTTGTTGCATATCAGATTCTTTTGGGGGTGTATTTACCTTAAGACCTGGCGTTCAAACAAGAGTGACCATAATTAAACTGCAAGGACCTCTACAGACTGAACCTCTAGCTGAAAGTGACAAAGGCCAACTATTCGCCAAGGGTACTCCACCTGTGTGGATGCTGAGTCTTCACAATTTCTGCCTCCCTATTTTATGAGAAAACAATGAACACCATGGAGGGAGTAAAGCCATATACTATGACTAGAGACCAGGATCCAAATTTTGGATGCACTACACTCCCATTACTGCAAAAAACTCACTTTGTATGCAGTGTCTTGAGCCCCATGTTGAAGACTATGAACACTGCATTGTCAGAAGTCTGTCATGGGCTTACAGAGTACTTGCATGTTAAGTATCTACATCCAACACTGTTATCTGTGGCCAGGCTCTCCCCACCCAGGGAATTGTGGGGCAAGGAATCAGTAGCAGAGCATGGGATAGTATCAAAAACCAGATGAACATTCTGTTTCACTCAGTCATCTGTGCAGGAGTGAGAACAAAGCGAGCAAGCATGAGGGCAAAACATGCAGACGTGGGTGGTAGCTACCAGCTGTACCCCAAGCATGCCTACAGTGAGATGGGAGGCAGACTGGGGAATCGCCCTGGAGCTTACAAGCCAGCTAGCTCGGGGCATGCAGCACAGGCTCAGAAACAAGAGATTCTGTTTTGCAACAGGTGGAAGGTAAGAACTGGCTCCTGAAAGTTGTCCTCTGACCGACCCCCCCCCCCCCCCCACACACACACACGTCCCCCTGCCCCCGTAAAGTGAGCAAGAATTATGCAATTATGTTGCATGACTTCCTGGGGAGACATGAACAGACACCCACTTATCCCAGATAGGGCACCTCCAGATCCAAGAATTAACTCCACCCAAGTCTTACAGAACCACAGGCAACTTAGAGGCAGCTACCCAACTGGAGAAGTCCTTGCCCCACCCCACCCCCCCTCAGCAACCATCCTCCAAAGGGAATGTCACCCTTTGTGAGAATCTTGGGTTACAGTTGTGATGAAGATGGCAATAGCCACACCATTCCTGGAGGGCAGATCTCCACAGGAGGGGAGAGGCTCACAGAGGCAGAATGACTGCCTCTGGGCAAGTGTGGGTGTGCAGGGCAGACACATAGGATACAATAGAGTATATACAATAGGATGGTTTATCTGACAGACAGGACTAGATGGGAATGAGAGAAGAAAGCACCAGAACACAGCATGCTCCCATTCTCTGTGAAAACTCAAGGTTAATCTTGCAGCATGTCTCTCAAGGAAATCTTACCAGCCACATGATGTTTGGGACTGTGGCCTTGGCATGCAGTTCTTCTGAAAGAGACCACACAAAATGCTTTCCTTTCAGGTCAGCATCTCTCTACCACTTACATTTCTTTACAGGTTACACTGGCTTACACTGCTTTTCAGGAAAGTACACACGAACAGTGATGCACTGGGTATAGGCCTGCTGTAATGAATGCTCTCCAAGCAGTACAGGGCTCAAAACATCTCTCAGCTCCCCATGCTAAGTTTGGCAACATGCTTAAGTGAGTGCTCTTTTCCACCTCTCTGCTCTCTCAACAAGGTATCTGGCTTCCAGGCCCATGATCACATCTCCAGTCGAGGATCTGTCCTCACAATGGCCCTAAGATAAAGGTCTCATCTTACATTCTGCAATAGGTTCTGATTATAGAGAATGAAAGCAAGTACTACTGTTCTGTTCTGTTCCAATTCTGAACCTCAACTTTCCAGCCTTACTATCTTTGTACACCTTAGTCTTGCCCATCAACCCTCATTTCCACCCAGGCACTTATTTTTAAACCTACGAATACCTTTCATCTCCAAGTCATTTCAGAGAAAGGCCCACCTCCTTTGCACAACACTCCTTTCCTCTCATCAGAACCTGCCTGTTCCCATCAGCACAGTATTTGTTCTCCATACATTTCTTTGACTCCTCTCATTCCAGCTTCCAACGGTGTCTCAACAGCATGTTTATTTTTATGTATAGTGTTCTCTATGTTCTGCCTGCATGTGTGCCTGCATGCCAGAAGAAGGCACCACATCTCATCATAGATGGCCGTGAGCCACCATGTGGTTGTTGGGAATTGAACTCAGGACCTCTTAGAAGAACAGTCAGTGCTCTTAACTGCTGAGTTATCTCTCCAGCCTCTAAACAGCATGTTTTCAATAATTGGTAAAATTATTGGTAAAATGTTGGAAACTTAACATTTTCAAAGCATATTTGAAGTACCTCATTTTCGAATGAAGTTCAAATACTGGTAATATAACCTTAAATATGTAAAACATTTTAACCACAAAACCAGTACAAGTAAATCATCCCCACTTAGATATGTGTGACTGATTTTTGAAACAATACTTTAAAATATGCAATACCTGTATCAGCCAAAGAACTACATTTTATTGACTGGGTGGAAATCTTGATCAATCAACTAAAAATAAGCTTCGTTAACATTCTGATGTCAATTTCCGCTACTCTGCCTCTTTACCTAACGACAGTTACAGGACAGCAGGCGTCAACAAAGCGTCTTCAGAAGTGTGTGCAAAGGCAGGGAAGGATGGCATGGATACAAAGGCTGTGTGTGCGGACAGCAGCCAGACAAGATGGAGAATGCCATTCTGAAGGCTGGGTTAGCACTCAGGGAGAGCCTGTCCACCTACAGCAGCTCACCCGTCAGCAGTGATGAGACCCTGTGCACACAACAGACACAACAGACTCCAAGCTCAAATCTCCTGCTTGCTTTGACAGACTCATGATACTGATTTTTGCCAAGTGGCCACAATGGCTGCTGTTTTATGCAGTTACTAGATCAAGGGCAATGGAGCAAGTTCCTTTCTTAAAGTTCCTCTAGTGATTTCAAACACAAGAACAGCAAACCTAGATCAAGCCATACACCAGCAGTGATAACCGGGATGACAATGTGTGTACAATCCAAACCTAAGACACCTGCCCTACTAATAACCTTACCTCAATCCACAGGAAACCCTAAAACCACCTGGAAAAACCACAAATTTGTTTCGCTTTCAATGAAAAACTCTTACTTTCATACCACTTTTCTTTTTTATTTAAAATATTATAACCAATTGACATACTAGATAACACTGTTTACATCCAGTGGTGCATGTAATGACTAGGGCATGAACAAGTAAACCACAATAATGATCTCAGCATTCCCTACAAAGTGCCCCATTCTGTTTTTGTCTAGAGAGGGAGAGGAAAACAAACACAGGGAAGGGGAGGGACGAAGAAGGAATGACATGTACAGGGAGAGAAAAAATTCTAATAATCATCCTTAGGTCTTCAGGTTTAAAACCTTATTAACAGGATAAACTGTAATGAGAAAATAGATGTCATAGTCCGGGCAGACAGCTACTTCAGTTTAACTTCATTCGGCTATAAGATTAACAGCTTCTCAAAAATATACCAAATATTGGGCCTACAAAAGTAATTTATTTCTTCGTAAAATTTACTAAGATTTACTCCTTTTGTAAAATGTAAAGCGTGGACTGATATCTTGAGCAGGTTTCTTACAAAAGACAGTGATGATGTCAGTAAGCACATCTAGCACAATTCCCCAGACACAGTGGAAGACTACATGGGACTGTCTCGTACTGATGCAAGGTATGCACTTCACATACTGGTATTTTGTCAACAGTGACTATAACGTATGCAACACACATTTATAATCTACACTCAGTAAAGATCTAACATTAAGGGCAACAGCTTACTTGGGAAAGCATAGAAAATCAGTGTGAGGTAGTTCAATAAAAACCTAGTTTAATTTGAAGTCATTGTGAGAATAGGACATTGTGCAAACCTAATCCACAGGTACTATTTCTCAGAAGTTTTGTAACAAAGAGAATCTAAATGAGAAATGCCCAGAAGGTTACTCTTACTAGACTCCCCTTAAGAGCACTTTGACTAAGAGCAGTTACTTTGAAATTAATTAGGACACAAGTTTTCCTATCTTACCCCAACTACACATTTCTGCTTCAATGCCCTTTATCTCTTCCATCTGTCGTGCTATTAAGACAAATTTGTTTCCTGTGGTCCAGGAAACACCTAAGAGATCAGTAGAAACACGATGCACACTAAAATGAACAGGCATGGAGGCAATGCTGAAGAGGGCTATGGAGGAGATGGTGCTGGGTCTGCTACTCACTGGGAAGATTACTCAGGGCATGGGGCATCATGCATCCACTCTACAGCTAGTGTGTGACTAATGAGCAACACTCACAAACTACAACAGTACTTCTGAAAATATACTATGTTTTTGTTTTTTTTTTTTTATCTCAAATGCTCTGCAGGCTAGTGACTAGGCAACACTGATGGTTGTCTTCATGTGTGTGGCAGAAACTGGCCAATGGTGTAAACCAAGTTCTATTTCTAACTCTGGAAACAGCTTCACTTGCCTACTGCTCATTTTGTCAGTAGACCTCTCTGCCTCCATGTCTTGGGGTAACAGAGGGTTACAGGCTGACAGGCAAGCTGCTGCTTTGTACAAAATCAAGCTTCTCTGTATTGGTAGGGACTACGAATTCTCTTACAAATGGGGTGTGAACGCACTGGGCTTTGCTCCTGGTGTGCACTCTTCTGAGTTGGCAATCAGCAGCATGGCATGACAATAAAAATGGCTTAGCAGATAGCACAAGAGTTGAGATGCTCTATTTATAACAAGCAATCCCAACAACATGGTCATCTTACAGATGGTCAATATATCTTGGGGTAAGAGAACTGTAACCAGGAAGACATGTAGGAAGAAGTAGTGTCTCTTTCCTAACCTATGAAGTTGAATGCTAATTCTCAGTTAAACAACTTTTGGACAGTAAGACAACAAGCTTAAGCATATATAATTGAAAAGTCAAATTACAGGGTGGCTTAACAAGTACTGCTAGACGGAAATGTTATTTGTAAGTTCTTGAAAAAATACTTAAGATGCTTTAAGACTCTAAAAGTACCAATATGATTTATGTTAACAGGTTTAAGCAAAGAGGGGGAGTTGTGTAAACAATGGATCTTAAAAAGCTGGGGCACACACATTTAACAAACAGACCTTACTTTCAGGGTATAATTTTGTTAAGTATTTTAGTTTACATTAAGCATTGAAAGCTTGTTTTCTTTTAATTCAACTGAAACATGATGGCTGGCAAGTGGGAGCTGGCAATTACAACAAATGTACAATCAGAACAACTGTTATTTCTTACTTAACCAAAATCTGCATCAAGAAAGACGGCTTCTCGGCAATCAAATATAAACTACAGAAAACTAATGAAGCATGTCAGCTGTTAAAGTGCAATAGTGACACATTTATCCTAGGGAAAACAAAACGAGTTAGCTGTAAAACTAATATAAAATAAGAACACTCATGCTCCAATTCCTGCTAAAATCCTGACTCCAATCTACTACACTTCTACAGCCCAAGAGGCTTAACAGTCTCAAATTCATACTTGCCTAATAAAATTAATGCACCATGTTACATGTAGAGAAAAGGAATCACTAAAAGGTAGGAGGCTAGAAATCATGATTAACTAACTTGCTATAGTTCAAAGTATTAAAAAAAGGTTAATGTATCTTAATCTTAAGTATTGCACATTAACAATGACCAAAAATACCTTACTTGAAAGTAATTCTACACTAAATATAAGGGGGGGAAAAAAAAGCTAAGCAAACTTTCAGAAATTTGCTGAGCTGTGCCTGTTCTTACTCCTGTTGGCTGTGAGCTCCAAGGGGGCTTCTCTCTACAACCATGCAGCTCACGAAGTATGCATTTCCCAGTTCTTTACATGAAATCCCTCTTGTTCCAGACAATACCAAAGGTGCCTGGGCATTACAAACATCATTTCAGAAATAATGAGACCTTGATGACATTTTACTTAGGAAAAATTCAGTTACAGAGAAAGGATTCTGTAGATATAAAATGTAAACAGTTAACACACACTTGTCAGGAGCAGCACCATTCTTACACTACTCAATGTCCACACTGCGTATTATATTTGAAATCAGGTATAAAAAAAATCAAAGACTCAGACTAAGGAACCACCAACTATGCCTGCTCTGCTCACTGTGAAGAAACAGTCCTTAGAAAATGACATCCTACATATGGCTGTGTGCTACTATTTTCAGATGAACGGTATATTGCTCATTTAAACATCACCTACACAAATTTAAGTAGGCTTTGGAACCTCCTGACAGCTAGTAAAAATAGGATTATGCTACAGGTAGAATCAAAATGGCCAGAAACACCACGAACTGGTGTTCAACAGATTGACCCTCCAAGGAACAGGAACTGGGAAAGGTCCAGAGGCCAGAAGCTGTATAAAAGGGAAGTCCAGACTCTTGGCCAATGCCAGGACCTCTAGCCTGAGATTAACTCAGTGTATACAGAAGCAGGCTCATAGCTATACAAGGGAACCATCTGTTGATTTGCATTGAAATGTATATTCATGAAGTATCCTCTTGACTGTATACGATCAAAGGCTTTGAGCATGCCACAAGGTTCAGAATACACCACATTTCTTGATTTGAGTTTCTGCTGGGTTGGGGTGGGGAGCTCCAAAAGGTAGGAGAATGTGCTCAGCATCTTTAAAGACATGCTCTGAGTTATTTCGCTATCTAGATGGCAGGGCATTTGCCAAAATTTAGGTAAGGTTGCCTACTAGTTGTTGTAACTAAACTGGGATTGGCCAGTAGCAAACAGTGGAGGTTTCCTGACACGTTCATCATTTACAGTAGTTATTCCTGAATATAACTGGCTACAGGTTATTTTCCCTTACTCCTCTGGGGTTATTTCATTGATAAGCACATAACCCTTAAGGACAGCATCATGAACAAACATCTGAAATAAATTCTAATAAAAAACTTATAAACATCTTAAATAATTCATGATATATGCAAGTCACCACATAATAGTTGCTTTGATAAACAAAAATTTTACAAATTCAGTAAAAAAAATCAGCAGCATAAGATAAAGCAAATATGCAAAAAATTTAAACCATGATAAAATAATTAGGTTTACATTATACAGTTAATTACAGCAAAAATACAATACAGTTTTGTTGCTGTTTAAAAACACAACTTAGGTTTTAAATTACAACACTTGAAATTAAAAAAAATAAACTACTTTACTACAAAATGAATTCTACATTTTCTGAAAAATCACTCAAAAATATGACCACTGAATTGTTTTTAAAGCAGTTCTATCAATGACTAACCAATTCCCCATCCCTCCCACCCCCCCAAGGCCCAAGTAGTCATCTACAGCAGCCTAGAGGTCCAGCTGATGCTTCTAGACTGCTGTCTGTATCCGAGGCCAAAGTCGGATCTGTGGACATTGAAGACACATCATTGACAGATGGCGAAGACGATGGGTGCTGAGAGCCGTTGATCACTGCTGCACCTGTGCTATGAGAAACAACACAGCACATCAGTTACTGTGCTGCCTACCTCCAGCGTCAACATACTTCTTCTCCAGGCTTAAGGGGTGCCGGGCCGTACTGAACCTAACACTAATGTTCTCTCTCTTAACACAGCTATGAGGGAAGAATTCTTAAAATGTTGAGAAACCTATACTCCTGTCCTTTCTACCGCATTGTTAAAGACAGAAGTTAGAAGTTCAAGTAACATGGAGAACTGACATACAGCAAGATCCATGAATGGGCTCAGGGTGTGTTCTGAAAGAATTGAGAGTACATATAAACAAACCTCTACATTTTGTTGGAGAGAAGATCTCAAAGAACCAAGGGACTGAAAAAAAGGTTTGAGAACTACTATAGTATAGAAAGTATTAGTTTTGATATTCTCACAAAAAAAAAAAAACAAACCAAAAACCAAAAACCAAAAAAGACCCCACAACCCCACAATGTCAAAATGATACTTCTGGTACATCTTGCAGAGCATAAGCCAACATAAAAGAAGAACATTTTGATTAGGAGGCACCTTAATCAACTGTCCCAGGCTATGAGATTGTGTGACTTTCCAGGGTAACTGAAACAGCACAGCTAGGTAAATTCCAGTCTTTGATTCTAGTCAACACCAGGCAAAGACATACACAGACTTACTAAACAGAGACAGGAGCAAATGTTCTTCTCTAAGAGTAGTATCTAGCAAGCATTTGCTGCATTAAAAAAACCACCTTTCTCCCCAAATGAGCAGGAGTACCTTCCCCACAGACAGAAATCCTTTCATGGGGTAGGCCTCATCCTGGGGTAGGAGTATGTTAAAGCAACTCAACAATAGCAGCTTTCAAGTCACAAGTTTACTAAAGAAGGGTCATTTAGAAGTACATAAAAGTTCTTAAGAACACATTTAAAAAGAAAAAACAGTGAATAGAGTTCAGAGTCCCAAAATGGTCCCAATTCTGCAGAATGATGACCAGAACACTCAGATATAAGGAGTCCACCAAAAGCTTGTTTCCAAATGTGACAAAAGTACTGAAAAGAATACCAGTACTTGATAGTACACACAACTGCAAATCAAAGCAGAGTGAACTTGAAGAGAATTCTTTAAAGACACGGCAGCAGTGCCGACGAATCAGGGTTTAAATCAGTGCGACAGAGAGGACCACAGACATATCGAGACAACAGTGTGTCCGTGTTGTCAAACTGAGTCAGCATGGGAAGACCTGCAGGTCCCGGGCCACTGAAGACTGTAACACAAGACGTAAACCGCAACCACAACCACAAGAGGTTTATATTGTAACCAACCTAAAGGAGATGGCTGTCCTCTTATGACTCCATTCTTGGTTCGCTCCTCCAAGTCCATCACCTCCTTGTATATCAGTTCTGAAAAAGAAGACGAAAAGTATATTTTTTGAAATCAGAGTGAACCTTAGAACATATGTACATTTTAAGTTAAAACTTACTTATGTATCCGTTAAGTACATCAAGCTGGGTCCTTGCAATGACAGCAGATCAAGTGAGTGTCAAGTTCTGACCCACAGATGCTAACAATTCCCTGACCTTCAACCACAGACTACACTGAAAGAAAGCAGAACTCTCCACTGTAACTGTTTGAGTTGGTTATCGGGCAGCTGCTGCCAGAAGCCAGCACCTGCTTTAGGGTATCACCCATCCAGCACTCTGCCTTACAGAGGGTTGTCTAATTTTGTCTAACTGAGGGCTGGGGTCTTTGCTTATCTTCCTTCTACTTCTTGAGTCCTGGCCTTATGCAACAAGGTTGTAGTTACACAGATTTATAACTAAAGCAGGGTTTACAATTAGAACGGGACAGAAAGACATTTCTATTGAAGGAAAAGCAGCAACAGCTTCAGCTCCTTCCAAGTAGCCTACAAAAGACATTGGCACCAACACCCCTTCCTAGGACTCTTGTATCCCTGAGTGGGGGCAGCAGCAGAACACTACAAAGACAGTGTTGGCTGAGGAAAGGCACAGGGTATAGTATGTACCCACACTCTACTCTTCTACATATTCTGACTTGTCCATTGCCATCATTTTATCACCTTTGGGTCATGCACTCTTTGAAAAATTACGTAAAAGTAATTCCTTGAAAAATGTACAAACCAAAAATGTAAAGAATTACAAAGAATTTGTATTAATTCCTGAAGTTCAAATCTTTTATAAAGAAACCCTTGCTGGAGGCCAGGCATGGTGACACATTCTAGTACTTGGGAGACTGAGGCTGGGAGATCACAAGTCTGATGTCAGTCTCGGCCACAGACATATTTTTATTTGAACATTCTCACAGCCATCAAAAGCATCATCAAGAAGTTGAATACTCAATCAATTAACAGCCTAACCAATAAATGGGAAAAATTTTTTTCAACTGAACAGGAAATTCTCAAAAGAAATACAAATGGACAAAGTAAAAAATAAATAAATAACATTCCAAGCTATCAGGTACATACAAAAACAGTACCAAGATTCTATCCAACATCAATCAGAATGGCTACCATCCATCAAGAAAACCAATGGCAACAAATGCTGGCAAAAATGTGGTTAAAAAGGAACTTTCACGTACATATCAGAGGAAATAGAAATTAGAATAGTCACTACAGAAATTATTACAGGTTCCTCAAAACTTTTAAAAAACAGAATTCCATTAAAGGAATCTAAGGCAGAATATAACAGATACCTGCATACCCACTGTTACTGAGATACTATCCACAGCAGTAATATATGCTATTAGCCTAGATGCCCATCAACGGAAGACTGAATAAAGAAAATGAAGTGAGACAAGGTGTGGTGGTACATGGCTTTAATCCCAGCACTCCAGAGGCAGGCAGTTCTTGATGAGTTCAAGGTCAGTCTGGACTAAAGATTGAGTTTCAGGCCAACTAGAACTACATAGTGAGATCCTGTCTCAACAAACAAACAAACAAACAAAAACAACAACAAAAAAACAAGATGTGGTGTATATCTATGCAAGGTAATTTTAGTCAGCCATAAAGTAGAATGAAATGATGCCATTTGCAGGAAAACAGACAGAACCAGAGAGTATCATGTTAAGTAAACTTGACTCAGAAAGATAAATATTGCAATTTCTTCCTATGGAACCTGGATTTGACAATATAAATATATATGACATAAAAGGGCCAATTAGGGTGAGAAAAGGAACAAGTGAGAGGGTAAGGGAGAGCATGAGGGGTAAAAGGAGGTTAATATGAACAATAGAACAATACACTTATCTGAAAATATTATATTGAAACCTGTTACTTTGTACACTAATAAAAGAAAAAGCATATCTATATATAATCACATTCATAAAATAGAAAAAAACAACTAGATCTGATGTTCAAAGATGATAAATTAAGCCATTCTACTGGTTAGAGTGGGAGTGGACTGATACCCCTGTATCATGTTGATAGAAGCAGAAACTAGTTTCTTTGATAAAACAAAACAACACAAAACAGGAAGTACCTAAAACAACACTTGGTCCAGCACATCTCCTTTTTGGACTGTGCTGTCCTCCGCTATCTTCAAATGTGTGCACATAAACACATGGGAACAGCAGCAGACAGTGTGAATGAAGGTCCACCTTCAGTGTGTCTCACAAACGGAGAGACCAACTTCTCTATGGCTTACCACTTACTAGCTATAAAACCCTGCAGGTAGCTGTGTGGACCAAGAGAGTATGGGGACATCAACAAGCAAGTGTGTACAGAACACAACCACTGGCGGTTTTAGAGCTAGGACACCCCAAATGTGGTTGTAGAAACAAAGGAGAAAACACTAGTGTGCCTATGACTGAGGTGAAGAATTTCAGAAATTAAAGGAAGGAAAATGTCTTTCTACTTTAGTAAAATACACACACACAAACTTATTATCAAATAAGTTATGAAAACCAAGAGCAACATTCATTTCCTTAACATGAGAAGTCCCTCAAAGCAGCAGAAGGTGCTTCAGGTCTTGGAGTCTGCTGAGCATTACCTTTCCACTCCTCTATTGTGTGCTCCCTCTCATCTAACTGCTTGTCAGGGATCTTTGGTGGCGGCTGAAAGACACAAAGCAGTAACAATGGGTCAGTTTACTGGAAGTACATATACTATTAATTACTTGAAATATCAGCCAGACATAAGACTTGTAAAAGTGAATCATGAGACAAAAACCAATCAATCATCAGTAACTTTTAACTTTCCAGATGGTAGTTCTGTAAGATTCCTTTGTAAGAAGTAAGATGTATTTTTCTTTCCTTCCAAGTTTTGAAACTGTCACATCTTACCTGTATTACAGAATTCTGCTCTTCTTTGGATAAAATATTAGTTTTAACTAAGGCTGCTCCCACAGACATTCTAGCTCCTCTCTAATTAACTATCAATTCAATAGAATAAGAAACAGTGGGATGCTACCTGACTGTGTGATGGCTTAAATACGTGCCTAACCTAAGGTTTTCTTCATGCAAAACTAGGAAAACATTAACATCATCTATACTTTTACTTAAAATGACAAGTTCTCTTTCAAACTTAATTTTAACTATAGCTCTAAGAATACAATATATTCTTCAAACATTAAGAACTTACAGCTTCTGCTTCCGAAGGGTCATACCAGACGTTGATGTATGGGTGCTGGAGAGCTTCATCTACTGAGATCCTTTTGGATGCATCTATTACTAGCATTTTGGATAACAAATCCCTTGCCTGACTGGCTGCAAAAGTAATGATATTAATATATACATGTTCATGATATTCTCCAATTATTAACTTTAGAAAGTTGAGATTATCCTTTATTTAAAAAAAAATTATAGCCAGGCGGTGGTGGTGCACGCTTTTAATCCCAGCACACAGGAGGCAGAGGCAGGCGGATCTCTGTGAATTCAAGGCCAGCCTGGGCCACAGAGTGAGTTCCAGGAAAAGGTGCCAAAGCTACAGAGAGAAAAACCTGTCTCGAAAACAAAACAAAACAAACAAACAAACAAACACCCAAAAAACCCAAAAACCACAAACCAAAACAAAAAAATCTTTGCCAGGCATAGTGGTGTATATGCTTAACTGCTGAACTGAGGACACAGAGGCAGAAGGATCACAATTTCCAGGCCAGCCTGGTTCCAGTCCCAGGTTGGCAGGATCACACAGTAAATAGCTATCTCAAACTGAACCAAGCCAAACCAAGACAAAACAAATTCTATGTTTTAAAAAAGAATGTTTTCATTATTGATTTTTGTGAGCACTAAAAGATTACATTTTTTAGTTATGTTCACAGAGGGAAAGGCTATGTAGGTGCATGCACACATGAATGCAGGTGCCCAGGTAGGCCAGAAGAATGCATCAAGTCCCTGGAGCTGGAGTTACAGGTGGTTGCTGTGAGCTGCCTCACATGAGTGCTAGGAACTAAACTCAGGTTCTCTGCAAGAGCAGCAAGCAATCTCTCTAGTCCCTGTTTTGTTTTTTGTTTTTTTTGGTTGTTGTTTGTTTGTTTGTTTAAAAAAGACCAGGTCATGCTATGTTCCTAGGCTAGCCTGGAACTCACAAAGCACAAGATGGTCTCAGACTCCTGGCAATCAATCCTTCAGCCACAGCTTCCCAAGTGTTGGGATTACAGTTGTGGACCTCCCTCCACACCTAAAGAATAGTTTTTACTATAAAACCAGGACACATACATGGTTTATAAAAATACAAAAAAAAAATTTTCTTTCTTTTTTGAAGCAGGGTCTCCATTTTGTTTGTTGCCCTAGCTGGCCTTGAATTCAGAAATGCTCCTGCTTCTGCTTCCCAATCCAAGGCTTGAAGGCAAATGCCACTATACCTAGCTAAAAAGCAAAAATAACAAAACCTTCCTATGTTCCACATAATTTTGAGTTAAATCCCTTAAGAATATGACTAAGTACTCTTACCACACATGCATACCCAAAACACAATTTGGTGCACACACTCACACAACTTACCTTTAAGCTTGTTATGCTCTGAGTCAGCTGGGAAAAGCACATCTGGGAATAGCTTCTCAAAGCTATAGCCAGCATATTTAGGTCTGTTTTCAACATAAGTCCTTACTGTTGGTTGTAGTTTCTTCATGAATTCAGGACATGGTGTTCCGAGCTGTTCAATAACTTTATTCCACTGATCAATATCTATTATCAAGTAGCTAAGAAAAATACTCCATGTATCAAATGTTCAACATTTTAATCTTATCCACATTAAATACAAGAAAATGGAAAGTGTTTAAAACTTAAAGAATGTGGCCATTATATATTTTATACCTCAAAGCCATCTTGCAAAAGGCAATGATTGCAAGTGGATAAAAATGAGCAATAAATAAGCTCTGTTAATCTTATTTATTGTGTGTGTGCATGCACATGTGTGTTGGTGTATATCAACATTAATTTCACCATAAAAGAGGCATAAATGAGTAAATTCAAAATAAAAATAACTCAAAAATTATCATTACTATATTCATAAAACTCAAAATGCAAACTGCACAAAACTTTAATATTTAAAATTTGCCTTTTTCCCAGCTCTTCAAAAATGTAAATGCATTTCCTAGAGAGTAAGAAATATTTCTAGTCTGTCCTGCTTTTTTGAATTCTTTACACTAACAGAAAACACCGGATAGTGATAAAAATGATGACTTGGATAGAAGTAGCATTTTCTTTTGCCATTCTCAGGTCTGCCTATGTTAATTAAGCGTTTGTGAAGCGCTGAAATACATGAAAATGATACCATTATCTCAGTATGCTGTAGACCAGAATTTCCTGGTCTTGTTCCCTCTGAGGCTCTATACTCCAAATACTGATGTCCCAAACACTCTTACTGCAACATGGTGAATATTCATTCTCATTCCATCCACCTAAAACACTTCTGTGTTACTCACTGATAGCCACTTCACTGTTAACATAAATATTAAAAGTTGATGAGCTAAAAGCATGAATCCCAACCTAATTACCAACACAGGAAACTTCCTGCTGACATTCTCAACATGTTATGTTAATGTAATGAGACAATAAGACACAACACACAGAACAGTGACAGAAAGACACGAGGGAACCAAACAAAAAGACAGACACGAGCAACAGATAATCCCAAAATTCATGCTGCCTTCAAAAGAGTTACAGACTTACTCAAGTATTAGAAATTTTTAGTGGAAGCCTTAATTTTTTTGTTAATCAACTCAAAGCCATCAAGGAACTGTGAATAATCACACTTGAGCACTTTTTAAAATTAACACATGAAACAATGAAGAAAAGGGAAGTCTATGTCAAGTAAGAGGTGGTATTCTGGAAGAGTAATTTAACAATACTTTGTATTAGGGAGAGACAAAATACATTCCACCTGACCAGGCTGACGCGGTACCATACATTTTGACCTTTAGAAACTACATTTTTAGGCCAAAGATAAGGATACGATCTGTACCTGGAAACAAAACACCACCTTTGATCATTTCTCCCATGATGCACCCAACTGACCAAATGTCAACTGAAAACAAAATGCAATGACATTAACATAAAGATTTTGGTTAAAATAAAAAGAAAAATATATAAACATTAAAATAAAACACGTACACCATATACACTTAAAATTATAAAAAGCAATACGAAATAAAAATGAGTGACAGTGAATGTGCTCTGACTACCAGCAGAGACTGTATGTCCTGCTGCCGGGTGCAGCCTACAAACACTTTAGTTTCTTAGCTCCACAATTTTTTGAACTATAACAGCCACAGACTTTACATCTATTAAAAGAAAAAACACTGTATGTACAAATGTAGAATATATTCCTTTTCATTAGCAAACAGAAGGAGTCCATCACCTAGTTAGTGAATCTGCTGCAGCAGCACAAGGATACAGTCCCTTCCTGGAAAGAGGATTTTGTGGCAAACCATTTCTCCCATAATGCACCCCACAGACCATAAATCCACTATATGTTTGCAGCACAAAAGAAGGAAAAGCAAAGCAAAAGGTCATTAAAATCAAAGAAGCATAATATGACTGCATTATCTAAAAACTGCAGAACATCACAAAAAGAAAAGGTGGTTTGAAGTTCAAATAATGGAATAATTTAAAACACAAAATACTTTTAAAAAAGCTTTCAATCACAAAAGAAAATATGAAGTGTGGCATTTTAATTACATATCTAATTTTAAAGTGAGAGCCATGCACAGAAATTGCATAAATTAAAAAAAATACATTTTATAACTGAGAAATTATTTGTAAAACGTAAAGTAGAACCAAACAAACTTTATAAATAAAGTTAAGAATGTATGAGGTCATAAAAGTATAAAAATAAGATGCACTATTTTGAGGTTAACTGTGCATTTTACTCTCTCTTTAAGTTAAATTTAAAAAGCACAAGCAGAAATAATTTAGAATATTAAAAACAGAATGTCTCTGAACTTAATAAAATGATAAACTAAAGTTTTTATCAGAAAATTTCAAACTGGATTTCATAGGCTTATTGAACTGAAAAAGCTTTGTTTGTATCTTCTGAATTAAAAGTCAGTTGTTTTCGTTGTGACTTCATTTTACATTAATACCTACCTCTACCCAAAAAGGAACAAATGAAGAGAAAGAACAGCTTATCTGTTAAGAAATCTTGGTAAACAGAAGTGTTTTTCCAGTTTCCTATTTTAGACTATCAAAGCAACTACAGATCTGTGATCTACAAAGAGTCTCCAGCAGATCACTGTGCAGAAAACTTGCTACAAGGGGTCAAATTTGCTATTAGACACTTTAAAATAAATTAGACTACCCTAAACTCTCCAAAATAATCTGATGTTCTCTGCAAAAAACAAAACATGAAATCAATCTGTGTGTGTGTGTGTATGTATGTGTGTGTGTGTGTGTGTGTGTGTGTGTGACTGAAAAGAGGGTACCTGTATGCCATCCCCCACTGGCTAATGTAGTTATGAGGAAACAGATTTGATCGTGTTGCTGGGGGAATAAGCACGAAAAGCAATGAAATGATCTATGTGACTCTCGTCTAAGAGAGGGTAAAATGCCAATTCTTTTTGTTAAAGTTAATTTTTAAAATTATTTATTTTCATTTTATGTGCATATTTATCTGTGTGAGGGTATCAAATCCTCTGGAAATGGAGTTACAGACAGTTGTGAACTGCCATGGGAGAGCTGGGAACTGAACCCAGGTACTCCAGAAGAGCAGCTAGTATTCTTAATCACTGAGCCATCTCTCCAGCCCCAATATGCCAATTCTTGACAACAGGTTCTCTAATTTCTGGTAAGGAGCTATGTCAAGACCATATTTAAGGACACTAACACATGGTGCAATTTATGTGATAACCAAAAGTTTCACAGAAAAGCAATTACCAATCTGCATTCTGGTCACTTGAAATATCAACTCTCAAAACAAAATTTTTAAATCTTATGTTAAGACTAAGGAAACAGAATATCATGTTTACTTAAATTAGTTGATATCTAAACTATTTGTTTTTAATTAGCTCAAAAAAGAAGAGGAAATTAAGCAAGAACCCCAATTTCAATGGTATCATATATATATATATGTGTGTGTGTGTGTGTGTGTGTGTGTGTGTGTGTGTGTGTGTGTGTGTTTATATATGTATGTGTATGTATATATGTATAAAGAATCTTCAGCCGGGCAGTGGTGGCGCACGCCTTTAGTCCCAGCACTCCAGAGGCAGAGCCAGGCAGAGCTCTGTGAGTTCGAGGCCAGCCTGGGCTACCAAGTGAGTCCCAGGAAAGGCGCAAAGCTACACAGAGAAACCCTGTCTCGAAAAAAAAAAAAAGAATCTTCAAGACTGACTTAATAGTTTTCTGCTTCAAAGTGAACCACTGTTCTAACCTCCTCCCTAGAAACACACCACATTAAAAAGTTTAATATATCCACATATAATAATATATTCAATTTCCTTACGGCTTGACACAGGCTTTGATGAGACCCTAGTGCTTCCTGAAAGGTTGCATTATCTATTAGCTTTTCAAAGTTGAGTCTTAATGTAGCTCTCAGTTTATAGTGGGTGCTACTATTAACATTGACTAAATATTGGAGATGTAAGCAAATATGACTAATATATACTAGAATTACTACTAAGATTGAATTACTAAGAAATATATGCTCACTCAAGTTAAAGTTACAGACAAGCAAAGGGCATAAGTTCTGGTTTCAGAATTCTTTCTTTAGGGGTATGACTGATGGCAAGTATTCACATTAATGATAAGATACCCATGCTTTCCCAAATATTTATGGTAAAATGAGCAGATTCTTGATACACGTTTGAAGCACTTATGTCCGTTTAACTCCATGCACTTCAATTTAAGTATAAAAAACTTATGGATAAACTAAATCAAAAGAGTATTTCAAAGTGAAAGCATATGCTGACCGTTCTCCTTGTAGCCCATGCCGAGAATGACCTCTGGCGCTCTGTAGTATCGAGTCACAACATAAGGAGTCATCATAAAACTTGTTCCTGCGGTTCTCGCCAGTCCAAAATCAAGAATCTTCAAAGTGCAGTCTGATTTGACTACTATATTACTAGGCTTTAAGTCCTTCAGGAAATAAACATTAAAATGATTGCTAAGACAGATACAAAGGTTTTCTTGCTCAACTGAGCTACATAATCTGTCAAACAGTTTGTTAATTGTTCACTGTTGTCAATGTAACATCACTACAGAGATTAAACACAAATAGGCAAACACAAGGAGTCAGATTTAAGATGTTTTCATAACATAAACCCAGTATGGAAGTCAGTAATGTTTTATCTCCTAGAAATGAGTCTTAGCTAGAAATTCTTGGTCAAATAGAGCAAGAGATTTGGAAAGACATTTTAAAGCTCATTTAAGAACTTTTGTGTGGAGCTGGAGAGATGGCTCAGTAGTTAAGTGGGTTCAATTCCCAGCACCCACATGCCAGCTCACAACTGTGTCTCCAGGTCCAGAGGATTTTACACCATCACACAGACAGGCACAACAGCACAAAAGAAACACAAAATTAAACAAACAAAAAAGAACTTTTGTGCTAGGCATAGTGGCTCATCCTTTGTAATCCCGATACCTAATGCCAAGGCAGAAAGACTAAAGTCCAAGATACAGAGTCACTGCTTACTTTCTTGTTAATAGGACACAACAAGCTAGAGTTCTCTGGGAAGGGAGAACAACAACTAACAAGGCCCCTCCACCAGAATGGCCCGGAGACAATTCTGTGGGGTATTTTCCTAACCAGTCATGTGGGAGGGCCAACCCACTGTGAATGGTGCCCTCCCTGGGCAGGTGTCCTGCTTGTGTAAAAACAGGTTGAGAAAAGCATGGAGTTGCAAGCCAGTAAACAGCACTCCTCCATGGAATCAGCTTCAGTTACTAATCCAGGCATCTGCCCTGACTTTCCTTAGAGATGGACTGTTACATGAAACTCTACGATGAAATAAGCCTTTTCTTCTCCGAGTTGCTTTTGGTCAGTGTTTTATCACAGCAATAGAAAGCAAATTATGGCAAAAAGCAAGACTCTGTCTTAAAATACCAGTGACAAACAACAATAAAAGAACTACTATGGTAAGACGTTATAAATTAGCATTTACATTCATTTGCATACTAAACTAACAGCATTAAAAATCTCACTCTAAAGTCACAATAAGCATTATATCACTCTAAAACTATGAAACATTCGGCTAATATTCACATGATCTTGACATAATCTTGGCATATGTTATTTGAACATTCATAGTCACACATGTTTGCTTTTTATGGGGAGGGAGTAGAATCAATCTCAGTACAATAGATAGGACCAAAATAGTGATTATCAGCCTGCTTATTCCTGACTTCCCACATAAAATCACAAACCTCTGTTCACATGTAGCAGACACTAGTGTGCTGGTGCCACTGGTCCATAAAATTACTTTCTGCTGGTAGCGTTACATAATGTCTTTATGAAAAACTACCACTTGGTGTAGATGTAACCAATCGTCTTATTAAAATAAGAAACACAGAGCCAATGTAAAAGAGAAAGCCGAGAGGTCAGAGCTCAGAGATAAAATCTTACCTCCTGCAGTGCTCCTAACTTCCCCGCGAGAGAGCTACTTCCTGTTTGTCTGTGTTTAAATAGTCTTTCTGTTCTGCCTTCTCATTGGTTCTAAACCCAACCACATGACTGCCTCATCACTGCCTGTAAGTACCGCCCTCCAGGTCTTAAAGGCGTAGGTCTCCAATACTGGCTGTATCCCTGAACACACAGAAATCTACCTAGCTCTTCTAACCACCACACTCTTGCTATGGCTCTAATAGCTCTGACCCCAGGGCAACTTTATTTATTAACATAAAATTAAAATCACATTTCAGTACAAATAAAATATCACCATAACTTGGCTCCAGCCAGAAGGAAATCCGTGTGATGCTTATTAAAATGAAGGCAGTGGTATAAATACTTAGGGCTTGATATTCATCAAGCTTTTGCCTGTTGGCTTTGATGAACACTCATATCCACATCACAGTCATACTATCTCACATGCACAGATGAATAGCAGATACAAACAAAAGCAAAGGCCCTCAAGACAAAGATCCCTTTTAAAATGTCTACATGCAGGAATTGCTTGTTTGCTGTTTCTAACTTACTCTGACATGCCACCATGCATAGGCTTAGGAAACAGACTCTAAGGACTTTAGAGATTAAGCATACTAACAATATAAGGTCATTACAACAGAAGACAAAAGTGTTACCATTCCTGTTCTGCAAATGTGATGTTGTTAATAATTCTGAAATACAGTATACAAAACAAAGGAATGCCCATGCTTAAGGAAAAAAAAAAAAAAACTACAAACTTTAATATCACTTCCATGTCTGTTGTTACAGCTCAAGATTACTGGCTCTTTATACTAGCTGGTTCTAGTCTAGAAAAAACTCAAAATACTTTGTATTCTGGAACGATTATGAACAAATACATTTTTTTTAAGGAAACAGTTTAAGAAAATAAATTGTCAAGAGTATTTGGCTGAAAGAATATTAACTAAAATTTATCTTTCTGTATCAAGGTTTATCATTTTACAGATGTCATCATATTGCTAACTACATATAGAAGAGTGACTACATTTGTGCAGATAGAGTAGAAATAACTCAACATTCATTTTCCCTGCCTGACTCTCTAAGCCTCTCTAGTCAGGCAAGGTGGCATGAGTAGACCTGGTAGGTAGTGTCTGAATGGGAACAAAGTGGAGAAAGGCCAGCACAACTTTCGAGCTCTTCCCTTGCTTTGGTGATTAACAACACTCCAGATAGTGGGCTTTGTTGGCAGCCGGGTTGTTCAGCATCTCTATAAAGCCAAGTTTCCACCCTCACCATGATCTGCCTGTACACATAATATGAGAAATAAACCTCAGTCATGTTTAGCTAGAGTCTGATATTTGTTACTGTAGGCAAGCCTACTGCATTCTGGTTAACTGACCCAGTACTGGGGAGTAACTATTACAAGTTGAGTATCCCTACTCTGAAATCTGAAAGGTCCATATTTAAGTCATTTTTAGTATAACTGACAGAACTGAAAAGTTTCTTATATCCACTTTAATGTCTACACTAAGGAAAACTTAAAGATAGCCTCAAATTAGTCCAATGATACAGGACCCATCATGTCAGGGCTTTGATTTTCAAGGTTGCACAGTGCAGAAATCAGATTTCTGACTTTCAGATTTAGGGATGCTCACCTGGTCAAGACTATGGAAATATCTAAAATCTAAAACATTCCACAATCTGAAACACTCTGCCCCACACATTTCAGATCACAGACAACCTGTGCAAGGACACAGGGCCATGAGTTGGTGACTGAACAGCACTGAAACCAGTAACAAAGTGCAAAGAGATTCTAATTACGCAGATGCAAAAATATTTTATGTCATCTGCACAGGACTTGCATAATGAAAAGGGGCTGACAACTGAGAGTCTGACTGCTTTTGCAAAGGAAGTTTTATGCAAACTTAGACAGTCATTTTGCCCTATGTTATCTACATGGGGCTTTTGTGATAGAAGGGCACAGTTCAGTCAGTAGATGTGACAGAGGCCATATCCACAAAGCAAAAACACTTAGAATGTGGTCTTTACATAAACAAGTTCTAGAAGAGGTTGGAAAGCAAAACTTTGTTAGTAACTACTGGCTCCATTGGAAAGAACTAGCTACATTATAAGCAGAAACGAAAGGTAACAGTGTCATCATTTTGGATACTCTAAATGCTCCTAGAACCCACAACAAGGTGACAGATGGTTTAGTTTATCCCTGGACCAAGCATCATCCTTTTAAATGCCTATCCTTGTAGCCTGTTTCAGTTAACAAAACAATGTGATGCTGACTGGATCTGAAGAGAAAGTCTGGACATACTCGAACTAGCATAGTTTCTGTTATTCTACCTTATACCATTGGAAAACAATGTCCCTGGGAAGCAAACCTGAACCTGATCCAAGGTATGGAGCAATGCCACATAGCTAATCCTGAGGACCCTGAGCAAGCACTGTGTTGTTTCAAGTCACGGACATTCTTGGCTTGTTTCTATGCATCATTTTCCCATAACAAACGAAAGCCTTAGTCCTCATTAAATCCTTGAACTGAAGAAATCACTTCAGTCTGTCCAAAGAAGCCTGAAAACTTGAAGACCCAAAAGAGCTTCAAGTAAGTCCAAGAATACAGAGCCCGTCAGCTAACAAATATGCTTTAAAAAGACATACAATCAAAAAGCTACACTTCTTTTAGTTACTGATAAAAGCTGCACTATGAAAAACAAAACTCTAAGTCTGTTGTCAAGAAAGCGACATGGGTAGGACAGCAAGAAAACTTTCTGCTCCAAATATCAGTAACAGAAGACACTTGCGCTCCTGTCTTTCATGGTCAGGAAGCAGGCCAAGAAAGCGGAGCAGCTCCTGAACTCACAGCCTTCACTACTCACTTGAGATATATTTAAGGAGGAAAGGAAGACTCCCATCATGGCCAGGCCTAACATCAACTGAAGTCTCCAGGAAGAAAATGGGGCCCCACAACAACAACAACAACAATTCCACGTGGACAATAATAATACCACTGAACTGACAAACATCATCTACAGATCAGCTTTGAACTACAAGGTGCTCAGAGCAATTTTGAGATGACTAGCTGAGATGATCCAGTCTCAAAGACTACTTGAATAAGGACTTGAGATAAACCCTAAACTTTGGCATTATACACAGACTAGATAATAATGAAGGATATAGTTACCTTTCCTAGAATTTGACAATTAACTTAAATTTTTCTTTCAGGATAAAGATAACTTCGCCCATACCCAGCAGGAAGCAATTTTAAGAATGACGCCCACATTCCCAAAGAGGTGGTGTGGGGCGGGTGGTTTTTTTTTGGTTCTTTTTAATGGGTTTTGGGTCTGGGATAATTTTCATTATTTAGGGGGGTAGGTTACAAGTTGTCAAGGGTTATAAAAAAGGCTAAGCAAAGGAGATTAGATTTAAGGTTCTTGTTTTTTTTAAAAAAAAAAAAAGAAAAAAAAAAAGACAATTACTAGTTTTAAATACTTTACATTATTACCAACTATTAGGATATAAAAAAATGAAAGTTAGTAGTTAGACATTACAATAAAAATTGTAGTCATATTAGATATGTTTTAAAAATTGAGCAGATGTATTTTAGACAGGTCATCTTCAAACCCTTCAGAGATCTACAGAATATGGCATTTAAAATGTTTTAATAACTTAGAAATTTTTCTTTTTTGAGACATGTCGGCTCCTGGCAGTACCAATCTACTTCAGAAAAAATATGGGCATTAAAGAAACTGCATATGGAGTTAACTTTCATTATGGCAAAAGTTAGCCACTGGACAACAAAGTATCCTCAAATCAACAGGACAAAATGGACAGACAGAACACGAAACAAAGGACTACTGATTCCTGCCAAAACAAGTGTGGTTATGGCTTTATCAGAAGGCATCTTCTGAGGCCAGGACAATATGGCACCATCCCTGAAGTCGCCTTCACAATCTGAAAAAGGTACAGTACCCTTTTCTTCGAAGGCAGCTGAACAGGCAGTGGGCCGATGGCTTCTGTTGTGCAATGGAACAGCAACTGAAAGCTCACGCCTCTCAATAGTAGACTGGCATTTAATAGAGGGATGTGGAGAAGGGGATGCTTAGATGAAGCCATATATACACAGCCAAAAAGAATGGGCAGCTGAATTAAAAAACCATCAACAATTTCCAGAATTTAAAATCCTGAATCATGACATGACACTAGTGGAATTCAGGTGTTTCTGGTACATGGACTGCTCTCACCCAGTGTGAGGTTGAACTGTTGACCTTGTGTACAACCTACTTCACAAATGAGTCTGTCAGATACGCTAAGCCTATAGGCTGAAGATGATGCCCCAACACTGCAGAGAAACCTCGGGTGACTGTCCAGGCAGCTGGCTGTTTCTGTCAACTCACAAAATTTTTGGAAGCTGCTTTTGTGCACTTCTTGTTTTTATTTTTGTTAGCTAATATTATTTCCTTCTTGGGTCTCTGAGGGAGTTGAAGATTAGTTAGTTATAGTTGAAGATTAATTAGGATAGAAAGTGAATTAGATACATTTTGGACTTACTAAAATAGGATAGATAAGGGAATTATTTTCTCTGATTTGTCAAATACAAATGGACTAGACATCGTTTAGGTATTTGTTACTTGTATATATTGTATATAGTTATTGTACTTTTGTATATAGTTTTTCTTTTGTTAGTTATAACCTTTTGCCTTTTTTCTTTTTATTAAAATAGAAAAGGGGAAATGTGGTGATATTTTATTTGTACTGAAATGTTATTTTAATTTTATGTTAATAAATAAAGTTGCCCTGGGGTCAGAGCTATTAGAGCCATAGCAAGAGCGTGGTGGTTAGAAGAGCTAGGTAGATTTCTGTGTGTTCAGGGATACAGCCAGTATTGGAGACATACGCCTTTAAGACCTGGAGGGCGGTACTTACAGGCAGTGATGAGGCAGTCATGTGGTTGGGTTTACAACCAATGAGAAGGCAGAACAGAAAGATTATTTAAACAGAGACACAGGAAATACCTCCCTCTCTGGGGGAAGCTAGGAGCACTGCAGGAGGTAAGATTTTATCTCTGAGCTCTGACCTCTCGGCTTTCTTTTTTACATTGGCTCTGTGTTTCTTATTTTAAAAAGACGATTGGTTACATCTACACAGAGCCCGTCAGCTAACAAATATGCTTTAAAAAGACATACAATCAAAAAGCTACACTTCTTTTAGTTACTGATAAAAGCTGCACTATGAAAAACAAAACTCTAAGTCTGTTGTCAAGAAAGCGACATGGGTAGGACAGCAAGAAAACTTTCTGCTCCAAATATCAGTAACAGAAGACACTTGCGCTCCTGTCTTTCATGGTCAGGAAGCAGGCCAAGAAAGCGGAGCAGCTCCTGAACTCACAGCCTTCACTACTCACTTGAGATATATTTAAGGAGGAAAGGAAGACTCCCACAGGGAGCAGCCAGGTAATATGGACAACAGTAGACAGGTTGCACTGTGCAGAAATCAGATTCAACTCCTAATAAGTGAACACTCCCACCTCTAGAGGGAGGGACACTTACAATGTCCATTCAGCAGAATTTCAACTACCAACTAATCAACCACTGTATTTTTCAGATTTCCAAAGAGACTGCTGTGGCTACCCAGGTCCCATCTGACTGTTCTATTGAGGGAACTCAAGGAGAGGGAAGACAGAGTCAGTTCCAGTGTTTCTATGCCTGAATCTGATATAGACATTAATGTGTGTCCCTGTTACAGAGGTGTGGGGCAGAGAGCAGTAGTATGTTAGCCAATCACAAGCTACGGCAGGACTGGTACTCACCAACATTCATGAGTCTGCTCTCTCCACATTGATACCAAAGTCTTATTATAAAACCACCTTTACATGAAAATGAGAAACTATATCATTAATGAACCCAGTGGTAAAAATCCTCAACAAAAAAATACTAGCAAACTATAGTATACTGGAAAGATTATACACTATGACCAATTGGGATCTATCCTAGAAATAAAGGGGAGTTCAAAACACAAAAATCTATCAATGTAGATGGCTGAAGGGAAGCCATACATACAGTAACAAATTGGTGCATAAAGCCTTTGGCTAAGTCAACACTCTTTAATGACAAAAAATATGCAAATCAGGAATCTAAGATAAATGGAGAATTAATCTTCTGTAAGAGGGGGTCTGGCCTTTGTCCTAAACTACAGGTGATTTTAACACCTGGAATATCCTGTTTGACAGGACTGTCCTGCTAGTGTGTGTGTGTGTGTGGGTTTGGTCATAGACAGCCCAACAACATAATTTATGATTATGTTTTCCAAGTTCCAACCTTGGAGGAAATGGAGAGTCAATGTATTAGTATCAATCAGATAATGACCGTTGACTGTCAGTTAGGACAGTGCTATGTTACTGTGAAGAAATAAATTATCTAGATCTCAAAAGACTGGGTGAGCTTCCCTGGCTGGAGATACTGCACTGTCATACTTTGGAGCCAACAAAACATCTAAAAGCTCTATGCTGGACTCAGATTTCCCTACAAACCTCTTTCTTTGGTTGGTTCTGACTCTTACCATTCAGTTTATAGTAACATAACAGTTTAAGTGTACCACTACCAGGAGTCCTGTGGTCATGCTAATGAAACAGTAAAACTCAGGAAGATGGTAGGACTGGTGATTTGTAACCAGATGGTCTAAAATGGGGGTAGTTCTGGGGACCCTTGGACCTAGGCATGCCTTATGAATTAAGTGCATTTTATGGAGGCTGTAACCTCTGAGTAGACAGCATGACTTTTCCAATAAGAAAGAGTATGTACCAAGCTCAACAGCTGCTATCATATCTAATGGTGGCTATGGTTTGAGAATGTTTGCATGTGTCCTCCAGGGGAAATGCTGGAACCTGTACAGGGTGGGGACTATTAGAAAGTAATTAAGTCATGGATACTGTCCTCAGAAGAGACTAATGTTGGTTTTGTGGAATGGGTTAGCTCTCCTGAGGGAGTTAGTGTACAGCAAGGCACCCTACACACTTGGCACCTTTTATACACAATCAGATTTGCATTTTGCGATGTTTATAAGTGGTCTAAGTGATCTTCACCAGAGGCTGATGAGGCTACTTGATCTCAGATTTTCAGCCTCCAAAACGGAGCTAAATAAATTCAATAAATTATTTTCCTTAGCTGGGTGGTGGTGGCACACACCTTTAATCCCAGCATTCAGGAGGCAGAGCCAGGTGGATCTCTGTGAGTTCAAGGCCAGCCTGGTTTACAGACCAAGATCCAGGACAGGCTCCAAAACTACACAGAGAAAACCCATCTCGAAAACAACAACAAAAAACCAAAAAACCTTTTTCTCATAAACAAACACCTTGCTTCAGGTATCTGTTGTCATAGTGGGAAACACTAACCACTGGTGATGACAAGCAAGACAAAGATGCCGATCTCTGCTACTGGTCTTCAGCATTTGACTACGTCCTCGCTAGAGCAACTGGGGAGGGAAAGCTGCGCGGACTGAAGAGAAGGAAAAGTACAGTGCGGTTGACATGGTCTTTAAACAAATCAGTGTATGAACACGTGAGAGGGTTAGAAAGAAGCACAATGACAACTCATGACAGAGGAAAGACCGTGTGAAGATACAAGACAGTGCTTATGGACCTCACCAAAACCATTCAGTTTTAGGCACTGTGAAGTGTGAGAAAATAACTCCTGCTAGTTCAGCTACCCAACTTATAGTACTAAAGGCTAACACAACTTAGGAAATGGAAAGATATTATGGGTTACAAATTGGAATACTAAATACTGCCAAGATGATAAAACCACCAAACCAATCTTCAGATTCAATGAAATCTTTGTTCAAAGTCCAGTGGCTTTTTCTACAGAAATGAAAAAACTGACCAAATTCATATATACTCAAAGCAGTTTCAAAACTACTGAGAAAGGAGTCAGGATTCAGTTTCCCATTCCAAAGCAGTACAGAGTTACATTTGTAACTTGTGGGTGGAGAGATGGCTCAGTGGTTAAGAGCACTTACTGCTCTTCCAGAGGACCTGGGGTTGGCCTCCAGCATCCAGATGGCAATTCATACATACATACACACACACACACACACACACACACACACACACACACACACACTAGAATTTGTAAAAATGTGATTCCAATATAGGGACAGATATAAAGACTAATTATATAAAACTGGCAGTCCAGGAAGAGAGCCATGTATTTGTGACCAGCTGGATTCTGAAAGGGTATCAGTACAATTCTCTGAGAGCTTGGACAAATAGATTTCTACATACTGAAGAATAAAGATAAACTCTTGCATCATACCATGTACAAAATCAATTCAAAATAGACCAAAGACCCATAAAACTCTTATAAGAAGAGATAATGTTGAATCTTTATGACCTTCACTTGGGCAGCAGATCCTTATGCAAGACACAAGGGCACATAAAATAAAAAAAAAAAAAAAGGTATTTCATTAAAACTAAAACCTTTTACATATTAATAAGACCTCATCAGCAAAGTGAAAACCAATCTATGTATAAATTATGTCTGGTAAAGGTTTAGTATATATAGAACTGGAATACTCTCTCTCTCTCATACAATCTGTAACAAAGAGGTACACAACTGATTAAGAACCAAGGGCTTAAAAATACATGTTTTTTTTTTTTTTGGTTGTGAGCCTAGCCTTTAACAGCTAAGCCATCTCTCTTTTGCCGGGCGGTGGTGGTGTACGCCTTTAATCCCAGCTCTCGGGAAGGAGAGCCAGGCAGATCTCTGTGAGTTCGAGGCCAGCCTGGGCTACAGAGTGAGTCCCAGGAAAGGCGCAAAGCTACACAGAGAAACCCTGTCTCGAAAAGCCAAAACAAACAAACAAAAAAAAAATCCATGTTTTTTTTAACAACCACATAGAAATGGCTAACCAACAAATAAAGAGATGTTTAACCACTGTGGTAGCTTGAATGAGAATGGCCCCCATAGGCTCATATATTTGAATACTTGGTCCTCAGTTGGTGAAACTGTTTGGGAAGGTTAAAGAGGTGTGGCCTTGTTGGAAGAGGTGTGTAACTGGGGGTTGCTTTTGGGTTTCAAAAGCCCACATCATTCCAGTTAGTACTCTTTCTCTGTTGCTGCCTGCAGACCATGATGTATCTCAGTCACTGTTCTAGTGCCATGCCTGCCTACCTGCTGCCATGCTCCCCAGCAGGTTAGTCACGGACTCATTCTCTGAAACTGTAAGGCCTCAGTAAACTTTCTCTTCTATAACTTGCCTTGGTCATGGTATTTTGTCACGGCAATAGAAAAGTAATTAAGACAACTATCATTAGCCATTAGGAAAATGTTTATCAAAACTACAATAAAATACCACTTCATATTCATTATGATAACTAAAATGAAAAGGTCAGGCACTAAATATTGGAAAAATTGCAGAAAAACTGGAATTCTTAAATATGGATTCTGGGAATGTGAGATGTACCCAATTTGAAAAACAGTTTGATGGTTCCTTAAAAAGTTAACACCACATGATACAGTAATTCCACTAAAAAAAACCCTTAAGAACAAAGATTGAAGAAATACTTGCACATGAATTTTCATAGCGAAACACTATTTAACTGAAAGGAAGTAACACATAAATTATCTGTGGAATATGACATATGGAATATTATTCATTCACAAAAAGGAAGTACATAGTAATATATGCTACAGCATAGACACTGCAAACACTTTACACTAAGTCAAAGAAGCCTGACATGAAAGGCCATAGATTACATGATTACATTTATACAAAATATCTAGGACAGGTAAATCCATGGACATTGAATTGCTAGGGTGTGAGGAGAGAGACAGAGATGAAAAGTGACAGTTTAAGTTTTTATTTTAGAGGAAAGGTGATGAAAATTTTTAGAATTTGATAGAGGTGGTGGTTGTACAACACTGTGAACGGACTAAATGCCACTGAGTCATATACTTCAAAATAGTCTGTTATGTGAATTTCACTTCAATGATTTAAAAGAAAAAGATCATGGCAGGCTGGAGAGACGATGGCTCAATAGTTCAGAGCACTTGCTGCTCTTGCAGAGGACTAAGGTTTGGTTCCCAGCACCTACATGGCAGCTCACAACTGTCTGTAACTCCAGTTTCAGCAGATCTGACGCCTTCTTCCGGCCTCTGCAGGCACTGCATGCATGTGGTACACTTAAACACATGCAAGCAAAATACTTAACACAAAATTAAAAAAAAAAAAATCCTTAGAAAAGAACATGGTGATATTTTTCTACTAACCCGGTGAATAATTCCAGCAGAGTGAAGGTGCTTGATTCCACACAGCATTTGATAGAGAAGGTAGGACATTCTTTCATGATCTAACTCCATCTGAATCACTTGGCAAAGATTTGCATCCATGAGCTCCATGACTATGTAACTTCATGGGTAGAAAAAGATGACAGCTAAAGTGTATAGCAACAATCTATGGATAGGTACTAGCAAAACTTTATAGTAACAGCATTTTAATTACCACACTTACACATCTTGAAATTCTTCTAGGGATTTCTGTGGTGTGAAAACATTCAAAAGGCCAATTATCTGCAGCAAAAGCAAAGAAATAAAAACATCAGAAACTACTTCCTAATGCTTCATTTGGGAACTGCAAATACATGTGTACAGTAATTCACTATCAGTTTAAAACCACTCCAGTTTAAATACTAAGCACAAATAAACATATATTTATTAAAACTTCATTGCTGAGAATTGGAAAACAAAAAGAATGACTAGGAAGAACAGAAGATCTTTCGGGCAAATAAAAATGAGTACTATAAAGATGGAAATACATATATACATACATACATACACACACACACACACACACACACATACCTACCTACATATATATATAAATACCACACACTAGTTCAAACTCATAGGTTCTCTTACACCAAGTGAACCTTAGGGGCGGTCATGTTTACTTAGCATGCAGAGACCCTGGGTAAATTTCCTAGCACCAAAAAGAAAAATAGAATAGAGTGTAATCTAATGTAAATTATGAAATTTGAGTGAACCATTAAAGCAGGCTTATCCGTTATGACAAATGTACTACTCAGGTGGCAGATTTTGGGGGTGGGATACGTGCAAGCTTGCATCTTCTTCTCACATTTGCTATGAAATTGTCCTAAAAGTCATACTGATTATATGACAAATTATGTAGATATTTATATAAAATAAGTGCTTGATAGAGTATTCACAAATGGAAAGTGTTATGTGAAGCCCTTCCATTGACTTTCAAAGACAACTATCCTACTTGGCCCTCAGTTACTATCCACGTCATTCCTACATTCAGCACATTGTAAGAGTCTTATTCTCATAACAAGTTCATCCCAGACCACACAGGATCCTTGTTAGAAAGAACTAGCTGACATGCTTTCATAGGCCAGGATGCAACAATGCACTTGACTTATATTTTTAAAAGTCTGCTGGCAATGTAAGCAAGGGAATGTTTTTCTAGACATAATCTTCATGGGGAGAGAATGGATACCATTCATGTATGTACTAAGCTCTGCTTACAGAAGGCATCTGCCAGTAAATATTCAGAAAAACATTAAGCCAGAAAGGGTGAAACTAATTCTTTAAGACAGAGGGAATAACTGGTGGGAGAGATGGCTCAGTGATCAGAGCACTGGCTGCTCTTCCAGAGGACCTGGGTTCAATTCCCAGCACCCACACGGCCGCTCACACCTGCCTGTAACTTCAGTTTTAGGGGATCTGACACCCTCACACAGACATACATGCAGGCAAAACACCAATGAACATGAAATAAATAAATCCTTAAACAAATCTGCTGGGTGATGGTGCACACCCTTAATCCTAGCACTTGGGAGGCAAAGGCAGGTGGATCTCTGTGAGTTCGAGGCCAGCCTGGCTTACAGAGCGAGATCCAGGACAGTCAAGGTTAAAGGCATATATAGAAACAAAAATGGAGTTAGTGAATGCTTAGAGCTGCTGGGAGTGGGAGACAGGGGAGGACAACTAAAGGACACAGGGTTTCTTTCTGATTACATATATTAGTGAACATATTAAACTATCGGACTATATACTTTTAAGTTGGTGAACTGAATAGTATTTGAGCTGTATCTTTACTGAGCTTCTAAGGCAAATGGAAACACAGCTGTTTTGTTTTTCAAGAAAGCAAATAAATTATCTTAATCAGATTAGACAGTCAAGTAAAAGTCAGTGACTGACTACTGGATGGAATATGGCTAGATACCAAAGAACTAATAATTACCACAACCAAGTAAAAACCTACTGAAAAACATTATTTCCCTCTACGGACAGAACAACAACAAAGAATAACAGTAATGGAGGAATACTGCAACTAGACATAGTATATAAAGATTTCAAAAAGGTATTTGTGAAAATGTCTCTAATAATTTGCATGTGAACACAAAGAATTAGGAGAAGCTGAATAATTCTGATAGTTATGTACGGCAATTTCTACAATATACTAACTTACACTTCATAATAGTTCCAGCTATTATGAAGACAATCTGAGCAATTCTGGGAAGTAAAGCCAGTAAATGTAAAGTAAGAATGAAGAGATAGGGTGGTGTGGGTAACCCCCAACACTCTGGGAAGGACAACAACACTTCATCACTGCTATCTAAAGTGGAACAACAGAAAGTATTATACTTAATTCTCCCAGGTCAACAGGATGCAAAGTGACTTGCTATCAGACCTTTGGCAATTACCAGTTAGAAAGCATGAGTCAAGTGGTTTATGTGCAATAGAGAGACAAGCCTCAACAGCTATTAGAGGAAGCGATTAGACACTGTGTGCTAAGTGTCTCATCAGAGGAACCAGGTTAAAAGAAACTACAAATCACAAAAACCTTGAAAACAGTATGGAAACATCACTTCAAAATGATCTGTGCAGAACAGTACAGTGCTAAAAAGATAAAACATTAAAAAAATCCATCATACACCATGGGTGGCAGGGTGGAGCTGCATTCATGTTTTTTTAACCATATTAGTTTTCTATTCATTCAATGAACAAACTATGTTAAGAACCCAGTCTGGTCAACTGTAGATGGCTAAGTATATAAGACATGCTTCCCTTGCTCCATTTAGCAGATGGAACATCTTTATTGTCACCCAGGGTTGGGGGAAGGAGTATTTGAATTCAATCAAGAAAAACTGAGGCATTTCCACAGCCCTCAAAGAAATTAGGTCCAGAGACAAGAAGGAGCATGAGCAGCTCTAGCAGACGTAGGGCCACAAGCAGAACTCTGACAAGCACCATGTCTGGCTCCCACCTGCAAAACAAGAAACTGCAATTTCTTCCTTGATAATGACCACTCTTCCTGTCAGCCCCTTTCCCAAGAACCTAACTTTTACCCCATCTTAAAGAGTCAGTTAAAGTCTACTCCCCTGCCCTTCAAGTCTTCTCAGTTCATTGAAGCTCACAGAAATCTCCCTCTGGAGATGTCAGCATGCACTGTCCACCCTCTACTATCAACAGTTAAATTATTATTGCTTGGTGGTATTTAACTCTCACCATGTTTTACTGTTTTCAAAACAACATCATAAACTTCCCAAATAATAAGCCCATTCCTTAACATCTACATATTTCCCACCAGTGATGAATCTGTAATACAAAGGTTCTATACATGGCTGGCTCTCAAAAATGTGATGAACTGTATTTTCTACACCAGAATCTATGGAACTCATTATATTTTATAAATTCCTTTGGATGACATGTCTCAGGCCAGCACTTTCAGTTCAGTGGTTCATAAACTGCCCTTTCTGCAATTCTCTCCTCCTTTACGTCCTCCCAGTTTGGAAGGACTGTCCCATTAAGATAATCACAACATATCAGTATGCTTAATGCAAACTTAAAAAACATTTAACTGGGGCGCATGGCTCAGCAGTTAAGAGAACTGGCTGCTCTTCCAGGGGTCCTGAGTTCAATTCCCAGAAACCATATGGGTGGCTCACAACCACCTATAATGGGAACTGATGCCCTTTTGGTATGGAAAAAAAAAAGTTTGACTGTTCATTTTCAAAATGAATGAAAGCTTTATCTTCAAGTTAGAAATGCTTTCCTCATTCTCTGTAAATATTTCTAAAGTTTTTGTTCAACTATTATTATCAGCAGTTATCTGAGTTGAAAGTAAGTACTGATACCACTTAAAAGAAGTCAGAACTGGGTTCAGAGAAGTAGTTTGAATTTTGTGTCCTGTTAAGTTCCAACATCCAAGTACAATGGGAGTGACTTCATCTCTGTACACTTTACTGAAATGCCAGCTTTGCAGGAAACAAAAAAACTATGATGAGAAAAATTCTGAATAAAATGCTTTTCAAACAATTACCTTCTTAGAACCCTTTCTACAAATTGAATGCCAGAAAACTACCCAATCTAAATTTCAGAAGTCCTTGTTTTTTTCCTTTTGGTACTACTACTAATGGGGTTAGGGAGTGGGGACGGGAGAAGATCAGTCTGTAGATTTTAAATAATGTTTCAATGTTTCAATCTAGAGAAGTAATTTAAAGCTCCTAATATTTAAAAAAAAAAAAAGCCTTGACAGGTATGTATTCATGAATAAATCTTGATTTCATTTATACGTACAAAACATGAACTATTCACTTACATTTTTGTGATTAACACATTTCATAAGAACTAGTTCTCGGTAGGCTCGCTTTGCATGAGTCTGATTCTGAAATGGCCGGCTGAGCTTCTTGATTGCAACATTTCTTTCGAGAATGGCATCATAAGCTGCACTGTAATAAGAAATTAAAAATAAACGTTAAGCACAAAGTTCTAAAACCAAATTTACAAAGCAATCACATAGACTCCTTACTTTTTCTACTAAGACTATTCAGTACAGTTAGGCACGAGTGCATTTAAAAAATGTATCTATTTTGCATGTATATAGGGGGAAGGTTAGGGGTGTCATGTGGAAGACAGAAGACAACTTGTATAAATTGGTTCTCTCCTTCCACCATATGGATCCTGGAGATTGAACTCAGGTAGTCAGGCTTAATGGCAGGTTCCTTTCTTTACTCACTGAGCCAATGATGCACCAATTCCCAGTACTAGTCTGAAGTCCAAATGACTCCTTTACCTTGCACCTCTATCAAAAAAAAAAAAACACATTATGTGCTCATGACTTCTACTTAAAATATTTACTGAAGAATTTTGGGGCTGGAGAGATGGATCAGTAGTTAAGAACACTAGCTGCTCTCCCAAAGGACTCAGGTTTGATTCCCAGCACCCACGGAGGTTCACAACCATCTGTAACTCTAGTTCCAAGGATCCAATACCCTCTGCTGGCCTTCATAGGCACCAGGCACACAAGTGGCACACAGACATACATGCTGGCAACACACACAGACACACACACTAAAAAAATTTACAATTTATTTACTGAAGAATATTATAGTGTTTTAATCCTTTAGGACACAAGACAGTGAATACACAAAGGAAGCTACACTGAGAGAACATATACAAAAGACTAAAAACAAGTCCTTTAACATTGTTTGGAGGAGGAACTAAAAACTCAAGGTATTAGTAAGTATCAATACTAGATCTGAGGACCTTAGAAAAGAATAAAAACCAGTGTTTCCATTATATAACTGTTAGATTTTAATATTTTATCATAATTCTGATTTTTTAAGAAAGAGAAACATATTACAGGTAAAGACTTCTTCCTCTTCTGTTCTCAGAGGTAAACTTTTATCTTTTCTACATAGGTAATCAACCCTAAGTATATGGAACGCTTTGCATATTTTACATATTACAGAAAAATAATACAATATGGTGTTCTTGTAGATTGTTTTACTACTCAGGACTATACTTCTGATAGTGCCCATCTAACACATACAGCTCCAGTTCATTTTAAATGTTGTACAGTATTTTGCTGTTTGACTGTATCATAATTTTTTAATTCTCCCGTTGCCAGACTTGATGCTGTTTCAACTTCTAAAATTGGAATTCATGCTTCAAAGAACAGCCTTATGTACATGTATTTTGGACATATGCAAGAACTTTTCTAGAACCTTATAAACATGCTGGATCATAAACACTCCCAACTTATTTTAACAGATTTTAAACAAATTTTGTTTAAGAAGTAATAAGAATGTAATTATGCTTGGGTACAGCTTAGCATTTCTCCAAACACTAGGTTATAACGCTAACGTAGTGATTCTGAATCAGTAGCAGAACTATCCCAAGGACTGTTATCTACCTCAATTTTTAAATAATTATGTTCATCTATAAAACCTGAGCATTTTGGTAGAGGTTAGCTTGTAAGTCAACTTTAAAGATATGTAAGTTCTGAAACATAGTGAGATGTGCTAGCTGACTTTATTTGCTGTGGGATGTTCTGTATGTCAAATTGCTCTGATTGGTCAATAAATAAAATACTGATTGGCCAGTGGCTAGGCAGGAAATATAGGCGGGACTAACAGAGAGGAGAAAAGAAAGAACAGGAAGGCAGAAGAAGTCACTGCCAGCCACCGCCAGGACAAGCAACATGTAAAGATGCCAGTAAGCCATGAGCCACATGGCAAAGTATAGATTTGTAGAAATAGGTTAATTTAAAATATAAGTACAGTTAGCAAGAAGCCTGCCACGGCCATACAGTTTGTAGGCAATATAAGTCTCTGTGTTTACTTGGTTGGGTCTGAGCGGCTGTGGGACTGGCGGGTGACAAAGATTTGTCCTGACTGTGGGCAAGGCAGGAAAACTCTAGCTACAAATGGCGCCCAACGAGTTGGCAAGAGTTTCCACCTAAAACCTGAGAAAAGATTCTAAAATGGAGCTAAAAACAGCTTCTTAATTGTCTATCTCAAATGAGCGGCAGCTGCCTGTTTGAGCTACTTGTGGGTTCCTAGCGTGCTTGCTCTATCTGCAGTATGGCGGGAATGAGGTCTCTGCAAGTGGCACATTAAGCTGCGTGGTGGATTTAGCCTTTGCTAGTATAAAACAAAAAAAGAGGTTTCTGGGCTACATGCTGCTTGGATAAAAGCATAGACCCACGATAGCTCCCAGAGCTGGCGGTAAATGTACCACCGAAATGTTGGGAAGCTGAGGTGGGCGGAGCCAGCAGCCATAGCATCTTTTCAGTCTTACAAATGCTGCAGTTTAAAGCAATAGATTCACAATAAGACAGATTCAGATGCAATAGTTTACAATGTGTGTAAAATATACGTAGGCTTTAAAGAGACAAAAAAGGTGATATATACAGTTATATAAACAAATACATAGTTTTAAAAAATAAAGTCTTTAAAGAGATAGTAAAATTAATATAAAAATTAAGCCACATAAAGATGAATATTACACAGAGAATCTGGATTGTGTTGTCTTTGGGATTTTTTTTTAATTTTATTTATTTATTTATCTATCTATTTATTTATTTATTATGAACACAGAAGAGGGTGCCAGATCTCATTTCAGATGGTTGTTAGCCACCATGTGGGTGCTGGGAATTGAACTCAGGACCTCTGGAAGAGCAGCTGGTGCTCTTAACCTCTGAGCCATCTCTCCAGGCCCGTCCTTGGGATTTTTAACTGCAGAAAAACATTTGATCGTAAAAGATGTTGAGTTAAACCAATATGTATATTTTAAAGATTCCTTGACTTTAAAATTTGGATGTAAGGATGTGTTGCTTTGGAAAGGAGACTCTGCTTTTGCTCCCACAGAAAGCCAGAGGCTATGGATTTGTTCCAGATTAAGATACATAGGGTTTGACCAGCCAAGACCCCCTGAAAGGTCTCCGATGACACCATGGCCCAGATGATCCAACATCCAGAATGGTTTGAAAGCAACTGGCTCAGACAATACAGCCTCATGGACTATTCTTTAATCCTAAAATTTTATTTGTGTCCCCATAAGATACAGTGCCCCCCTCCAGCAGGAAGTAGTAAGAGAAGCTACGTCCAAATTCCCAAATTATATGTAATTTTACTTTGTTAAGGTTAAAACCTTCCTTTTTGGAAAAAAAGGGTGGGGGGGAGGGCTGTGGGATGTTCTGTATGTCAAATTGCTCTGATTGGTCAATAAATAAAATACTGATTGGCCAGTGGCTAGGCAGGAAGTATAGGTGGGACTAACAGAGAGGAGAAAAGAACAGGAAGGCAGAAGAAGTCACTGCCAGCCACCGCCAGGACAAGCAGCATGTAAAGATGCCAGTAAGCCATGAGCCACATGGCAAGGTATAGATTTGTAGAAATGGGTTAATTTAAGATATAAGAAGAGTTAGCAAAAAGCCTGCCACGGCCATACAGTTTGTAAGCAATATAAGTCTCTGTGTTTACTTGGTTGGGTCTGAGCGGCTGTGGGACTGGCGGGTGACAGAGATTTGTCCTGACTGTGGGCAAGGCAGGAAAACTCTAGCAACATTTATTCCCCAGTGTGAAGTAGTAAGATTTATTCAATTTCTGTTTCACTACAGAGCGAAAGTGAAGATTAAGTGAGGCATCTCATAATCAGCTATGGGAATAGATACACGCATGGAATGAATAAGCCTGCCACTTCTTTTTTCCTGATATAAGCACATGACTCTGACCAAGTAAGTATCTAATCATAGTTTATATTTCAAGATAGCACTGTTCGTTAATAATTACGGCTTAGGAATAACAAAAAGGATCAGTAATGTCTGTGGAAAAATTACCACATTATAGTTTACATAGCTTTGATTTCTTTCTTTCTTTTTTTTGAGTCAATTTGATGATTTACCAAAGGATCCATATTACAAAGAAGAGAAAAGGCAGCAGTTAAGGACTGCTTGCCTTATTTTGAAATAAAAACTTACCACACTATTCCTTGAGCTCCTGAGCCTATAGGTTTTAAATTCTGATATCGTTTTAGGACTGTGAATGTAGAATCTCCAATCTCTACACTATAAAAATTGTTGTCACGCTTGCTTCTGCTCATGATGACAAGCAATTAGTTTAATGGCTTCATCCAAATATTCACCGAGGCTGCAAAACAAAAGAAAAGGTGACATAATTAAAAGAATTTGTGCAGTATTAACATCTAAGTCCTTACTCTGTGCACCACAGTAACACAGACTGCTAGGTCATCCTCATTAGGAAGAGTGCATCACAAAAAATTAAACCACCATGGAAGCTTTGCTCAGTACATGTTACATGTAAGTAACTACTGACTGGTTCTTCAAAACCATTTTATTATGATGAACTGCTTCTCTAATGCACACTTACCTAACCTAACCTAACCAAAAAAAAAAACAGGGGCTGGGGAGATGAGCTAATCAGTCAAGAGCTTGTCACACAAATATGAGGGCCTGAGTTCAAGCCCCAGCACCACATAAAAAGCTGGGTTAAGTAGAGCATCATGTGCAATCCAGTGTGAAGGAGCTGGGCATAGGAGAATACCTGGGCTCACTGGCTATCAAACTTAACCATATCAGCAAGCTCCATATCCCAGCAAGATCATTATTTCAAAATATAGTGGTTAGTTCCTGGGGAACCTGGGGTTGACCTCTGACCTCCACAAATATGTGTAACCCCCATACATAAAAAATAAATGTAAGCAAATAATTATAATTAACATAAAAGTCAGGCAGTGTAAATTATTAGCACATATTGCATCTGTTTAACAGACAAGGGTCTTTTTTTGTGTGTGTGATATATCCTCTAACACCCAACAGCAACATTCAGTACAACTATAATGGCTGAAAGGATAGGAAGCAGGATAGAAAACATAAGATGAAGAAGGGGGGGGGGGGCTCATACATTATTACACAAATAATTCACTTCTGATGTGTTTGGAGCATCAAACATTTCATCTCAGTTTTGACCACAATTCCTTACCACCTGCCTGATTAAAAGTCAAGGCTATCTTTTTTTTTTTCTCATTGAGTATTGAAATATTGACAAATCTCTCTTTCCTTACTACGCAAGTATTCTATTCCAAAATGCCTGCACTGGATGTGTAGGTTGAACCTATAATCCTGGCACTCTGGAAGCCCAGGAATTTGAGAGTAGCCAGGTAACAGACTCCATTTAAAACAAAACACAAACAAAAAAAAAAAAAAAAAAACAGGAAAGGCAGCTTTAAGCTACCATTCACCAACCCAGTAAATCACCAATCCAGGGGTTGGGGATTTAGCTCAGTGGCAGAGTGCTTGCAAGGTCCTAGGTTCGATCCTCAGCTCCAAAAGGAAAAGAAAAAAAGAAAAATCACCAATCCAGTGGAATCCAAAGATTGGCTGTGTGTGTGTGTGTGTGTGTGTGTGTGTGTGTGTGTTTTGCTGGGGGATGGTAGGCAGGAGGTGAGTGTTAAGGCAGTGATAATTACAATAAAAATTCTGAGAACTTTTTTTTTTAAATTCAAGACACAGTTTCTATGTAGCCCTGGCTACCCTGAAACTCACTCTGTAGACCAGGTTGGTTTCAAACTCACCTATCTCTGCTTCCTCAGTGTTGGGATTAAAGGTGTACACCACCCACACCCAACTGACAACTTTTAATGAAAATAATTAACTCAGTAAGTATCCTGGGCAGCCTAGGATACACCACGTCATAATCTGTGGTGAGGAAGTCACATGGAAGGTGGGGAACACACACTGGGATTAGCCTGCAGGAGAATGAGGAAGAAAGAGGTGGAGGAGGAAAACTAGAAAAGCTTCCCCATGGTTCACAAAGGCCCAGCACTCAGCTTCCTGCCCCTTGGCTTTCCTCAGAAACAGTGGTTGAGGAGCAGCCCTTCTGCTGTTGCTGGCAGACCTCAGTGCTTGAGTGCTAAGAGTTTATGGCTGTGCTGACAGACTCAGGAGTCCACAACTCCAAGCTCTGACAACTGGAGTTTTATGGCTCAAGACTCTAGAGGCCAGAGATGTAAGGTTCTAGATACCTAGGCTGGGTGCTTAATACTCTTGGCTTTTCTGGTAGTTTGGCAGTTGGCCGCTAGTGTAAGCCCTGATCATGTCTGAAGAGTGCAAGGGACCACTTTTACTATCACGATGCCTTGAATGGACCCAATTTCTAGGATCAATATGTCAATATTTAACAGAGGACCTTACACCCACCATTGTCCTTTCTTCCTTTCTCTGGTTTTCTCCTCTCCTCCTATTTCCCTATTTCCATATTCTAACAGACAGGAGGAAGCTCAAGTTAAGACAGTTAAGACAGGTAAGAGACTGTTGAAGAGAGGTGAGTTAAAGAAGGACGCTGAGACCAGTTACCCTTCAGACTGAGGGTTTTACAGGGATAGGTATACAGCTGGGCCTTGAGGTGGAAGAGCATTAGGAGTGACAGTACATCCTAGTACAGAGGCAGCATGATGGGGAGCCTTTGAAGGGAGCCTTCCCCTCAAAAATGTGGAGAGCAGCTTCATTACAAGAAAGTGGCAGTCCTCGGTGGAGAGGCCACTTTTTAAACAATACCAGAAGGGAAAAATGAAGTGTACTTGAAGCAACAGAACACAATATCGGTATATTACCATCACAATTCAGTTAGCTGGTATCCAAGATCCTAAAATTACTTTGTATTCAAAATACAAGTATCTTAAACTATTAGGAAGGTGGTTCTAGGCTGCTCAACATTAGTTGTTTAAAAGAATGCAATTTTTCTCAATGACATTCAACTGAGTAAAAACAGGTGACCTGATCTGTAAGAAGATGCCATTTTCCAAGGTACTCAACAAGTTATTTTGTTTTTATATCTAAGAATAACTCCCCCTCCCCACCCTGCAACATAGTATTTTTATTAATTGTCTGGGGATTTTACACAATATACCCATTCACACTCGCTTCCCAATCTTCCCAGGTCCACTCCCACCTCTCCCCAAAAAAAAGAAGGAAAAAAAAAAAAAAAAAAAAAGGAAAAAATACACCAAGTCCAATTTGCTGCCCATAGGAAATACTTTATACTCAAATTTATCAACTGTATGCATTTTAATACAGGAAGGAATTCCCTGGGTTTATCTATTGTTTTTATTTTCCTCAAATAAAATTCCTAGGGATCACCTCAAGGCCCAGTGATGCTACTCAAATGCTCTCTTCACCAATGATCTACACTTCTGCTCCATTTTTATACTGCCTATATATAGCCCCATAAATTTCTACCTTGCTCTTATCATCATCTGTATCTGCTAAAGAATATCCCATGTGGGCCACAAGTTACTCTTCAGGTGGGCTAGCCAAACTAGTCAGACAACCTCTAACTTCATTACAATCTGCATTTCAAATGACCTACCTACCAGCGCCAGGACAGTAGATAACTACCATGAAAGGAGCATACTGTGTACTTCACACATTGCTGGAACAAAATACATAAACAAAACTTTTTTTTTTAAAGAAAGAAGTGGCTATTTTAGCTTACAGTAGGAGTCCATCATGAGAGAGTGATTAAAGAATCTCAGCTTGCTTTCTCCTTTTCATGCATTCTAGAACCCCAGTTCAAGGCACGGTGCTATCTACATTTAAGGTGGTGGGTCTTCTTTTGCACTGATCCCTAAACTTTTAGGTGCGGAAGTTCTGTTGTATACCAGGGACAGTGGAGACAAGGCTCTACAATTCTGCATTTTATCCTGGCCAAAACCAAAAGATCTCTAATGAGACTTTAAGGCTCACTCAACAAGAGGGAAATTCCAGTATGCCCCACACTGGAAACTTCTCATTTCTTTTATACTGTATATATAACCTCCTGACCCCAATAGGCTCTGAAGTTGATTTTCAAGTCTCTCCCTCTCACTCCTATTTTTAGCTAACAATAAAAGTCTCCTTTGTGTCTCAATTAGACACAAAGCCTTGCTTGTTACTACTGGCTCTACAGTTCCAAGAAGGAAAAAGGGACCTTGTTTGGGTTCAAAAATTAATGGTACCAATCCTGAGAATTCCTAATTTTAAAAGCACCTTTGTACTACTAATATGGGTTGACTCTTCATCTATCCAAAAAATTAGTCCTATAAAATAAAATGCTTTATGGGGACAGACTCAAATGCCTGACATTTTCTAATAATAACGTTTGCCAAATATTTTACTAATAAGATTCTCAAGGCTTGTAATAAAATGTTGATCACATCAAACCACCACCAGAGACACTTCCTAAAACCACAATTAAAAATAGCAAATGGCACGTCTCAGATTCACTTTCCAAAGAATTTCATTCATATTAGTTAATTCCATATATAATTATCACCAGTTTATCTTATCAGCAAAATAATTCAGACTTTTAAAAAAGTACTATGTGTGAAGAATATTTCTGTAATAAACGTGCCTGCTCCCAGTAGGGATTTAAAAAACAAAACCTGAGAAGAGAAAGGATGGTCAGTGTGAATCTCACCCCAAGTAAGGCACACAGGCACTTCCACAATTCCCAGCAGTGGAAGGGGAGGATCCAGAGAAGAGGCCCTAGCTAACCACGGGCACAGCGAGTTCCGAAACTCACAAGATACTGACCCAGGAGGCTGCTTCAACCTTGGTCAGAGAAGCTTCTTTTTGTGGTGGAAACTTTAACATCCTTAAAGTTTCACCCTTAAATGGGACAGCTTTATCAGCAACCCCCCACCTACCCTAGGTTCAAGAAACATCCAAGAGGAGGCAGAAAGAATACAAAAGTCAGCGGACAGATGGGGAAAGGTGCTGGGAAATGCTGTCTTCTGGACATGCCATAGCGATTGCACTCTGAAATGACAGCAGGTGTGGCTAGCTGCAAAGCCCTGCACAAGCACAAGCCAGTCAAAATGACAGCATGGATGAGGGAATTCAGGAGGCCCCCAACCCTAACTGAGAGGCTACTGGCAGTTGACAACTAGTGGAGAAGAAAGAATCATTCTACTTGGAGGTGTGGCCACGAGTAGGTTGCTCATGATCCAGTGGATGGACTAATACCCATGAACATATGGACAACACTAGTCGGAATTAGTAGATTATGAAAGGAAGAGGGTGGAAGGGAGGACAGACAGACAGAAAGACTTGCCTATGGGACCACTGACAGCAGCATTTGCTCAAGTGAGGTTCCCTCTTCCCAAATGATCCTAGCTTGTGTCAAGTTGAAAAACAAATACAAACAAACAAACAAAAATGTGGGACAAAGAACTACAACTTGTGCTTTGCAGATGGCATCTACAGTGGGAGCAAACAATCTTGTAGGACTGGGCCTCAGTCTCCGTAGGCAGTGTCGGAGGTGAATGACAGAATTAGCAGACAGTCAACTAGTACTAGATAATCTACTACAAACCTAGCTTTCAGTGGCAAGAAATCATCACACATTTTGGTGACCAGCATCCACGGATTTTTATTTTCCTGTTAAAGCATAGAAGGATAAACACACTCTCCTAACATATACCAAACAGAGCCTTTAACAGTCTTTTAAGTTCTAACACAATGACGTACACTTCAGGGAGACGGAAAAAAAGGACCTATGAATAAAAATATCAAGTGACTTAATACAGTGACAGACAAGGCACCCTCAAACAGCACACTGGATTTACAAGAACAAATAGTCCTAAGAGAACTCAAAAGGCCCCGAGAGTATTCAAGTCCTCGGTAATAATAACCATGAGGAAATAATTATTAGTATACTCCAATTTAAAAAGCCAGAACGTGGTCAGGTGGTAGTGGTGGTGGCGGTGGCGGCGGCGGCGGCGGCGGCGGCGGCGGCGGCGGCGGTGGTGGCAGCGCACACCTTTAATCCCAGCACACGGGAGGCAGAGGCAGGTGGATCTCTGTAAGTTTGAGGCCAGCCTGGTCTACAGAGAAGAGTTCGAGGAAACTAGGACTGTCTCGAAAAAAAACAAAAAGCCAGAACATGGCTAATACTTTTTCTTAACATAGTAAGCTACAAAGATTAAAAAAAAAAAAAAAAGTTAACAATAGAATATTTAAGAGATAAAACAGTAGCATATATTATTCCTGGTAATAAGCAACTGCCAAGCAAGATGTCAAGATTACTCGTCAAACCTTAGGCAATCTCTTTTATGCTCTCCTATCTCCTAAACCCTCTGGAAAGTCATCAAGAAACCTTAATATTAAATGGCCTACAGGGTATACTTTTTCATCTCTCCTCAGTTTTTTCATAAAATTGCTCTCATTTTACAAGCAAGCAGCTTACTTTTAAATGTACTTAAGAGGATCTGATAGCTTTATACTGCCTTCATAAATTTTATCTCCCAATTTTGTTTCTGAACCTGACAAAAGAAGGCCAGACACTCTCCTGCCTGGCCTTCTTCTGCTTGGGTTCCTAAGAATACTGTATACTACTGATTTTTCTCATTCCTTTCTCTTCCTGTCCAGTCTCCTTTATAGCCTTGTTCTTCACTGGCCTTCAAATAGAATTTCCTTGAGGGCTGTCTTGGTCCTCATCTCTTGTTATAACACTCCCAGAGCAATTTCATCTACCCATAGAGCTTTAGTTACTACTGAAAACTCAAGTTGCAAATATTTCTTTACTATTGAGCCTTTCTTCTCCAGACACAAACATGCAAGAGTTTAACAGAAAACTCAGATGTCTCAAAGCTACCTCAAATTACATATACAAAAATAACCATTTCCCTCAACTTCCACCAAATCTGCTTCTCCTATGTTCTTTCAGCTCAGAAACTGCTTTCATCATCTCTGTAGTCAATCAAGCCAAGAACATAGCACATTATCCCTGACTCTTCACACTCCCACATTCAAATTTATGCAGTTCTGGAGACTCAAACGTTATCTACCACAAATCCATTTTCCTCTTACTCAACAGTCTAACTCAGGCCAAATTTACCTAGTGCCTAGATTACTGTACTCTTCCTAAAGGGGCCCTCTGCCTCTTCTCTCTGCTCTCCATTCTTCACTTTGCAGCCTAAATAACTGTCTAAAGTTCTTACTGAGAAGTCTGCACATCATGTAAGTTACTACACGCCTTAACTATGAGAGGGTATGGCTTTGTAACAGTAACTGTTGATGCTATACAGCACCCTCCCCTCCTGGCAATAGCTGAGTAGACCAACAGTAGATAACTGATTTAAGAAGCCACTCAAAATCTCTCCAGGGGATCCAGTAATGTGAGGGAAACTGGTGAGGATTTGGTCAGCTTTGTGGTTAGAGCAGCAGAGTAGCCAATGCACACAATGAACAGGAGGCACACAAAAGAGAAAAGGAAAGACAGCATGCCACGAAGCAACTGTTTAATTATGACCATGCCTGATTCCAAACCTCTGACAGGTCCACGGGCACTCCCTGCCTTTCCATATGTTAAGCTTCTCTGAGTCACTTTCTCTGCCTTTGCTCAAGTTTTGACTTATAATTAAACCTTCTTATAATTTTGGTTATGAGCCTAGCCTTTAATGGCTGAGTCATCTCTCCAGCCCAACTCAAACCTTCTTAACTAAACTAATTCATCTAACATGCGATTTGATCTAGACTTGCTCTTGCTTTAAATCAAACCATAGCTCCTTCTGTCTAAGCCTATATCAGGAATTCCAGGGCTCTGGACGGTTCAGCTCCTCTCTTATAAGTCTCTCCTCCTCTTCAATTCCAGGATCCAGTTACAACAAATCTCTCTCATCTGCAAACCAATACAGGTTGGTTTTGCTTTGTTTTAAACACACTTCTCCTACTCACTTTCTGAGATCAAGCAGTCAGTACACATACTCTCAGGGTACACATGGCTTTCCTCCATGCTAGCACATATTCCTTCATGCTAGCACTGAAGTCTAAGTGTCTGAGCAATCCCATAGCACTAAAACCTCCGTGAAGGCAGAGCATATTTTTGTTCATACTTGTGTTCCTGGGATTACAGAGCAGACACTCAAGATATTTTTGAATAAATTAATCTAAATAGTAGTCAAATATTATTTATTTTAATTGGTTAAGTTGCCTTTTCCATTTCCATAGACGCTGACCTACTTCAATCCTATTTCTCCTCTAAGCCACTTTAATGATTTTTTTAATGTTCTGTGCCTATTTTTGTTCCATTCATATCCATCAGTAGGTACTGACTGCAAAAGATATTAGTTCTTCCCCTGCTCAAAATAATGCCTCTACAATTAACTACTTATTTCTTGAACATACACCAAATCTTTCTGTCTTTATGCCTCTAGTCTTTTTATGTGAAATGTACTATCTTTAACTGTTCAAATGTAAGCCATTGCATAAGGTCAGAAAACAATGCCTTTTTGCTGAATTAGGTATACTTCTCAGGACACTCAAGAGCTTTCATATTGTATTATAAGTTATCTACATCTCTGACTAAACTTTTGAAATATCTCTCTCTCTCTCTCTCTCTCTCTCTCTCTCTCTCTCTCTCTCTCTCTGTGTGTGTGTGTGTGTGTGTGTGTGTGTGTGTGTGTGTGTGTAATGCACACATGAGCACAGGTGCTCCTGCAGAATCCAGAAGAAGGTATCAGATTCCTTAGAGCTGGGAATGGTTGTGTGAATCACCTGACATGGGTTCTGGGAACCAACTTTTGGTCCTATAGAAGAACAGTACATACTCTTAACTCTCCATCTCACCTCTCCAACCTCTAATTGAACCTTGTTTTGTCAAGTTTCTTTGGTTCTATAAAAATAACATGTGGGACTATAGAGATAGCTTAGTGGTTAAGAGTGTGCACTGCTCTTCCAAAGGACCAGGTTTGGTTCCCAGCACCCACATCTGGTAACTCACAGCTGTCTGTAACTGCAGCTCCACAGGATCTAATGCTCTCTCCTGGACTCCAAGGGTACCTTTAATCACACATGCAACAGTACCCCTTCCACACACATAATTTAAAAATAAAATATATAAAACACGTAGGGAATTAAATATAAATGAAGCAACTAAGTTATTAGTGCTTGCAAATATTTTTCATAATAACCATGGTATATATTTTTAATATTACAAATACTCTCATTACCAAGGATTGATATTGTGGTTAGTGACATCCTTTGGATAGTTAACTTGAGAAAATGGTATATATAAAATTTTTAACATATTTGTTTATTTACTGTGTATGAGTATGGGTGTCCACAGTACACAATGTGAATCAGAGACAGCATGTTTACTCCCTCTACCATGTGGGGTCAGAGGCTTGAGTTCAGGCCATCAGCTTGAGGGTAAACACTTATCCATCCAAGCCATCTCATAGGTTCATTTATTACTTATTTATATAACTAAGGAAGGCAAAAATAGGGAACAGCTTAGTAACCTGGGATGATCTGGTGTGAACAACTTTTAAGTGAGCTATATAATAAGCAAAACTGTGTCCTCAAGTGAACTTTGAGGGAGAATCCCCTAGTTGCTATCATATGCCTTCTACATAATTGTATGTAGACTAAATATGACTAAAATCAGTTGTACTACAGAAGAGACATGAGTAGAGGAAAAATGATTATGCAACCTAATCTATAAATCAAAACAAAGAACAAACCTCACACCTAGATCACCAAACAGTTCTTTCTGTGCCCTGTAAGAGGAAGCCCTGAAAAATAAATAATCTGGGCCTCTGAGTATTTTTATTCACATGGCCTGCTGTTCCCTTGCAGTGTGTTCTGGTATTTTCTATTGCTTTGTTTTCAATAAGTTTCCATAATATTTGTGCAGATCTGTGGGCTTTGTTTCAATTCCTTTAAAAAGAAGCTAATAATCTGGAAACGTGAGACACTCACCATTGGCAACATTATCATTTACTAATACAATCTTAGTTTTAAGAGTATATAGGTAACAATGACATCCCAATCAAAACTAAATTTTCCTTTGTCAGTCATACCACAGATAATTCTTGGGCCAAAACCTTCCAATCAGTTAAAAATTTTAAGTCCAAAAAAAAAAAAAAAAAAAAAGAAAGAAATGTAATGAAAATGCAAGCACTGCAGTCAAGAAACCAATTGTTTGTTGGTTTAGTTTACAAGACTGCCACTAACCTACAATAAACCTGTATAAATATCTAGTTTTAGATACTACACCTAGGGTAAAACTTGCCTTTCAATCTGTATGGTAGTGTTTTCCAAACTGAGTCCCATGATGGACATGAACACATATTGTAGCCTTGCAGTATGAAACTCAGAAGTGACTAAACAATGGACTACAAAACTAGATTAAGTTGATTCAATAATCGAATTACCATGCCACAACTGTAAACCATTAAACATGCTCATAGTCTGACCGCTAGAAGTTCCTTTCTTATATCTAAACATTTCCAGGTTACATAAACTTCTAATATTAAGATGTTAGAAAATCAGTAGACAAAAAATAATTTGCCAAAGATTCTTTACTGACAAATAATCTTATGTTTCCTCCAAATGGAATATGAATCTATTTAGAATGATCAAACTCTGGAAATTTTCATACAAGGCAACATGGAATAAATATGGCAATAATATTGTCAAGACTTGATAATTCATAAAGTAATAAAAATCTCAATATATACTCAATATGTAAGATCATTTGTAAGATGTTATGAGGGATGAAGTTTATTCAGTCATGGGAGGATGACATCTTAAGCATAGTTACATCAGTGGTTCAGTCAGAAGTTATAATTATTTTTGAAGAACTCCCGAAATTGTCTGGACCACATAGATAGAGCAGAGGACATGCTGCCAGACGCTGCCATTCGAAACAAGATGTAAAGGCCATGAGCCATGTGGAAAAGTAGATTTATAGAAATGGGTTAATTTAAGATATAAGAACTAGCTAATGAGAAGCCTGAGCCATTAGGCCATACCATTTATAAATAATACAAGCCTCTATGTGTTTATTTGGGTCCAAGTGGCTGCAGGAGCTGGGCGGGACCAGAGAAAACTTCCAGCTATACAGCATAGCAACTTAACAGCAAAAAGGACCAAAGACTGCCATGCTAAAAATGATTCTATACATGCACAGACATTAACTACTTCTTTTGTAACATTTAAAACTGTTGTTGTTATTTCACTTGTTTCCTTAAGAAAACTAGGTAATAATCGTTATTTTCTATTTTACATAGTTTTCTATTTTATGTCTATAAGGACTCAAAGTTAAATCAAGAAACTTTTATAAAGACAGACAAAGCTAAGGTATGACTGGCCTGAGCCTGTAATTCCAGCACTGTAGAGGCAGAGGCAAGAGGATCACATGTTCAAGTCCAGCCTGGTCAACATAAAGAGCTACAGGCCAGTCTAAGCTACAATATCAAGACACTGACTCACCACCTAAAAAAGACAAACTGTTATCTAGTTCCAACACTATACATATGTAGTTCATGTTGGCCTCAAACTCAGAATTCTCCTAATTCCACCTCCTAAGTGCTAGAAATACAGAAGTATACCACCATGTCTTCTCCAAATCAGCTGTTAAAAGCAAATGTCAATTTGAGTAACCAAAGTAGTGCACATGAGCCACCTAGTGGAAAATAATAAGTTTAATTATAAGGCAAATGTTATTGAGAACAGTGTATTATAATCTATAAATAACAGCAGAGAACCAAGAAGATATCAAGAAAAATGAATGTCAAAATAGTCACAAATTTAAATGGAATCAGATATTACCAGAAAGTAAAGATGAAAATGTGAGCATTCATGGTATTTTGTTTTTGTTTTTAAACTGTATAACCTGAATTTAAACAGACATTACAGAACATAAAGGCCTGAAGGAAAACAGACAGCAAACAGAACAGGGGGTGGCTAGCCAATGGTAGAGAGGGCCAGGACCACAGAAACTCAGCCAGCCTGACCTTCTATGAAGAACCACGGTGGGGTGGGGGATGCATTGTATTCCTGCTGGACTCTCATCCAGCTCACCTGCAGGGTTGAGGCAAACCTAAAAAGTCCAGGTCCTCCAGAAATGTAGAAGAAACAAACTAAGTAAAAAAACCAAACCAAAACAAACAAGCAACAACAACAAAAACAAACCTGTAAAGTGAATGGAAAACTCTTTAGAATACTCAAATCAACCCAACTGCTTATGAAAGTCAAAAAATGGGGTCTGAAACAAGCTACAAATCACTTGAAAAAGTTAAACACTGTGGGATTCACTCCCAATTAGGAGGTGTGTTTTTCTCACCTACATTTAATGTTTTCAGATTATAAATCATTGGTACGACTGCTTTTACTTCCAAAATATGATTTCAGGTACACTACCCAAAACACTAGAGGGGTAGGTAATGAGAAAATGTGTTTTCATTTGTATTTTTCCCATGCAGGGAAACAGATGACTGACTCCAAGAAACACAGACTAGGTTATGATACACAAATTCTAAGAAGGCAGAAACAAGAGTCATAAAAGATACAAATGCAATAATGTTACAGAAATCTCAGCTAAGCAGTTAGTCTGAAAAACAGAAAATTAGGTTTTTCTGAGAGTCACTGTTTAGAGGGGAGAAGGGATGAAAGCAAAAGGAGTGGATTGTGGGAAGAAAGGAATACAGAGCAAAACCAGCAAATGCTTAAAGAGCAAATGGTTTGACTGTGCAAACATCTCACAAAAGATCCTGCCAGAAATAACTCTAGCAAGGTAGGACAGACTTTTTCTGCACCACCGAGTCTGGAGAACTTGGCAAGGTCAATGGAAATAAGGAAAAGATTTGATCAGTACTGTAAGAAATCAATAGACTTGTGAAGTAGATATACATTAAATGAACAAGAATCTAAAATAGAAGAAATTCCAGCATGTGATTAGAAGGGCAGTGATACGGTGGTCCCAAACAGAATCCGCACTTACCATGCGTGACTAATGTATATGTAGACTAGTTCATTATCTACTTTGTGGAATCATATTCCACTGTAAGAATACACTGCGATCAAAGTGGTGCTATGATATGCTCACATCTGCTTACACTTTCCTAAAGTATTTGCCCCATTTTCTAGGAAGTCTGGAAGTCTGTTAACTGCTGGTTGACAGGATGCATATGCACACCTCCAACTTTACTGGGTGACAGAAAATTAGTTTCCAACTGGAAGTACCAACTCTTTGAACTCCTAAGGTTTTTTTGTTTGTTTTTTTAAGATTTCAATTTGCACTTTTCTAAGTACTAATAAGACTGGGCAAATTTCCTGTCTGCTTACCTGTCAATTTTTTCTCATCTTTTTTTTTTAGTTGATTTGTTAAAGTTCTTTACATTTTCCTGGTAAAGGGCCTTTCAAGTTAAGTGTTGCAAATAACCAATTACCCTCCACTTCTGCAAGGTCAGTGCTTTTAGAATCTTGATTAAGAATCTGTTTTCCAACTTGTGTATCTTTTCTTCCTTCATATTTTAAGAATTCTACAATTATAATCTTGTACACAAACGTCTTCATTCAGTTTGAAACTGATCTTTGTTTGGTGTGAAGAAGATACCCAATTTTTGTTCCAGGTATATCCAATTATCTGGATACGGTTAGCTGAAGTCTTTAATGACTACCTGCAATGGTATTCTGCCATTTAGGAACTCTTCATATGCACAGAGGATAAGTGGTTCTAGGCTCTCTCTTCTTTCCACTGTCTATTTTCTATCCTTGTTCCAATATTACAACTTTTTTTTTTGTATTTTAATTTTATCTTAGTATCTAAAAGTGTTAATCCTCTAACTTTACTAGGAAACTAGATACAAACAACATAAATGTGTATAATTTAAACAACAGAACAATTAAGTTTACAAAACTATAATTTTTGATCTCCAGCATTGAAAAATTAAAATTAATTGTGACAGACTTTCTAAACAATGACACAACTAAACCACATCTGAATTGGAATAATAAATTGCAAACAAAAAAACTACAAAAAAAAAAAAAGACAGCTTGGATTAAAGCAACAAAAAAAATTAAGACTTGTGGGATATACTGATGAAGTAGTTTGAAGAAAAGGTATGCCCTTAAAGTATATACTAAGTAAAGATGAGAGAGCATAAAAATTAATATGACCAATTGTCAAATGATGAACAAAATCAAAAGTTAGGTATTTCAAAATATAAAATGAAGTTAGAAGACTCACACTTTCTGATCTCAAAACTTAATACCTAATTACAGGAATCAAATTCAGTATGGTTCTGGTGTAAGGACAATATAGATGAATGAAATAGAAGCCAAAGTCCAGAAATAAATCCACACATCAATGATCAACTGATTTTGACTAGGGTGCTGAGACAGTTTAGCATGAAAAGAACAGTGTCTTCAATAATGGAAACCAGATTATCAAAGTGAAAAGTAAAAGTAGTTCTACTGACCTGTGTTCAAAAATGAATCAGAAAAGACTGCAGACCTAGCCTGAAAGTGAAATTATAATAAAGACTCTTGGGGGAAAAAAAATGAAGGATTTTCATGACTCTAGATATGACTGTTTAGTTTTAGATAAGACACCCAAACTATAAAAAAAAAGATGAAAAATACGAAGATGAGCTGGACTTCAACAAAATTAAAACCCATGCATCAAATGAAGCAAAAGACAACTCACAGACTGTTTAACATGAAGAACATAGCCTAACCTACAATTCTCCAAAGAAGATAAACAAATGGCAATAAGTACTTGGAAAGTGTTCAATACTAACCATCTTGCAAATGTAAATCAAAACCACAGGACATGACTCGAACAAGAGTGTGCTGGTTTGAATGTAATTCACCCCCATAAGCTCACAGGGAGTGGCACTACTAGGAGGTGTGGCTTTGTTGGAGGAAGTGTGTGTTACTCTGAGGGTGGCTTTGAGGTCTCATATATGCTCAAGCCATCACTTCCAGTGTCTCAATTCACTTCCTATTGCCTGCGTAAGATGTAGAATTCTCAGCTACCTCTCCAGCACTGTGTCTGCCCACATGCCACCATGTCCCACCATGATAATGGACTGAACCCTCTGAACTGTAAGCCACTCAATCAAATGTTTCCTTTATAAGAGTTGCTGTGGTCATGATGTCTCTTCACAGCTATAGGAACCCTAACTAATACAAAAGACAACACCAATAGGCATACTAACACATTATATAAGTAACAGTACAGAAACTAAGCAGGAAATATATACTTGTGTCCCGTCCCGTCCCCCCCCCCCCCCCGAGATAGTGTTTCTCTGTGTAGCCCTGAATGTCCTCAAACTCACTGCTCTGTCTTCCAAGTGCTGGGATTAAAAGGCATGAGCCAGCACTGCCCAACCTGTATTTATATATTTAAAACTATATCCACACCCACACACATTTTTAAAAAGGCCAAAAATTTGAGAGGGGTACAAGGGAGCAGTTGGATGGAGGAAAGGGAGGGGGGGAATGATGTAATTATTACAATCTCAAAAACAATTATATCCCTCCTCCAAAGGACACAACTTCATATTCATTAGGGTGGCTGTAATACAAAAGACAGGTAATAAGCATTGGCTAAGATGTGAAGAAATCAATCCCTGTACATCACTAGCAGAAAAAGAAGATGATGAAACATTATTTTATGACAGGTGAGTACCTCAATAAATTAAAATAGTGCAGTGCTAAATCTACACTCAAAAGAGTTAGAAAAAAAAAAGATACCCAAATAAAAAATATATACATGAATGTTCACAGAAGCACTATTCACAATACCCAAGTGGTGTAAGCAAGTCAAGTTCATAATGAATGGATAATCAACTATGGTACGTATAGGCAATGGAGTATCATTCAGAAAGGAAGTATTGACACATGTTACAACATAGATAAATTTTGAGGACATTACATTAAGTCAGACATACATTGTATTACATGAAATAATCTACATAAGTAGATCTACAGAGATAAAAACCAAATTGGCAGCAATCAGGAGCTAGGGCAGGAGGAAGAGAGAATGACTACTTCAGACACAGAATATCCTTTGGAGGTCAGAAAATATTTTGGAAATGTGCAGTGGTTGGGGATGGGCACACAATACTGTATGTATACTAATGGTAAATCTTATGTGTACTTTACAATTAAAATAGTCATTAATAAGGGAAAACATCAAAAACTCACCACCTGAGAAAGACTCTCTTATTTTCCAGTTCCTCAAATGCTGCTTGAGGCTGATGAGAAGTAAGTTTCCATGCTTTAAAAAAATGCCTTTAGGGCCAGACAGTGGTGGCCTTTAATGCCAACACTCAGAGGCAGAGGCAGGCGGATGTCTGAGTTCGAAGCCAGCCTGGTCTACAGAGTAAGTTCCAGTACACTCAGGGATACAGAGAAATCCTGTTTCGAACAAACAAGCAAGCAAACAAACAAATGCCTTCATGGGGGCTGAAGAGATGGCTCAGCAGTTGAGAAAACTGGCTGCTTTTCCAGAGGACCTGGGTTTGATTCCCAGCACCCACAGGGAGGGAGGTTCACAAACTGCAACTTCAGTTCCAATGCCCTCTGGCCTTCTTGGCAAATGCATGAAGGTGGTACATAGACATACATGCAGAATCTATACACACAAAATAACAATAAATCCTTAAAAATGTTTTTAATGTCTTCCTGGATAACAGTCAGTTTAAATGTCTGGGTTTAAGTTTCTAGAAATTGCCTTCCTTTAGCTCATTTCCCTGACAATTTTCTACCTGAGGAATTTCTTTTTTTAAAAAGGGTTTTATTTTGATTAAGTAAAGATCCAAAGGAAGTAAAATGTTTCACTTTTTCACAAAAAAAGAATAGTTATGTCCCTGAGACATCTTTAGTGCATTCATACCATAAAAATCCTACTCACTATAAAAATGAATGTGATACGCAACATTTTAGATAGATGTTAAAGACATTTTTAAAAATCTGGCCTCAAATAGAAAAAAAAAAGTATAACTAGAGAAAAGATAGCAGACTAGTTCTTGCCAGGGACTAGGAGTGAGAACAAAGAGGGAAAGGGGTATTTTATAGTTTAAGGATTTATATACAGATCTGTAATCCATTTGGAGAAAATGTTGCATCAAGTAGAAGGTTTAGTAAAGGTTCATTTTGTAGCCTATCAATATCCAAACGACTATGCCAGCAGTATCTGCTGAAGAGACCATTCTAGCTAAGCAAGTTGTATGTACCTATGTCAAAAATCAACTGGAGGCCTAGCTCACTGGCATACACCTGTAATCCCAGCCACTTGGGAGGCAGAGACAGGAAGCTAGAAGCCAGCCCATACAACATAACAAGACCCCATCTCAAACAAAGCAAAAATTACACAATTGGCCTTGTGTGGAGCAAAGTCTGAATTTCTAATGTGTTCTAATGACCTATAGGGGTCAATCATCTATCTGTCCACCAATGTCACACTGTCCTGGTTTGGCTAAGTATATGATGAAAAAGTAATAACTACTGGGAAAAAAACAGCAGATGGCACAATTTTAAGCAGGGGCAGCTCTTTAGGAATAAGAAGAGGGAGTTATAAATAGTATCAAATCTGTAAACTCAAAAGTAGCTCACAAAGTTATGCAGCTTTAAAATGTTATGGAAAAAGTTAATCTGATACCCTAAACTTCTTAAACTCCATGAACCATACTTGCATACCTGTAATCCCAGAACTTGGGAGGCTGAGGAAGGAGGATTCTGAATTCAAGGCCAGTTTAGGTTACATAGTAAGTTTGTCTGCTGAACTCTGTCTCAAAACACAACCCAAAATATTACCCATCAGAACTGCCTCTGTGGTCATGGAGGTGACCCATAATTAAGAGTCAAATTATCATGCGACCTTTGTTTATTCTGATACATTTTGTTTTTTACCAACTATTTGAATCTCATTCCCTAAGTGTAGGTTGGCTAATTGGAGACACTGCAAGCACCTCAGAAATATTCACTGGATCATCAACCAAAGATTCCAGACTACTGCAAGCTCAAATCAAATATCCCAGGGTTAAAACTGGCAAAGTTATTACACATACTCCCACATATATTTATGCACGGCACCACCATCTTTTCTCCACTTCCTTTTACTCCTGCCCTCTACATCTTTTTCTTTCTTTTTTTGTTTTTTTGAGACAGGGTTTTTCTGTGTAGTTTTGGTACTTATCCTGTATCTCGCTCTGTAGTCCAGGTTGGCTTTTTTCTTACAAATACAAAGGAAAATCTGCAAAAGATGCACTGCTTGACTTAAGAGGCAAGTCAAAACTACAACCAACAGAATCTTTAACTTCTGTCAAATTAGTCAAGTGTTCTGAGCACTGGGCTTTACATCCCCCACTTAAAGAAAATAATTAATGTTTAATCAACTGCCAGCTGTCACAACAATGAAGAAGTTCCACAACTCTGAATTTGATTCAGGCCTCCATTCCTTTCCAATCTCCCAAATCCTTCTAGGAGACATTAGTGCTCCAAACTTCCCTGTACCCTCAACCCCTCTGCAAAGCGTCTGCTTTACCTCTGAATGAAATCCTGTATCATCTCAAAGAGCACTTACCTTGTCCTCTCAAATGCTACTAGGTTTCCTGCTTCCTCCTTGCTGCTATCATCACTGCTTACCTAGACACACACAAAAACTGTTTTAAAACTCATGTTTACTCAGCTCCTCCTGTTGCTGTGGTCTACCTACCAACTGCCTAGTCACACCATTACCAGTAAGTTTCACACCTAGCTCAAACTTCCCTCTTTAGCTTGCAGACCCTGCTATCGTGAGTGATAGCCACAAATGAGACTAAACCCTCCAAAACCAAAGTTTTTCAGTTCTTTGGACCATGGTCATCCACAATAATCTACCCATCTGTCTACTCATCACCACCTGTGCTATGATTATCACCTGAATTGATTTACTTCTAGAAATAGTACAGCGTCCCTTAACAACCTCAATATCTTCTCACATCTTAATTTATTATCATCAATATGAACACGATCTGACCTTAAAGGACCTTCAGTATCTTAAAACTCTATTTTCCCCCACCTATCTTCTTTTACTATATACTTTCTTAGTCAACTTTAATTTCATGTTCTATCTTATTTAAAGATATTCTTATCAATATACTGAACTCCTTAAATTCCAGATTTGCAAAAAATGCCAACTCTAAATCAATCTTTCTTTCTTGTAACTACATCAGGTCCAAATAGAAATTAGCACTGGAGGACAGATGAATACAACTGTCACTTCATGATCAACCTTTATGAGTGCACAATACTACTCATTCTCTGTTAAAACTACTTTTCATTCTCTGTAACACTCATTTCAGATATTCTTCAAACCACCCACTCCCATAATTTCTTTCTCTTCACAAAGTAATAAAACAGGGGCCCTACAAGGCTCCTACCAAATTCATTTACTCTGTTAAAATTTTTCATTTATTTTAATTTATTATGTGTGTGTGTGTGTGTGTGTGTGTCTGCTTGTCTGTATAAGCAGCACATACAGGCAGGCACTCTTGAAAGCCAGAAGAAGGTATCAGATCAACAGGAACTGAAATTAGAGGTGGTTGTTGAGTGCTAGGATCTGAACCTGGGTCCTCTGGAAGAGCAGCAAGTAGTCTTAACAGCTGAGCCTTCTCTCCAGTCCTTTCATTATCATAACAGCTCCCAACTCTAAATCCAGTCACCACCAAACAGACCTCACCGAAGCTACCACTAACAGTCATTTTCCTCAAAGCACATTTCACCTGTTCTTGCAGAAGCATTAACACTGCCTGTCACAACTGTATCACTAAACTGTTCTCGTAAGGCCATTCAAAAATGCTCCCCCAAAACTCAGTAACTGAAATCAGTTTTCCTCTCGTACAGTAATAGCTAAATGAAACTGTCATTAGATGCTGGAAAACACAAAGACTGGGGTTCTAAGCCATATATCTATGGTTTCTATTGCTGTGATAGAACACCATGACCAAAAAGCAACTTCAAGAGAGAAGAGTTTATTTCACTTCCACTTCCACATCAGTCATGAAAGAAGTCAGGGTAGGAACACTATGTAGACTAGAGGAAAGGCATCAGAATTCTGCAGTCGTAATCATCCTAAGGCTTTGGCTGAAAACTAATCTATTCTACACATGCATAGGACAACACTTTCAAGTATGAGGCAAAAGGCAAGTTTTGCCTGAGAGTTATATGATGTAGGATTGGTTATCTGTGCTTTACCCTGAAGCACTCACTGCCCCTAGTGAGGCAGCAGGTAACTGCTAGGTACCTGCCCACCCCACCCCTGGGGGCGTGACCTAGACAGGGACCCCTTAAGACCTGGGAGTATATGCTCGCCCCTTCTTCGCTGTCTCATGGTCTCAGACGCTGGTGCTGTGTATTAAGGCAGAGCTCTTCTGAGAACCACGTTGGACCATGCCCCACTCCTGGATTCTGCATCCAACTCAATTATTCTTGTTGTTGAGTTAAACCCTGCATAAATTCCTTTGGTCTTCAAACAGACTCCATAGGATTATCCCATTATCTGGCCCCCATTTTCCTATTAACATGATTCAGAACTTAGGAAGAAAGATCAAAGAATTAGCACAGATTTCCTTCCTATCTAAAACTAAGGAAGTCAGACATAAACTTTTTTAAAAATTTCAATTTGGAGCTAGAGAGATGGCTCACTGAAAAAGAATATGTCCTATATGTGTGGGCCCTTGCCACTTTCAGAGGACCCAGGTTTGGTTACTAGACACATCATATCTGCCACCTGTATCTCTAGTTCCAAGGGATCTGAGGCCCTTTTCTGACCTCTATGGGTACCTGCCCACACATACAGACAACAGGCACATACACATATAAATAAATCTTTTTTTTAATTAAATGAGTTTTTAGATAGCCTACAAGACATAGTCTTTTTCTTAACAATGACTCCAAAGTAATCAGTCAAAATAAACACAGAACTCAAGATGGTACCACTGCCACCTGCTTTAAGTCCTGTTTATCTTGTGGATGATAAATGGCCCAAAGTAACTGCCAAATGTGCTAGCATCCTTCCATTTCCAAAGTAAGCTTAAAGAAAACTATATGAGCCGGGCGGTGGTGGTGCACGCCTTTAATCCCAGCACTCGGGAGGCAGAGCCAGGCAGATCTCTGTGAGTTCGAGGCCAGCCTGGTCTCCAAAGTGAGTTCCAGGAAAGGCACAAAGCTACACAGAGAAATCCTGTCTCGAACCCCCCCCCCCCCCCAAAAAAAAGAAAACTATATGAGGTCACAGTAACACAGCAAAGAAACCATGGCATCTAGATCCACGTTTTTTACCAAAAAGGATAGGATAGGTTTGGTTTTACATTTTGTTGTTGGTGGTTGTTTTGTTTTTTTTTTTTTAATCGGTTTTTTGAGACAGGGTTTCTCTGTGTAGCTTTGTGCCTTTCCTGGAACTCACTCTGTAGCCCAGGTTGGCCTCGAACTCACAGAGATCTGTCTGTCTCTGACTCCCGAGTGCTGGCATTAAAAGAGAGTGCCATCACCACCCTATGGTGATATTTTATTTGTACTGAAATGTGATTTTAATTTTATGTTAATAAATAAAGTTGCCCTGGGGTCAGAGCTATTAGAGCCATAGCAAGAGCGTGGTGGTTAGAAGAGCTAGGTAGATTTCTGTGTGTTCAGGGATACAGCCAGTATTGGAGACATATGCCTTTAAGACCTGGAGGGCGGTACTTACAGGCAGTGATGAGGCAGTCATGTGGTTGGGTTTACAACCAATGAGAAGGCAGAACAGAAAGACTATTTAAACACAGACAAACAGGAAGTAGCTCTCTCTCGGGGAAGCTAGGAGCACTGCAGGAGGTAAGATTTTATCTCTGAGCTCTGACCTCTCGGCTTTCTCTTTTACATTGGCTCTGTGTGTTTCTTATTTTAAAAAGACGATTGGTTACATCTACACCACCCGGCTGGTTTTACCTTTTAATTAGAAGAGTGTGCTTGTTTTCTCCTGTGGCCCCTGCTATAAACACTCCTACTCTGGTCTCTGGTCTTCAAATCTGCATTTGATTTGAATGTAGCTGTCTTTGATGCACTTCCTATAGGCTTCTGTTATGAAGCTGGTTTTCTGCAGTTGATTATTCATGACAATTATCAACACCGATGATTACTGTGCTTCCTACAGTTAGCCCTCTGGCCCAAAGGGGTAGGGGTGGGGGTGCATTTCCACCAATGAGCAAGTCATAAATAAATAACCTCTGTCCTACTGACCATCTAGCTTTCCACCTCCAGGCACAGCATGTCCACTATCTCCTGGATCTTGTACACGTCAGGAAAACATCATGATTATATGATGAGGTCCCAGCAGATAACCATGGCAGCTGGAGGAAATAACTGTAGCATGTGAGGTAGAGAAAAAGGAAAAGCAGAAACTACATCCTAGTTCTGACAAACAATGTATCCAATCAGAAGTGTTTAGCATTTGCCACATTCACCTTTCTGACACAATCTCCTAAGAGCTTTCTAGTTCTCAGATCACAGGATGACAAACTAACTATGGCAACATTTAGGGAGCCCTTATTGAAACAGTATTTTCCAAAAGATTAATACATACTGTTTCAAACCCAAACACAGGTCAGACTCATTTAAAACACAGTATAGATGATTGGATTTTAATATAGACTGAAAATAGTACGTGGTTTCAGATTCCACATTGCAATTAATTTGTTAAATTCTCGTGTAATATAAGAATTCCAAATTATCTGTGTTGTGATATGGGAAGTGTATTCAAGCACTTTTCCTCACTATCTGCTAAATTACAAAGCCTCCCCAGAAAAGGGTTTGTGAGCCACTTTCTCATGGAATACTATTTTTATAAGAACCACTGACACACAAACTATGTGTGCCTAAAAAAGGTGTGTGTGTGTGTGTGTGTGTGTGTGTGTGTGTGTGTGTAGAGAGAGAGAGGGAGAGGGAGAGGGAGAGGGAGAGGGAGAGAGAGAGAGAGAGACAGACAGACAGACAACAGACAGATAGACACAGATTGACACAGACAGACAGACAGACATTCAAGTATGCTCAAGCACGTCAGGCTGTACAGAACGCAGGATCCTCCTACTTCTGCCTAAGTGCTAGAGTTACAGACAAACTATAGTGACTTGAAATAGGGCACACAGAAGATATTTTCTTGATAATGACTAAAGTGAGTCTATCACTTCAAAAAAAAAAAAAAAAAAGCAAACAGCAGTGTCCAAGTGAAAATTAAATTTTCAGAAAAATTTATATCCATTCCATGAGAGATCCAAGGATTTTGCTGCTATCACACAAGGAAGCAGCTTTCAAAATCCTTGCTGTTGCCAGGAATGGGAACACATGTCTATAATTCCAACATTCAAGAGGAGGGAGGTGGATCTCTGAGTTTAAGGCCAGCTTGATCTACAATATGAGTTCCAGGCTAACCAAGACTATACAGTGAGGCAATATTTCAAAATAAAAACAACAAACAAAAAGCAAAATCTTTTCCAAAACTGTATGTCATGAGGGTTGTGAACTAGCAGGCTCTAGTAACTTCAGGAAAGCAGATAGGGCAAAAAATAAGCCAGGAAAGGGGATGTAGGAGTGCCATGTTAACATATCAAAGAATAATCATTTTAAATTCTGACCCAAAATTTAGGACTGTGAATAAAACATGCTTTTCCTATTAAAATAATAACCCTCCAATTCTAGCAGGAACTATATACAAAAATACCAGCTACAGACATTGTCTTATGAAGCACTTTAGTTTCATTTAACCTTATATCACAAAATACTTTAAAATTCATACTCTAGATTTAATATACTTTTTAAAGCCTCAATCTTTGGAAAATGTCATTATTCATGAAAACAGTAGCAAAGGACACTAATTCAAAGGAATACACAAGAAGCTCTAAATACTTCCAATTAAGCATCTCAAAACTTTTGCTTAAATACGTGGGTCTTGCAATATCATACCAACATACTGTGGTAATGGGAGTCCCTCCTATTACACTGTAATGAACAGGAGGGGGAAGAACATGATGCAGAATCACAGGCCTCACTATGCATCAGACATAATGTTGTTACATGATTTTATTTTACCTTAATTTCCCCTTCTATAAAATTCAAAAGTGGCAGGAACAAGAGTACTGAGAAAAGTTGTGAAGTGTATATATGTACTCTTTTTTTTTTAATTAAGCTAAATTCAAATGCTTTAAAAAGTGGAAAATTATAGAAGATGCAGAAACGCCAAACCAGCTAACCCAGAATATTACAAAGTGAATAATGAAACTTTTAAAAATGGTATAGCCTCTGGTATTCAATTGTCTCTTCACCTAGCATAAGATATAATTGCTAGAGCCGGGCGGTGGTGGCGCACGCCTTTAATCCCAGCACTCGGGAGGCCAGCCTGGGCTACCAAGTGAGCTCCAGGAAAGGCGCAAAGCTACACAGAGAAACCCTGTCTCGAAAAACCAAAAAAGAAAAAAAAAAAAAAAAGATATAATTGCTAAACTACAAATTACTAACTAACCTAAACTGAGTAGGAAAATACTGTTTTTGAAATGAATATTGTTCTCAGTCACTCTTGCAGAAACCAACCAAATCTCAAGTAGCAAATCAGTTCAAAGTTTAAAGAAAGGAATGTGCTGTGGGATATCATTCTATATGCTATGAATATGTATTGCTCTGATTGTTTGATAAATAAAATGCTGATTGGCCAGCAGCCAGACAGGAAGTATAGATGGGATAAGCAGACAAGGAGGATTCTGGGAAGAGGAAGGCTAAGTCAGGAGTCGCCAGCCAGACACAGAGGAGGCAAGATGACAAGGCAGAAATGAGAAAAGGTACCAACGCACATGGCTAAACATAGATAAGAATTATGGGTTAATTCAAGTGTAAGGGCTAGTCATTAATAAGCCTGAGCTAATGGCCATACAGTTTGTAATTAATATAAACCTCTGTGTGTTTATTTGGGTCTGAGTGGCTGCAGACTGGGCGGGACACAGGAAAACTTCCAACTACAGAAATAGACAATCATGTAAAATTAAGTCTGAAGACAACTTCCTAAAGAGAGTGTCTCAGGTTAAGGCATGATAAATACAAGTGAAACACACACTCTGCCAGCAAGCAAGGAAAGAGTCTTACCTGGTCAAAATGACAAAGACGCCACCTCAAGAAATTCCCACTGAACACAAACATGGAACATTTGGTACATAAAAATTAATAATACCACCTAAAGCAGGTACTACAAGAAAAACAGGGTAGAAATCGATGGAATTGGAATCAGGGAAATACATGAAACCAACAAAAAACAAAAGCTGGCTATCTGAAAATGTAAATATAACAGATATATCTTTAGGCAGGAATGAAGAGGAAAAGAGTTGTTCTGGAGAAAAAAGTCAGAAGGGAAGTAAGAGGGAGAAGGAGATAGCAGCAATAGCTGAGCCTTGCAGTGTAGGCCTGTAACTGCAGCTACTAAGGAGGCTGAGGCAAGAGGATTACTTCGAGGCCTGCAAGAGCTACAGAGTAATTTCAAAGCCAGTTGGTCCACTTAGGGAGATTGTCTCAATATTTAAAAAAAAACAAAAACAAAAACAAAAACAAATGGGGATGCAGACTACTTGCCTGGGATGTGTGAGGCCCTGGATTAGATTTCCAGCACCAGTAAGGAAGGGTAAAAAGCAGAGATGAGAGAAGGAAGGAGAACAGTGAACAGAATACTAATATAAAGGCACACGCCTTTAATCCCAGCACTGGAGAGGCAGAGGTAGGCAGATCTCTGAGAGTTTGAGGCCAGCCTGGGCTACAGAGTGAGTTCCAGGAGAGGCTCCAAAAGCTACACAGGGAAACCCTGTCTCAAAAAAAAGTAAGAATGACAAAAGAATACTAATGAACTACTGTGAACACACACACTGGTGATGTGAGATGAACAAACCACTTCTGTGAAAGAAACAACCCACCAAAGCTCTTACAAACATAACCTAAACACAAGCATAAACACAAAAGAAAAAGAATCAGTCACCCAAACAGAGCTGTATCTATTGAAGAAAGTGAACCAAGAGAGGTGAGTGACTGGTCTCCCTGCTAAACTGCCCCAATCTCTAGCCCCTAAGCCACAAGGCACATCCCATGCTCCTTCCCCTCCCATCTCAGCCCCAGTAGCAGGCCAGCAGGTAAGAGTCCTGTGTGCAGGCTGCACACCACCACCGCCACCACCCACTGGACACTGTAACCTACAAGACCCACTCTGACCCCCAAACCCACCGAACTCATCATCTTCCCCTTGGCCAAGCCTGCCCCCAACATCAGCATTCCCTAGAGGCACAAGCACCACCTGCACCAATTGGAAGAAGAGCAGCCTCCTCGTGAACAGCCCTCTCCAGCAACATCAGCAGACCCTATAGGCACAAGTGCCACCCACATCAGTTGGAAAAACAGACCCCTACAGGCACAAGTAAAGCTCACACCAGCCAGAAGAACTGGACGATATACTGGATCTAGACACTCAATCCACCACAAACCTCAGCTGAGATAACCCTACACGACCTGACAAACAGCCAATGACCAGAACCCTTGGCCATTGAGGCCAAAAGACAATAAAGAAAACACACAGCAAAAGAACAAAAGACCCATCCAACACAGACATCACAAGAAGCAACACCTGTTCCTATAATTATCCCAAACCCAGATGGGTAAACGGCAGTCTAAGAATACATTCAACAACATAAGGAGCAATATGGCACCACCAGAACCTAACGATTCTGCCAGCAGCAAGACCAGAACATCCCAGGGCAGATGAGGCAGAAGAAAATGGCCTTAAAAATAAGTTTATGAAGATGATAGAGGCCCTTAAAGAAAAAATGAAAAATTCCCTTAAAGAAATCAAGGAAAAGACAAACAAAAAATTGGAAAAAAAATCAATAAATCCCTTAAAGAAAAAGCCAAGAAAAAACAAACAGGTGAAGGAAACAGTTAAAGACTAGAAAACTGAAATAGAGGCAATAAAGAAAACACAAACAGAGAATTTTGGAAATGGAAAATCTGGGAAAATGAACAGGAACTACAGTTGTAAGCATAACCAACAGAATACAAGAGATGGAAGAGAGATTCGGAGGCACTGAAGATATGATAGAAGAAATAGATTCATCAAAGAAAGTGTTAAATCCAACAAATTCTTAACACAAAACATCAAGGAAATCTGGGACACCATGAAAAGACCAAACCTAAGAATAACAGGGATAGAAGAATAATAATTCCAGCTCAAAGGCCCAAAAAAATATTCAACAAAATCATAGAAGAAAACTTTCCCAACCTCAAGGACATGCCTATGAAGATATAAGAAGCTTACAGAACACCAAATAGATTGGATCAAATAAATAAATAAAGAAAGAAATTAATTAATTAATTAATTAAAATAAAAAATAAAGCCCCCTCAACACATAACAATCAAAACTCTAAACATACATGTAATAGAATATTATTTTAAGATGTGTTACTTTTGTTTATGCTGCACTTGTTTAACTCTGTGAGGCTGTGTTGCTGTGCCTGTCTAAAATACCTGATGGTCTAATAAAAAGCTGAATGGCCAATAGTAAGGCTGGAGAAAGGATAGGTGGGGTTGGCAGGCAGAGAGAATATATAGAGGGAGAAATCTGGGAGGACAACTCCAGGGGCCAGCCATCCAGTACACAGCAAGTCACAGAGTAAGAGTAAGATTTACAGAAGTGAGAGAACAGGAAAAGCCCAGAGGCAAAAGGTAGACATGATAAGTTAAGGGAAGCTGGCAAGAAACGAAGCCAAGCTAAGGCCGGGCATTCATAATTAAGAATAAGCCTCCTTGTGTGTTTTATTTGGGAGCTGGGTGGCAGGCCCCCTAAAAAGAGCCAAAATACTAACAACAACACATACAGAATAAAGAAAAGAATATTAAGAGCATCAAAGGAAAAAGGTCAAGTAACATATAAAGGCAGACCTATCAGAATTATACCTGACTTCTCAATGGAAACTCTGAAAGTCAGAAGGTCTTGGATAGAAGTTCTGCAGATACTAAAAGACCACGGATGCCAGCCCAGACTACTATACCCAGCTGATCTCCAAAATAATGAACTCAAGAAACTAGACATCAAAATACCAAATAATCCAATTAAAAAATGGGGTACAGATCTAAACAGAGAATTCTCAACAAAAGAATCTCAAATGGCTGGAAGACATTTAAGGAATTGCTCAACATCCTTAGTCATCAGGGAAATGCAAATCAAAACGACTCTGAGACATCATCTTACACCTGTCAGAATGGCTAAGATCCAAAACACTGATGACAGCTTATGTTGGAGAGAATGGGCAGTAAGGAGAACACTCCTCCATTGCTGGTGGGAATGCAAACTTGTACAGCCACTTTGGAAACTAGTATGGCAATTTCTCAGAAAATTGGTAATCAATCTACCTCAAGACTCAGTGATACCACTCTTGGGCATATACTCAAAGGATGCTCAATCATACCACAAAGACACTTGCTCAACTATGTTCACAGCAGTATTATTTGTAATAGCCAGAACCTGGAAACAACCTAGATGGCCCTCAACCGAAGAACAAATAAAGAAAATGTGGTACATTTATACAATGGGATCATGAAATTTTCAGGCACATGGATGGAAAAAAAAAATCATTCTAAGTGAGGTAACCCAGACCCAGAAAGACAAAAATGGTATATACTCACTTATAAGTGGATATTAGATATAAAGCAAAGGATAACCAGGCAACAATCCACAACCCCAGGGAAGCTAGGTAACAAGGAGGACCCTGAGCAGGACACATGGATTGTTGTGGGAAAGGGAAATAGATGAGATATCCTGGGTAAACTGGGGGAGGTAGAGGGGAGGGGATGGCCAAGCTGGGCTAGGGATCAAAAGAAAGGGAGCAATGAAAGAGATTGATAGAGGGGGCCATTACAGGGTTAGGGAGAAATCAGGTGCCAGGGAAACTCCCAGGAATCCACAAGGATGACCCCAGCTAAGACTCTAGAGAGTCCTAGAGCACTAGAACTAATACCACTGTCTCCTATCATGAGATTGATCCATCACATCTCACACTCCTGATACCCCAGTTCTTAATTCACACTGCCATAGTGCTCTATAAATCTTTTTATTTTACCCACTTCCTTATCCCTTGTCTTCCAAAATTCCTAATTTGTAATAAGCACACTAATATACTACATCCATAGTATGTCCCTGCTGTCATCTGTCTCCCTTCACTCAACAAAAACCTTAGGCAAATGGTGTTATAGAATATTATTTTAAGATGTATTACTTTTGTTTACATTGCATTTGTTTAGCTCTGTGTTACTGTGCTTGTCTAAAACACCTGATAGTCTAATAAAGAACTGAACGGCTAACAGCAAGGCAGGAGAAGGATAGATGAGGTAGGCAGGTAGAGAGAATATATAGAAGGAGAAATCTGGGAGGAAAAAGAAGTAGTCAGAGAAGAAGGAAGGAAGGAGAGAGGAAGGGGGAGGACTCCAGGGGCCAGCCACCCAGCTACACAGCAAGCCAAAGAATAAGAGTAAGATTTTCAGAAGTAGAGAATGGGAAATGCAAAGAGGCAAAAGGTAGATGAGATAAGTTAAGAAAAGCTGGCAAGCTGGGCGGTGGTGGCGCACGCCTTTAATCCCAGGACTCAGGAGGCGGAAACAGGCAGATCTCTGGGAGTTTGAGACCAGCCTGGGCTACTGAGTGCGTTCCAGGAAAGGTGCAAAGCTACACATAGAAACCGTCTTGAAAAACCAAAAAGAAAAAAGAAAAGCTGGTAAGAAACAAGCCAAGCTAAGGCCAGGCATTTATAATTAAGAATAAGCTTCTGTATAATTTGTGAGCTGGGTGGAGCACGCCCCCAAAAGATAAAAAAATAAAAAATAAAATAAATAAAATAAAATGGCTCATGAACTGTGATATGTTTCTTTATTCCTATCACCACTTGCTGATGTCATACATCCAGGCTGACCTGTGTATGTATATATACACATATATGGTGCTAGAGATGGAATTCAGGGTTTTGCACGTGCTAGGCAAGCTTCCAACACTATATACTCCCAGGCCCACTCTCTTTAACTCAATTTCTTCCTGAATTCCACAAATTTATTTCTCATTCCCACCTCAGTAGACCACACCCAGGATCATCTTGGGCATTATTGATGCCAGTAACTGATACCCTAGTGAAATCTCCCTCCCTGCCCCCTCCCAAATACTAACAGAAATTCTCAGCATTCTCACTCAGAAAGTCTCACTATGACTTCTGTTACGCACATGTTCACTTAACTTCCTCTCATTCATGTCAGATTCCATGATTCTCTGGTACGCCTCTCAGCATACCTTTTTAAAGGCCTTATTTCCTTGTTCCTTCTCTTGTACTAAGATGGTGTGATAATCAGTTTTGTGTCAACTTTTGCTAGGTGTTGTACCAAGTTATTTAACTGAACACAAATCTAGGCGTTATTACGAAGATATTTTATAGATGTTAGTATCTATAGTCAGAAGACTTGAAGCATAGGAAATTATTCTTGATAATATGGGCAGGCCTCCAACTGGCTAAAGAAAGATGAAATTCTGCCTCAAGAGTACACATCAGGTGCCACCTGTGGCCATGTTGGTGTCAGAGGGTCATGCTGTCACCCGGGCCATGCGTATCTGTAGCCTGCACTGCCACCCGTAGCCATGGTGATATCTGGGCCCATGCTGTTGCCAAGGGCCATGTCTGGGTTGGTGGGCCTACCATAGCCAGAGTCTGTGTTGATGTCTGTGGCCCATGTTACTACCATGAACAACATGTGTTGAAATTGGGGTGGGAGGGGCCTGTGCTGAGTGGGCCCTGCCCTTCACTGGCCATGGGAGTATTTGGCCCCACTCCTCACCATTGGCACAGCAGCGCTGACCCTAAAGGTAAAGGTGCAGAAGAGTTGGCTCTGCTCCTTGCCTGAGGTGGGGCAGTTCCAGCAGAGGCCCTGACTGACCATTCAGCTACCACCCAGGCCCACATCCAGTCCTTTCAGTTGGCTCACCCCAACATCTACCCCATCTATGACCTGCTGGAGAGCATGAAGTGACTGGTCCTATGGAACCAGAGCTGCAGGACCTCCATGACTTGAGGCAACAGCAGGATACCTGAGAGGAGATTCAGTGAGTGTCCAGTATTGATGATGTACTAGAAGCCAGAGGTCTTGAACCTGACCAACAGTACATTACACAATGAACATTTGCAAGTAAAACTGTTTGGACAAAAGGGTATACTGAATGATATTCAGAAGCTTTCAATGCCACTAAGATGAATGAAGAGGTGATGGAGAGGTGGGAAAGACAGAGGAGTGAAATATTTTTGTGTTAATTTTTTTCTGCTGTTGTTTTCTTTGCAGGTGGAGGATGCCACAAGGATGAAGGATGGATATGGAGGGACTGGGAAATGAGTGGGATTTGAGTGCATGATGTGAAATTCCCAAAGAGTCAATAAAAAATTATGTTTAAAAAAAAGTATAAACCAGTCTAAAGCAGAAGTTCTCAACCTGTGGGTCTCAACTCCAACGGGGTTCAAACGACCCTTTCACAGGGGTAGCCTAAGACTATCAGAAAACACTGATATTTATGATTCATAACAGTAGCAAAGTGGCAGTTATGAAGTAGCAATGAAAATAATTTTATGGTTGGGGGTCACCACAACATGGGGAGACTGTATTAAAGGGCCTCAGCATTAGGAAGGTAGAGAACCACTGGACTCCTACCATTTATGCCACAGACTGCAGACCTGCCAAACCTCCCACTAGGAAATTCTTATCTCTCTACCCATCTGTCTATACCTCCTACTATTTTATTTTAAAGATTTATTTAGCTAAGCGTGGTGGTGATGGCCTTTAATCACAGCACTCTAGAGGGAGGAGCAGACAGGAGGATGGACTGTAGTGATATATTGTGTACCCTAATAAACTTATCTGGGGATCAGAGGATAGAGCCAGCCACTAGACTAGTAGAGGCCAGACAGTGATGGCACACACCCTTAATCCTATCACTTGGGAGTCAGAGATCCGTCTGCATCTCTGAGAGTTCAAGGCCACACTGGGAACAGAATCAGGCAGTGGTGGCACACACCTTTAATCCCAGCACTTGAAACCTCATGCCTTTGCTTGGAAAGCACACATGCCTTTAATCCCAAGAAGTGGCATGGCTGGATAGAGAACGGTATACAAGGCATGAGGAGACAGGAACTAAGTGCAGTTCAACTGAGACCCTCAGGGGTGAGGACTCAGAGGCTTTCAGTCTGAGGATTCATGGAAACAGGATCAGCTAAGTTGTCATCCAGGTGAGGTTGGCTGTGGCTGGTTCTGTTTCTCTGATCTTTCAGCTTTAACCCCAGTATCTGGCTTCAGGTTTTTTATTTGTTTGTTTATTAATAAGACCTTTAAACAATCATGTTACAATGGACCTCTGAGTTTAAGGCAAGCACAGTATACAAACTGAGTTCTAGGCCAGCCAAGGACACATAGTAAAGATCCAGTCTCAAAAAAATTAACTAATATTAATTAGAGATTTGTTTATTTCTTTGTATATCGGTCTTTGCTTGCCTGTAGGTACACCACATGCATATTTCATGCCCCCCACCCCCAAATCTGATCTCCTGGAACTGGAGTTTACAGACAGGTGTGAACCACATCATGTGGGTCCTGGGAATATAACCTGGGTCTTCTGCAAGAGCCACTGAGTCATCTCTTTTTACTGGTTTTGATGTTCATAAGAATTGTGTTAAACATGGCAAAGCCTCATCCTGAATAAATCTGAATGTCTTACCTGTACTTCTTTACAATCAGTTAAATAATGTGGTATTTGGGAGTTGGGACAAGGTCACAAACCAGGTTAATAGTCTTAAATTCAAGATTTCAAACCTTAAATGAACAATCAATATCACCTGGCAAAGTGCTTCAAACCCCCTACCCTCACATGTTCTTCTGCTTGCCTGAATGACCTACTTCATTGAAAAGACAAAAACCACAGAGATCAGAGTCAGAGGCATGTCTTCACCTTTGAACACCAAGGTTCCTTTGAAGAGCACAAACTGATTCGATTCCCTCATCTGGTAGAAAGCACCAATCCTCTGACAAGGGCCAAACTATGCCCTTTTCTGAACATGCTCGTTTTCACTCACTTTTTGCACCCCACAGTTTCCTCCTTTAAATATCTGCATCCACTGTGTATGAATTTGCTTTTTTCTTACTCTAAAAATAAAAAAAAAAAAAAACAAACAACAACAACAAAAAAAACCACTTCACCATTTAATCTACTTTAATTTAGCTTCTTTCTTGTTTAAATAAACTGTTCATAGAGATCAC